>NC_090735.1:8968202-8988166 GCF_036898095.1 Palaemon carinicauda
GTGGGGAACCCTTTTTTGGAGGAAGGCCATCTTGCAATTCCTCAATGCTCCTTGAGGCCGCATAGAATTTTGTTGGTTATTTTATCGTCCAAGTAATCTATTAGTAATGTAAAGAAAGAGTGACAGATTTATACAAATTTAAAGCATCACAATTTCAAATATTTGAATTAAGTACTTTTTATACAAGTAATCAGTAAATGAATTATATTGAAAACTAAATTTTAAAATATTTCATTCAAGTTTGGGTAGTTTTCAAATTACCGTAAGTAAAAGAATAATATCGAAAGCATGTCATTTTCAAATTACTTTAGTTAAGAAAGTAGGTTCTTAGTAACAAAGTGAAAAATAAAATAATATTAATCTTTTGGAAAAGATTGCTTATGAATATCAACAATATAGCCTTTTTAAATATTTTATATAGGGAAGTAGGTACTTTTTAAACAATCACATCTCATAAAAATGCAACATCTCGGTAAAAATGTTGTATCAGTTTAAACACACTTAGCTGTTTTCATTGAAAAAAAAAAAAAAAACAATTATTTGCTTTCTTAAGATGTTCAATAAATCCCTAGTTTTTAGCCATCATAGCTGGAATACCATCAGTGCATAACTTATAATAAGGAAGTAAAATTTAGACATCCTTTGTGACATTGATTATGTAAGTTGTTAAAATGTCTGTTCCTCTTGAAAGCACAAATAAAATATTTTTATGCCAAAAATCTGGAGCCTGTTGACTCACATAAGTCACAGTGAGGAGATGGACAAAACAGGAACTCTCTCGTTTATCATACGTTAAATCACTCACTCACTACAACTAGCAGTTTTTCCTTGTCAGCTGCAACAGCTGTTGTAGCTGACAAGGAAACTGCTGGTTGTATTAAGTTAGGATTCATTGAATTCAAGGAAAAATTGCTTCCATTCTCTGGGTGGTATATCACTGAACACAACTCTCCTATTGTCTGTGTGTACATATTTGTATGTGTGTACATACAGTAGAATGATTTCAAACACACAACATTCAGTGTCAAAGCAGAAATATACTACACATACTGTACAGCTATCAAGGGCCGTAGAAGGCCGCACTCGATGGTCCAGAAGGCCGTATGCAGCCTTAAGGCCACAGGTTCCCCATCCCTGCACTCTGGCCTATTCTTTCCACATTTTCCTCTGTCAAACACCTTATAACAAAGATTACCAAACATTTCTTCTTCACTCAAGGGGTTAACTACTGCACTGTGATTGTTCAGTGGCTATTTTCCTCTTGGTAAGGGTAGAAGAGACTCTTTAGCTTTGGTAAGCAGCTCTTCTAGGAGAAGGACACTCCAGTCTTGGGTAGTGCCATAGCATCTGTACCATGGTCTTCCACTGTTTTGGGGTAGAGATCTCTTGCTTGAGGGTACACTCAGGCATATTATGCTAGATCATTTCTCTTCCTCTTGTTTTTTTTAGGATTTTATAGTTAATATATGAAATATTTACTTTAATGTTGTCACTGTTCTTAAGACATATAATTTGATTGATAATTACTTTCCTTGTAGTTTCCTCATTTCCTTTCTTGACTGGTCTATTTTCGCTATTGGAGCCCTTAGGCTTAAAGCATTCTGCTTTTCCAACTAGGATTCTAGCTTAGCAAATAATAATAATAATAATAATAATAATAATAATAATAATAATAATAATAATAATAATAATAATAATAATAATAATAATAATAATAATAATATTAATAATAATAATAATAAAAATAATAATAATAATAATAATAATTAATTTTCAAAGTTGACAGAAATCAGTCGTGTTTGCTGTCAAATGAAAGGAAAGAGACAGAACACAACAGTTCAATAGACAGTAGGATTCTAGCTGTCATTGGC
The DNA here is from genome assembly GCF_036898095.1 of Palaemon carinicauda. Classification (NCBI taxonomy): domain Eukaryota; kingdom Metazoa; phylum Arthropoda; class Malacostraca; order Decapoda; family Palaemonidae; genus Palaemon; species Palaemon carinicauda. Next base: position 8,970,074 of record NC_090735.1, read on the forward strand.
TAGCTAATATTTAGACAACATTTTCTAGTATATCCTTTGTCCTACAAAACATATATACCAAAATGAGACACTGTTTAAAGGTTTAATAGCCGCTCATGAATGGCAGAGGCATGGGACAGTGACATTGCCCTATCAAGCAGGACAATGCCCTAAAGACTGACCATATATACAAATGATAAGCGCCCAAGCCTCCTCTCCATCCAAACTAGGACCAAGGAGGGCCAGGTAATGGCTGCTGATAACTCAGCAGATAGAACTATAGGCTCCCCTAAACCCCCCATCCTTAGCACACAAGGATGGTGGGGCTGCAGCGACCAAAAGCTAACGAGTTTCAGCTGGACTCGAACCCCAGTCTGGTGTTCACTAGTCAGGGATGTTACCATGTCGGTCACCACAACCTTAGCTTTATTCAATCGTCTACTTTAGATTAATTGGTTCAGGTAGAGCAGGAAATTGAAAAAGTTTTCGTTTTCTTAATTGCCCATCGATAGCCACTTCATAGAGAGAGAGAGAGAGAGAGAGAGAGAGAGAGAGAGAGAGAGAGAGAGAGAGAGAGAGAGAGAGAGAGAGGAAATCAAGATTATATAGATTATGAATATACCCGCAATGAATTTGATTAAAATACTGCTCTTAAACTCCCGAAGTTCTCTAATCTGTAAAATTAATTCATTAAAACAGAAATACAGAGGAAATGAATAATCTATTATTATTATTACTATTATCATTATTATTATTATTATTATTATTATCATTATTATTATCATTATCATTATCATCATTATTATTATTATTATTATTATTATTATTATTATTATTATTATTATTAGCTAAACTACAATCCTAGTAGGGCAAGCAAAATACTACAAACCCTAGGGTTACAGCAGGAAAATAGCAGGAAATAAATAAAATATTAGAGAAATAGTGATTAAAAAATATAAAATATTTCAACATCAGAAACTACGTTAAAATAGATCGGTAATATACAAACTATGATGAAACTTAAATTAACCTCTTTAAAAAAAAAAAAAAAAAAAAAAACTAACTAACTAACTTTGTATTCTTAAGTACAAATTAATGATTAAATTGATTATCAAATGTATAAAGGCACAGATAGGCCTTTCGTCCTAGCACAATCTTATCTCATTAACTTCCCACACCCATGATTAATGAGGAAGACATAATAATTAATCAAATTAATCATTTGATTAAGGCACCAATGAGCGTCGAATTTGATTCGAGTCTCGTCTTGATTCTCTAGTAGAACTATTCGGCCGTTTCGTCACTTTAGGATTTACATAAATTTGTTAATATTAATATATAAAAGAAAGACACAACTGTAAAGTAATTAGCATATTTATTTAAACTATTAATATCTATCTATGTATCTATCTAATAAAAAAAAGTGCTAAAACAATTAGCATATTTAACTAAAAGTTTAATATCTGTCTATGTATCTAGTAAAAAAGTGCTAAAACAATTAGCATATTTAACTAAAAGTTTAATACGTCTATGTATCTAATAAAAAACAGTGCTAAAATAATTAGCATATTTAACTAAAAGTTTCATATATATGTATCTATCTAATAAAATCAGCGCTAAAATAATTAGCATATTTAACTAAAAGTTTAATATCTATCTATGTTTCTAATAAAAAACAGTGCTAAAATAATTAGCATATTTAACTAAAAGTTTCATATATATATGTATCTATCTAATAAAAAATAGCCTTAAAATAATTAGCATATTTATCTAAGTTTAATATCTGTCTATGTACCTAATAAAAAACATTGCTAAAATAATTAGCATATTTAACTAAAAGTTTAATATCTATTTATGTTTCTAATAAAAAACAATGCTAAAATAATTAGCATATTTAACTAAAAGTTTCATATATATGTTTCTATCTAATGAAAAACAATCAGGGCTAGAAGAATTAGCATATTTAGTTAAAAGTTTGATATCTATCTATGTATCTATCTAATAAAAAAGAGCGCTAAAATAATTTGCATATTTATCTAAAAGTTTAAAATTTATCTATGTATCTTTCTAATAAAAACAAACAGCGCTAAAATAATTAGCATATTTAACTAAAAGTTTATCATCTATCTATTAATCTACCTAATTAAAAACAAACTCAATTAATTAGCATATTTACCTAAAAGTTTATTATCTACCTATCTAGCTTTCTATCTATTTGTCAATCTATCTATACAGATAATACTATTATTACTAATTAATGAACTGGTTTGAAACATCTTAAACTCGCCCCTTTATAACTACTTCACTTCACAGAGTTCTCTTGCTTAAGGGTACACTCAGGCACACTATTCTATCTTATTTCACTTCCTCTTCCTTTCCTCACTGTGGTATTTTTCCCTGTTGGAGCCCTTGAGCTTATATCATCCTGCTTCTCCAACTAGGGTTGTAGCTTAGATAATAATAATAATAATAATAATAATAATAATAATAATAATAATAATAATAATAATAATATCTGGAAACATGTCGTGTAAACTGATATTTAAAGCAATATAATAATTCACAATTCTTATATATATATATATATATATATATATATATATATATATATATATATATATACACACACACACACATATATATATATATGTATATATATATATATATATATATATATATATATATATATATTTAGAAAGAGAATGCCTCCGCTATTTGTGGTGGCCGATGTGGTAACGTCCCTGACTGGTGAACGCCAGACTGGGGTTCGATTCCCGCTCAAACTCGATAGTTTATTTGGTTACTGCAACCTCACCATCCTTGTGAGCTAAAGATGGGGGCTTTGGGAGAGCCTATAGGTCTATCTGCTGAGTCATCAGCAGCCACTGCCTGGCCCTCCTTTGTCCTAGCTTGTGTGGAGAGGGCGCTTGGGCGCTGATCATATGTATATATGGTCAGTCTCTATGTCACTGTCCCGCTCGATAGGGCAATGTCACTGTCCCTTGCCTCTGCCATTCATGAGCGGCCTTTAAACCTTTAAACCTTTAAACACGGACCTTATCAACTTTTTATTATCTTATCTCCCCATTAGAAGAAGGGGACAAGGCGCTACCTCTTGTTATGGGATAAAACCCGTATGTTAATTGTATCTAATTGGACTATTTTTAGTTAATGTGTTCATTTATTGACACCACCCACGCCTTTTCATTGTATACACAACAAATGGCTTAAGGAAAAGGTAAAATAAACATATACGTTTCCGTTTTTATTATAATTATTATTATTATTATTATTATTATTATTACTAGCCAAGCTACAACCCTAGTTGGAAAAGCAAGATGCTATAAGCCCAAGGGCTCCAATAGGGAAAAATAGCCCAGTGAGGAAAGGAAATAAGGAAATAAATAAATGATGGGAACAAATTAACAATAAATCATTCTAGAAACAGTAACAACGTCAAAATAGATATGTCATATATAAACTATTAACAACGTCAAAAACAAACAGCTGAAGGGCCAACACCAACCGTACTGTGAGGACTGTTTAGTACCTTTAACAGTGAGGCATTTGTTGACCGAATGCCCTAATTATAATAACTTAAGAAATAGATATCTGTTTGAGGCTCGAGGTGAGGATGGCAGGTTCATCCTTGCCAAGATTCTTAGACATGATGTGTCCTACTATGCGAGCAGCATTTTTAGATCTATTTCAGAAGCAGGTCTTCTGAAAACTATTTAACTATTATAATGACATCTTGACTTTTATGGTTTTAATTGAATTCTCTTTTATTTTTCATATATAATAAATGCTATCGGCGTCAATGACCTTAATGTCAGGATGCCAGAAAACTTTCAATCAATCAATCAATCCGTAAATAAGATTAAAATGGCTTGTGTCCCGAGTCGAAGCAATCCATAAAGGTTTAAAGGATACTCATGAATGGCAGAGGCAAAGGAAAGGACAATGTCCTATAGTCCTTTTTTTTAGCGAGGCAGATTTGCACCTACTCGCAGCGGTGCCCTTTTATTTCGGAAAAGTTTCCTGATCGCTGATTGGTTGGACAAGATAATTCTAACCAATCAGCGATCAGGAAACTTTTCCGAGCTAAAAGGGTACCGCTGCGAGTCGGTGCAAATATGACTCGCTAAAAAATTGGACTATAGAGATTGGATATATATACGTAATGTATGATCATATACTACATTAATCCATAACATAATACATAAATGGTGTAACATGATGCCATTAAACGTGGTATATACAGTGGGAGTTGCATGATCTTGTAGTTTAACCCTTTTACCCCCAATGGACGTACTGGTACGTTTCACAAAATTCATTCCTTTACCCCCATGGACGAACTAGTACGTCCTTGCAAAAACTTTTTTTTCTTTTTTTTTTGATAATTTTATGAGAAACTTTAGGCATTTTCTAAAATAATGAGACCAACCTGACCTCTCTATGACGAAAATTAAGGATGTTAGAGCAATTTAATAAAAATATTATGCAAAATGTGCTTGAAAAAAAAAAAAAAAAAAAAACACTGGGGGTTAAAGGTTGGAAAGTTCTAAATAGCGTTGGGGGAAAAGGGTTAATATATATATAAATTTTTTTTTTGGGGGGGGGTAATAATCACTTGAACCCTGTGACGTAAAAGGATATTAGGAGACTGCATTTTAATGAGATGGTTTAACGTTAATTAGCTCTAATTAAATTTTATTGATATTAAAAACATAATTGCAATTCTAATTCTATTTAGATTTTCAAATTATGATAAGACTTTATCTCGAAGAAACAAAACTTTTGTCAACTTTAAGAGAACATTTTCACTGAATTTATCAATAAATTCAGCAAATGTAGTTTTATTATTTTCTAAACGCTAATGAACCCGTATTTTTTACACTATATTTTTAAGATTTATTGAAAAACAAGTGTTTTCCTTCAAAATGTAACATTTCAACCAAAATCATAATCTTTTTTTTTATTATTAATAATAATTTTATTATTATTATTATTATTATTATTACTAGCCAAGCTACAACCCTAGTTGGAAAAGCAAGATGCTATAAGCCCAAGGGCTCCAACAGGGAAAAATAGCCCAATGAGGAAAGGAAATAAGGATATAAATAAATGATGAGAATAAATTAACAATATATCATTCTAAAAACAGTAACAGCGTCAAACCAGATATGTCCTGTAGAAACTATTAACAAAGTCAAATATTTTATATTTTATATCAATTGTTAATTACTTTTTTTATAGTTTCCTTATTTCCTTTCCTCACTGGGCTATTTTTCCCTGTTGGAGCCCTTGGGCTTATAGCATTCTGCTTTTCCAACAAGGGTTGTATCTTAGCAAATACAAATAATAATAATAATAATAATAATAATAATAATAATAATAATAATAAAACACTCAATTAATTCGATAATTATTTCTTCTGCAAAACCATCTTCACTAAAACGGATATTATACACAGTTAACCACATGAATCCAATCTACAATAATCAATTTCACTCAATTTGTCGGTGTAGCATTAAAAGGTTTAAAGGCCGCTCATGAATAGCAGAGGCAAGGAACAGTGACATTGCCCTATCAAGCAGGACAATGCCCTAGAGACTGACCATATATACTGTACGTACGTTCAGCGCCTAAGCCCCTTCCCCACCCAAGCTACGACCAAGGAGGGCCAGGCAATGGTTGCTGAAGACTAAGGAGATAGACCTATAGGCTCCCCCAAAGCCCACATCCTTAGCTCACAAGGATGGTAAGGTTGCTGCGACCACATGAACTAATGAGTTTGAGCGGGTATCGAACACCAGTCTGGCGATCACCTGTCAGGGACGTTACCACATAGACCACCAAAACCCTAAATGGGATTTATTAAATAAGCTTCCGGACATATTGAACAGACCTACCTTGACAATAGGGTTGTAGTGGCCGATGTTGTAACATCCCTGACTGGTGAACACCAGACTGGGATTCCAGTCCCGCTGTAACTCATTAGTTCCTTTAGTTGCTGCAGCAACTAAGGAGCTAAGGAGTGGGGGCGGGTTTGGGAAGAGCCTCTAGGTCCATCTGCTGAGTCATCAGCAGCCATTGCTGGCCCTCCTTGATCCTAGCTTGGGTGGAAAGATGTCTTGGGCGCTGATCATATGTATATAATATGATCAGTCTCTAGGGCATTGTCCTGCTTGATAGTGCAATGTTACTGTCCCTTGCTTATGCCATTCATGAGCGGCCTTTAAACAGTGTTTAAAGTCAACATAGCATATAAGAATGAGTTGAGTAGGCCTATTGCAACCATTTCATACAAAACAAATAACATACATAATTAAGTTTTCCTTGCTCAGTCTCTAGGGCATTGTCCTGCCTCATAGGGCAATGTTACTGTCCCTTGTCTCTGCCATTCATGAGCGGCCTTTAAACCTTCAAACTGTGTTTCAAGTCAACATAGCATATAAGAATGAGTTGAGTAGGCCTATTGCAACCATTTCATACACAACAAATTACATACATAATAAAGTTTTCCTTGCTAAGTCTCTAGGGCATTGTCCTGCCTGATAGGGCAATGTCACTGTCTCATGCCTCTGCCATTCATGAGCGGCCTTTAAACCTTTAAACTGTGTTTAAAGTCAACATAGTATATAAGAATGAGTTGAGTAGGCCTATTGCAACCATTTCATACTAAGCAAATTACAGAGCCAATTAAGTTTTCCTCACTATCTTAACTTTCCATTAGCTTGACGAGTGGTAAACATTTGCCAGAAAGAACAATTTATGTAGATCTTATTACTTTAACACAGTTGTTCAAATTCAATTTCAGGAAAAGTGTGCTTATTGAGTTTAAGACCTTTTTATACAACAAACTCATTTAGGCACGTGAATATGGACAGTTTTAATTCGCAAATTTTGAAACAAAATTAAAAAAAATGTTTTATTTACATATTTTTATTATGAAAACTTGGACTTAAATATTAATGTTAAATCAGTAATTCGTTACCTTTTAACAAATGTTTAAAATAATTTAAAAGCTTAAAGGCCGCTCATGAATGGCAGAGGATGGGGACAGTGACATTACCCTATCAAGCAGGACAATGCCTCAGAGACTGACCATATTACATATGATCAGCGCCCAAGCCCCTCCTCCACCCAAGCTAGGACCAAGGAAATCCAGTTAATGGCTACTGATGACTCAAAAGATAGACCTATAGGCTCCCCAAAATCCCCATCCTTAGCTCACAAGGATGGTGAGGTAGCAGCGACCAAAGAAACTATAGAGTTTGAGCGGGACTCGCAATCACCAGTCTGGCAATCACCAGTCAGGGACGTTACCACATTGGCCACCATAACCCTAATTTATTATTTATTATTACAGTTTTAACTCAACATTTACCAATATAAATTTCAAGTAATTCTTCTTTAAAATAAATCTGTATTGGTCAGAAAAATACGATTTTATTAAATATTTTTCCTATAAATATATTTCATATAAATACTTTTCTATTTTTCATATAAATATTTTTCATATAAATATTTTTCTACGTAATATTTCATGTTCGGATTCATAACACAAATAACCATTGGTTTTATAAAAAGGTTTCTGCTAGTTTAATTCAAATAGATTTTGCATGCGAAGCTTCATTTCTACTCATGCTGATAAAATGTTTAATATATTTTAATATTCGTATAAACAAATTATTTTACTGCTTTTAAACTACATTTTTATCTATGTATATGATCACAAATGAGAGAGAGAGAGAGAGAGAGAGAGAGAGAGAGAGAGAGAGAGAGAGAGAGAGAGAATCATCTTAGCATAAAACATATTAGCTTTTAAATGCTCGAGTTCACGATACAGAAGTGCACGAGATAATAAAAAAAATGAAGAAAAAAAATAAAATAAAAATAAAAGAGCTAAAACAAGTGATAGTTAACATTATTGTAAATACATACACAATATAGAAATTTACTCCTATTAAATTTATTCTCTCTTGAATACAAAGTTTTATTAATCAAAAGATTGTTTTTTTTTTTATTAATTGGCATAAGCTTTAGATATCATCGAGAGCACTTGCAATTAAACAAATTTATTTAACTAATATCTTTCTGAAACTATGTAAAATCATAAGTCTTCAAGAAATAAAAAAAAAAAAATTATGTATGATTCGTCATTTTAATCCTTTTTTATGACTCATAAAACATTTCAGCATCAGCTACTGCTCAATTCTGCAGTACTGAAGATATATGTTAAAAGTTTTTATAGTTTATATAGAAGATATTTATTTTAATGCTGTTACTGTTCTTAAAATATTTTATTTTTCCTTATTCCCTTTCCTCATTTGCCTATCTTCCCTGTTGGAGCCCCTGGGCTTATATTATCCTGCGTTTCCAACTAGGGTGTTAGCTTAGCAAATAATAATAATAATAATAATAATAATAATAATAATAATAATAATAATAATAATAATAATAATTTTAAGGCTATTACTGTTCTTAAAATATTTCATTTTTCCTTGTTTCCTTTCCTCATTTGCCTATTTTCCCTGTTGGAGCCCCTGGGTTTATTACATCCTGCTTTTCCAACTAGGGTGTTAGCTTAGCAATTGATAATAATAATAATAATAATAATAATAATAATAATAATAATAATAATAATAATAATAATAATAATAATAATAATAATAAGGCTTTCATGAGAAAAATTAAGACTTTCTTGCTCTGAAAGTGCTTTGATATTGTAGATTTGACAATAAACGAGCAACATGCGGTGTGAAATGTTGAATGTTTTCGAACGAACATGATATAAGTGAATGTAGAGGTCCTATAGAGAGTAGGGTTCCCCTGCTGTATAGGACCAGAAAAAGCAGCCTTTGATGTAAGGTAAGTAAAAGTAAAGTAAGTATAAAGACCTGGGAGGTCATCAAGTGACTAATATTAGTAACCATGCAGATTGTGCTGCCATCTGTTGCCGTAATAAAAAGATATAAAAAAAAGATATAAGCTGTAATGAAACTGTGGTTTGAGAATGTAGTGTTCTTTGATAAGAGAATTGAAAATTGCCCCACCTATTAATTTCCAGTTCGACAGGAATAGTGGAAGTTAGATCAACCTGAAATTATCGAAGATAAAAGGACGAAAGGAACAATTAACGGAAGGAAACAAAGTCGAAATGGCGTGTCTGTCACAAAGTAAACATGGATTCATGTACGATGAGACAAGTCTTTAAGAAGATTATTTGAGATTATTTGAGTATTTGAGAGGATTATTTAAATAGAATAATCTTAAATACCCGTATATTCCATATGGACTGAAAAAATATACTAAAAAGTCTAGCAAGTTACTAATTATTATTACTATCTAAGTGTTAATGCTGGAGATTACATTTTTACGGGATAAATTATAAAGGCTTATGCAAATGGAACCACTATAAATCCAATTATCTTGTTTTTTTATAGAACTAATGCTTAAATGTCTATATCTGTTGATATCGTAAATGATATACGATTCGTGGAGAACTTATAGAATATTGTGTGTTACACATTATAAAACAACTGGAGAAAAAAAAGTACATAAAATTAATGGTTATATACTATGTCCACCAAAAAATCTGCAAAAGTATGTTATAGAAAGCACAAGTATGATTTTGTACACACACACACACGCAAACACACACACAAGAGACAAACATATTCACACACACACACATATATATATATATAATATATATATATATATATATATATATATATATATATATATATATATATATATACTTTCTAAAGGGTTTGATGAAAACTAACCGAACCTCAGACATGAATTGGCATGTCTGAGGTCTTTATCCTGCAGTGGACTAGAAACGGCTGCATTTGTTGCTGTTGTTGTGTGTGTATATATATATATATATATATATATATATATATATATATATATATATATATATATATATATATACAGTATATATATATATATATATATATATATATATATATATACTATATACATATATATATATATATATATATATATATATATATATATATGTGTGTGTGTGTGTGTGTGTGTGTTAAGTTAGTCCGAGTTAAAAACATTGATTTTATCTATCCAAGCAGTAAACTAGGCGCCTGGTAACAATACGACTGTGGAGGTAGCATCTAAACCTTTAAAGGTGATGATATTGGTAACCCCATCGGAACTGAATAGCTGAGAATTAAAACACCTCTCTCTCTCTCTCTCTCTCTCTCTCTCTCTCTCTCTCTCTCTCTCTCTCTCTCTCTCTCTCTCTCTCTCTCATTTTACTAAGGTTTTCACCATTTGGATCCTGTCCATTATCTCCCCCATTTGGTAGTGTTGTTCATAAACATTTGTACTGATATTTCTTCTTGATTTCAGAATCCCTGGAGCACTTCCACTATTTTCAGACTCATTAATATTGAACCCTATTTTCTGACTGCATCGCCTATCCGTTTTTGGAAGGACTATACCCTATTTTCTCCTCGCCTATTTGAAATATAAATGTCTCCCCGGGGTTTGATATTAAGATTACGTCTAATAAATTCCAAAAGTCCAATAAGATCCCAGCATTCTATGGTGCTGTGAAATAAGTGGGGAACTGCTTTTGAGGGGAAGGCCAGTCTAATCTTAATAGAATCGAAGAAGCCAAACATTCTTTTAGGAGATTTAAATTTTCATTGACACGTTAAAGCTCGATTGACTTCCTGTTGTTTGTGACTATCCTGTACAGTACGTGTTTAAAAATCACTCGTACATTTTAAGGTATTTTTTTGTACACGCCAAGGCTCTATTTACTTCCTGTTGTTGTATGTTACTATCCTGTACCGTACGTGTTTCACACAAGCACTCGTACATTAACGGTATTTTCTTTTACACATTCAGGCTCGATTGACTTCCTGTTTGTTGCTTGTAACTACTCTGTACCGTACGTGTTTCTCACACACACACTCATACATTGTAACGATATTTTCTTTTACACGTTAGGGCTCAACTGACTTCCTTCCTGTTGTCTGTAACTATCCTGTACCGCACGTGTTTCAAACACGCTCGTACATTGTATCGGTATTTTCTTTCTTAATGTATATCTCGCTCTACACCTCTATGCTAACTTGGACCGGTTTAAGCCTGTCTATTCTAGAATTAATCAGTTTGAATTTTTTGTGACCTTCTTCCACTGAGACTGTTGTATAAAAGCTCGCTGTCTATTGAAATAAAGTTAGTTGCATTCACCTCGAGGAGAAGTAATGGGAACCATATCTTTAACTTGGCACGAAGAAATATAGAGAAATTGATGTGTGATAGTAAGGAAATTTCTAATTTTCAATTTAATCGTAAATTGTTCTGTATTTTTTTTCATTATTTATTTATATAATTTCTATGAAATTTCTTTTTCTGTATTACACGTGTATGAAACACGTGCAGTACATGGTGCACGGGTGTGTATGACACACGTGTGGTACAATTCAATTACTATGGTTGACCATTTACCTTTTATTGATAATGTCTTTTGCTCATGTTTCCAAGATTATGATGTTGCTTCTCATCTTAAAATTTACCGTTACCTTTTATTGAACACCTTAAGGCATAATTCAATGCCTTTTCAAGAGTTGTTCATATATGGATTAATTAAATGAAAAAAAGATTATACTTTACACCTGGGTGGATAGTAACCCCACTAAACTCTCACCCAAACCTGGCAACAGTCAGAGAAATTGATGGTTACTTCTAAAACCAAATTTTGTTCGTTTGAATAATTCAATTTATCGTTCAATTCCCAACAATTTGATTTTCCTCAGTCATCGCCATGTATTCGTTTTTTCAAATCTATTTATATATATATATATATTTCAATTCAATCTGTTCTTACCAAAGAACAGATATAGAAAATAGAATATAGAAAAAAAGAACAATGGCAGATCGTTACTGATATACATGCAGGTCCAAAAGTAGGTGGATACTATGTGAAATAGCTTTATATATCGGTTAAATTATTACAAATATATTTTGATTCACAATAGAATTTAAGGGCTTTTGTATTATTGTTCACAATAAAACTTAACTGTCGATGCAATGATTGATTGTGTTAGTAAATAAAACTGCATGTATATTTAATCTCAAAATAAATGTAATCATTTATTGTCCACCTACTTTTGTACCACTCTGTATACTCTCCATTTTTGTGCGTTATACAATTTTTTTTATTAAGATTCGACAATCTTGCTATGACTATTACTTTTATGATTATAATTATGAAGCAGTTTCAATAATATCTACTATACAATCCCGATTACTGCTTGAATATGCCTTTAAGTTTATTTAGGATCTTAAACTTTAATTCTTAAGATATGTGGTTTATCTAATACTTTCAGTATATGCAGACAATAAAATTACGAATATTATCATGGATAGCCTGATTAATTCTAACATGCATACACATGTGATGTCGCCGTGGCTGTTTAACTTGTATGTTGATGGAGTGGTGAGAGAGGTGAATGCTCGAGTGCTTGGACGAGGATTAAAACTGGTAGACGAGAATGACCATGAATGGGAGGTAAATCAGTTGTTGTTTGCGGATGATACTGTACTGGTTGCAAACACAGAAGAGAAGCTTGGCCGATTAGTGACAGAATTTGGAAGAGTGTGTGAGAGAAGGAAGTTGAGAGTTAATGTGGGTAAGAGTAAGGTTATGAGATGTACGAAAAGGGAAGGTGGTGCAAGGTTGAATGTCATGTTGAATGGAGAGTTACTTGAGGAGGTGGATCAGTTTAAGTACTTGGGGTCTGTTGTTGCAGCAAATGGTGGAGTGGAAGCAGATGTACGTCAGAGAGTGAATGAAGGTTGCAAAGTGTTGGGGGCAGTTAAGGGAGTAGTAAAAAATAGAGGGTTGGGCATGAATGTAAAGAGAGTTCTATATGAGAAAGTGATTGTACCAACTGTGATGTATGGATCGGAGTTGTGGGGAATGAAAGTGATGGAGAGACAGAAATTGAATGTGTTTGAGATGAAGTGTCTTAAGGGTACCTGACACTTGCACGCATTCGTGGCACGCACTGGCACGCATTGATGCGCGAACTCGCGTGAACGAGCCGTGAAAATGTCGTGAACAGTACGGGAACTCGTGTGCCAGAGCGTACCAATGCGTGCCATGCGTGCCCAGAACTTTGAAATGTTTAAAGTTTGTGGCACGCATTGACACGCACTAAATGGCCGTGAAATAGTCGTGAACGATGCGCCAACTGGAGTGAACTGGAGTGAACAGTGCGGGAACTGGCGTGAACTGGAGTGAACGATGCGGGAAGTGGCGTGAACTTTATAATGAAGAGAAACAAAAAGGAAACGAAAAAATTATTGAAAAGGAAAGAAAAATAAACCTAATAAATTTTTATATTTGCTGTTTTAATGTGAAAAAAAAATGATATCTTATTTCAAACTATTTCTATAACTTTATAATGAAGAGAAACAAACAGGAAACGAAAAAATTAATGAAAAGGAAAGAAAAATAAACCTAATAAATTTTTATATTTGCTGTTTGAATGTGGAAAAAAATATATCTTATTTCAAACTATTTCTATAACTTTATAATGAAGAGAAACAAAAGGGAAACGAAAAAATTAATGAAAAGGAAAGAAAAATAAACCTAATAAATTTTTATATTTCCTGTTTTAAAGTGGAAAAAAATTATATCCTATTTCAAACTATTTTTATAACTTTATAATGAAGAGAAAAAACAGGAAACGAAAAAATTAATGAAAAGGAAAGAAAAATAAAACTAATAAATTTTTATATTTGCTGTTTGAATGTGGAAAAAGATATATCTTATTTCAAACTATTTTTATAACTTTATAATAAAGAGAAAAAACAGGAAACGAAAAAATTAATGAAAAGGAAAGAAAAATAAAACTAATAAATTTTTATATTTGCTGTTTGAATGTAAAAATAAAATGATGTCTTATTTCAAACTATTTCTATAACTTTATAATGAAGAGAAACAAAAAGGAAACGAAAAAAATTAATGAAAAGGAAAGAAAAATATAAACCTACTAATTGTTTATATTTGCTGTTTGAATGTAAAAATAAAATGATGTCTTATTTCATGCACACACTTATTTTCCTCTATTACCAATCAAGAGCCAAAACTTTTGTTTTAAATAAAAATGAACTGAAAAATAAACCCAAGAAATTTTTAAGTTTGCTGTTTGAATGTAAAAATAAAATGATGTTTTATTTCATCAACATACTTATTCTTCTTTATTACCTTAAAATGAAGAGCAAAACAAATTTTTTGTTTGCTGTTTTAATGTAAAAATAAAATAATTTCTTATTTCAACACACTTTTTTCTCTATTACCTTAAAATCAACAGCCTAAAAACTTTTCATGTTTGCTGCTTTTAATGTTAAAATAAAATGCTTTCTTAATACTTGTACATATTTTATGTCTGCTATTTATATGTAAATCAAATGCTTTCTTATTGAAACAAAAATAAAGGGCAACAAAAAATACAAACGAAAAAGATACATTTCTTCTCCTCAATGCAATGGTGTCTCTGACAGAAAGCATTGTTGTCTCTTCCGAAGCCAATCCAAGAATGTCCTCGGGTTGGAGAAGCCCCGTTTTTATATGGAGTGGCCAATTCGTGAACTGGCGTGAACTGGCGTGAACGATGCGGAAACGATGCGAAATGATGAGTGAACTCGCGTGAACGTATCGTGAAATTCTCGTGAACTACGCGTGCCAATTCGTGCCATCGCGTGAACGTCGCGTGAACGATGCGCGAACTGGAGTGAACTGGTCGTGAACAGTGCGGGAAAAACACCGTGGCACGCACTGGCGCGCATCAATGCGTGCCAGTGCGTGGCAAAAATGCGCGCAAGTGTCAGGTAGGCTTAAGGAGTATGGCTGGTGTATCTCGAGTAGATAGGGTTAGGAACGAAGTGGTGAGAGTGAGAACGGGTGTAAGAAATGAGTTAGCAGGTAGAGTGGATATGAATGTGTTGAGGTGGTTTGGCCATGTTGAGAGAATGGAAAATAGCTGTCTGCTAAAGAAGGTGATGAATGCAAGAGTTGATGGGAGAAGTACAAGAGGAAGGCCAAGGTTTGGGTGGATGGATGGAGTGAAGGAAGCTCTGGGTGATAGGAGGATAGATGTGAGAGAGGCAAGAGAGTGTGCTAGAAATAGGAATGAATGGCGAGCGATTGTGACGCAGTTCCGGTAGGCCCTGCTGCTTCCTCCGATGCCTTAGATGACCGCGGAGGTAGCATAATGGTGGATAATTTGGGAGGGTGGGCTGTGGCACCATAGCAGTACCAGCTGAACTCGGTTGAGTCCCTTGTTAGGCTGGGAGGAACGTAGAGAGTAGAGGTCCCCTTTTTTGTTTTGTTTCATTTGTTGAAGTCGGTTACCCCCCAAAATTGGGGGAAGTGCCTTGGTATATATATATATATATATATATATATATATATATATATATATATATATATATATATATATATATATATATATATATTTGGATGGGAAAAAATACAGCTCAGGGAGAGTAAAAGGAAGAGACGTAGAAAGAAACATATTTCAAGATCGTCGGAATAGAAAGGAATATGTTAACAAACTCTTAGACCCAGCAGAGAGAGAGAGAGAGAGAGAGAGAGAGAGAGAGAGAGAGGAGTAAAGTACATGGTCACTAGAATAAGTTAGAGAGGGTGGTGGATTCTAGTGACCATGTACTTTACTCTCTCTCTCTCTCTCTCTCTCTCTCTCTCTCTCTCTCTCTACTATACAAATAAGGGCATTTAATCATGGTTGAGATTTTTCCCTTGTTGCTTTGGTAAGATCTCAATAATAATAATAATAATAATAATAATAATAATAATAATAATAATAATAATAATAATAATAATGTAACCCAAATTACCACAATATAAACCACCAAACTCTGTAGATTGTCATTAAAAAATATAATAATAATAATAATAATAATAATAATAATAATAAAAATAATAATAATAATAATTGCCTAACTTTTTTCGATAGAGGAAAAAGTTCAGAAATATCGTTACAATTGTCTCAAAAGTTATTCTTCTGAAATTAATTAATTTCAAATCTTCAGTAAAACCTCGTAGAAATTCTGCATTATTCATCTGATGTCCTTTTCCCTTTCTAAAAGTCTCGAGGACCTTTTTCAAGAATCATTTCAGATCGGTTTCTCATATTCTTGAAAGGTACGAAATCCGTTAAAAGGGTAAAACCTCGACAATTTTTCCGAAAATGTACGAAATCGGAATTTACGAATATTTCGAAATTCTCTTTATTTAAAATGCTCAGAGTTGAATAAATACTTGGAAATGATTTTGAGTATAAATGGAAAACCAGAATCTATAAATATATTTGAAATTTTCCAAAATGTTTTGCTATTTTTGTGGTACCGGGACTTCGAAAATTGGTTTGTATTTTATTCAATTGGGTACGATATGGCATGTGATGATGGGGTATCTCCTTGTAATAATAATAACAACAACAACAACAACAACAACAACAACAACAACAACAATAATAATGATAATTTAACAACAACAAAAATAATAATAATAATAATAATAATAATAATAATTTAACAAAAATAATAATAATAATAATAATAATAATAATAATTTAACAACAACAACAACAACAATAATAATAATAATAATAATAATAATAATTGTTTGGAAATGAAACTATTCTAAGTGGTCCAATAATATATCTACATATTGCAATAAGGGAAAGGCCTTTATTGTTCCATTCCTTTCAGTCCAAAATAATTTTTCCTTTACGGCCCTGATTATATCCACAAAATGAATTTTCCCTTTTTTTTTTTTTTTTTTTTAGTAGATTTGCACGCACGCACACGAACATAGATTCAACCCTTCCCAACCCCTCACCCTTACCCGAAGAATGTGGAGTTATATGTCTGGCAGTGTCATTGGGTGTGGTTAGATATATACTGTATATGTATGTATATATATATATATATATATATATATATATATATATATATATATATATACAAATATATATATAATATAATATATATATATATATATATATATATATATATATATACTGTATATATGTATGTATATATGCACAGATATATATATATGTATATATACTGTATATATATATATATATATATGTATATATATATATATATATGTATATACATATACATATACTGTATATATAAATATATATACATATATTCATTTATATATATATACACATATACAGTATATAATTACAAATTGCGCTATATTATACAGGGGATATGGTCTATTCACCTACAGAATCCAATAGAATAACACCACAAGTCCCTTTTCCTACTCCGATTCATCCCATACGAAGTGGCCGAAACAAAGTGTGAAAAAGCAACATTATATCAATGGCAAACAGCATGCTCCCATTACCATAACTCAAATTATAACCTCAGACGAGGTTCACAGATTCTCCTCTGTCCTCATACACCTGACAACACTACCAACAATTCTTCTTCACCCAATTGGTTCACTATTGCACTGAAATTGTTCAGTGGCTACTTTCCTCTTGGTAAGGGTAGACGAGACTCTTTAGCTATGGTAAGCAGCTCTTCTAGAAGGACACTCCAAAATCATACCATTGTTCTCTATTCTTGGATAGTGCCATAACCTCTGTACCATGGTCTTCCACTGTCTTGGGATAGAGTTCTCTTGCTTGAGGGTACACTCGAGCACACTATTCTATCTAATTTCTCTTCCTCTTGTTTTGTTGAATTTTTTGTAGTTTATATATGAAATATTTATTTTAATGTTACTGTTCTTAATATTTTATTTTTCCTTGTTTTCTTTCCTCACTGGGCTATTTTCCCTGTTGGGGCCCCTGACCTTATAGCATCTTGCTTTCCAAATTAGGGTTGTAGCTTAGCAGATAACAAGAATAATAATAATAATAATAATAATAATAATAATAATAATAATAATAATAATAATAATAATAAAACCCTATCAATCACCTAGCCTTCATCCCAGAGATACAAGAGACCTGCCATTAGCAATCGGTTTGTATCCACCAAGGAGTTTAAATTGAACCTCCTGGTACA
>NC_090735.1:8988666-9016166 GCF_036898095.1 Palaemon carinicauda
ATATATTTTGATTTCTCTATTGAACATTGATATGAATAAATTTTTTCTTCTCGATATTAATCCGGCCAGCTCTGTAAGAGTCAACTTTGACCCATTGGGTTTGTTAATTTCCTCGTTTTAATATATAGATAAGGAAATAAATAAATAAATAAATTAATTAATTAATTAATTAATTAATATATAGGTAAACAAATAAATACATTAATAGATAAATAGGTAAGTAAATAAATAATTAAATAAATAATAAATAGATAAATAAATAAATAGATAAATAAATAAATTAATTAATTAATTAATTAATAAATAGATAAATAAATAGATAAATAGATAAATAAATAAATAAACAAATTAATAAATAGATAAATAAGTAAATTAATAAATAGATAAATGAATAAATAAACAAACAAACAATCCCCAACATACCAGTAAAAGTCCAGAAATATCGCTCAGATAATAATATCAGATCACATACAACTCCAGCGAAGGTCATCTGAATCTTAAATCTATTTCAAACTGAGTTCGCCTGGCAAGGTCAGCCACCCACTAGAGTCGCCCCAGAGGGAGGACCGTGGGCGTGTCCCATTGGACATCTACTTTCCTCAAGTGCTGTTATCTTGCTATGAGGAGCGTCCCGTGCTCTGATTACGGTCCTTGCCTTCAGGCTATGGGTTACGCATGGGGTGTATACCAAGGAGGTTCAATTTAAACTCCTTGGTGGATACAAACTGATTGCTAATGGCAGGTCTCTGGCCTCTCTGGGAGGAAGGCGAGGTGATTGATAGGGTTTTCCGTCGTACGAAGTCTACTTCAATTGCACAAAAAATTGGCTTATTGAGAAAGTCTTAAAAGATTTTCGGTGATCAATCTATTCTGAAGAAGTGTTTTAGTTCTTTCATTCTACCTTCTTTTGAGTATTGTTCTCCTGTCTGGTGTTCAGCTGCTGATTCTCATTTTAATTTGTTGGACAGAAACTTACGGTCTATTAAATTTCTTATTCCTGATCTAGATATTAATCTTTGGCACCGGCGTTCAATTAGTTCATTATGCATTATGCATAAGGTTTTTCATAACTCTGACTATCCTTTATATTCAGATCTCCCTGGACAATTCTATCCTGTTTGTAATACTAGGCAGGCAGTTAATTCTGATAGCCAGGCCTTCTCCATCATGAGGCTCAATACTACACAGTATTCTAGAAGTTTTATTCTAGCTGTTACCAAGTTGTGGAATGATCTTCCTAATTGGGTAGTTGAATCAGTAGAACTTCAAAAGTTCAAAGTTGGAGCAAATGTTTTCATGTTGACCAGGCTGACATGAGTCTTTTTATTGTTTATTTATATATACAGTATACTATATATGTTTTTGACGTTGTTAATAGTTTATATATGACATATCTGTTTTGACGCTGTTACTGTTTTTAGAGTGATATATATATTGTTAATTTATTCTCATCATTTATTTATTTCCTTATTTCCTTTCCTCACGGCTATTTTTCCCTGTTGGAGCCCTTGGGCTTATAGCATCTTGTTTTTCCAACTAGGGTTGTAGCTTGGCTAGTAATAATAATAATAATAATAATAATAATAATAATAATAATAATAATATGGTAATGGGAGCATGCTACTTGCCATCGATATAGTGTTTTTTTCACACTGTTTCGGGCACTTCGTATGGGATGAATCGGAATAAGAAAGAGGACTCGTGGTGTTATTCTATAGGATCCTGTAGGTGGATAGACCATATCCCCTATATAATTTAGCGCAATATGTAGTTATATACTGTATACGTGTGTGTATATATATATATATATATATATATATATATATATATATATATATATATATATATATCTATATATATTATATATCTATATATATATATATAAATATATGTATATATACATTTATATATACAGTATATATATATATATATATATATATATATATATATATATATATATATATACATATTCATATATATCTATATATGTATTATATACATACATATATATATATATATATATATATATATATATATATATATATATATATATATATATATATATATATATATATTATATATATATATATATTATACACACACACACACACACACACACATATATATTTATATATACATATATATATATATATATATATATATATATATATATATATATATATATATATATATATATATATATATATATATATATATATGTATGCATATATACATACATATACATATATGTGTATACATATAACGGATTTTGAGCGAAGCGAAAAATCTATTTTTGGGTGAGATAGCCATGTCGTCCTGATGGAAGTTCCTATAGGGTAGCTTCCTAGGGTATATTACAACTACGGCGATATTCCCAGAGAATTTACCTTAAGGTACCAGAATTCTAACTCCTGGAGCGAGTATCCCTCGTGAAAGGGATATCGCGACATATCAGAGGACGTATTCTAGACACGTCACATGGCAATCTACGACCTGAACAGAGATTCGTCTCGTAGGAGGGAGATTGACGAGATACGAATTCGGGAAAGAAAAAGGGGAGCCGCTCCCAAGGCTTCCCTATCCCCCGATTCGTATGCGTGCCTGGCGCCAATCCTGGCGCCATCTGTATTCCTTGTAGCGTACACGAGGTGCTACAGATACTGTATGTAGGGAGGGGTCCTACAGCCCTTTCTTAGAAAGGCAAGGGCGGGTCCATCAGGACGACATGGCTATCTCACCCAAAAATAGATTTTTCGCTTCGCTCAAAATCCGTTTTTTGGGCTCAAGCCATGTCGTCCTGATGGAAGTGTACCAGAGCATTACTGTATCTGTGGATTCTCAGAACGTGCCGTACTCCCCGGAGATATTTATTCCCGGTCGACTAGACCTAGAGACCTAAGATGTTACCGTTATACATCTTTTCAACTAACTATAAACTATGTTAGAGCTTCCTGCCCCCTACAGGGAAGAGTCCTACTAGACTCTGGAAAGTTTCGAAGAGTACATATATCTATGTATGAATACCAGGCAAGCTAATATAGTGGTCTCGCCCTATATTAAGTAAAGCATAGTTTGTATAGAACCACTGCGTCAATATATTGACCAGTCATCCGCACAATACTTGTATTGGACAAAGGTTTATATCCGCATAGGAAGAAACTAATAAAACCGCCCTCGTCCCTTTATGGGACGGAGTCCTCCCATTAGGGGACTTACATAAACCAATGCAACATAGCTTGCAAAACAGAACAATTCTATCAGAATTATCCCAGATAAGATACATAGAATTAAAATGCTCAATTATACCAATAAATTGACACAGGTGAAAGAGACGCAAGGTTCTCAAGAACAAGTTTATTGACAGATAATAAACAGATAGGTTAACAACAAATATATATATTTATATAAAAGAGGGTAACCCAAAACTTTAAGCATAAGTATGATAGTAAACAGAACTTGTTTATCTGAAAGAAAAACCATTAAACACCACTTTAATGAGATACCAAGGTATCAAGTCATAAAAAATCTGTATTACAAATCAATCACATTAGCGTTAGAAACGCTTGGCACACATGTCTGAACTTATGCAAGGTTCACCTTTGAAGGAAGGAACAGTCTATATGGGCACTTGGTGCCCTCATTTAGTTTGTAGTACAGTATGTACCTACACACTCACCCTGGACTTAATCGTCCCAATTAAGACCACTGTTCCTCGCAGAGTTAAACAGTAGGGTTAACTACACGACCCACTGCTACCACAGATCTCTTAAGTTCCTCTACTTGCTTCGCATAGTGGCGAAAGAACACCCTGGAAGACTTCCAGCCCGTGTATGAACGGAGATGTTCAAAATCCATACAATTAAAGAAATTTAGGGATGAGGCAACTTTCCTCGGATCGTGACCTGCAGGTGTACTGTCAGGATCCGCTCTGCGAATAAAATAGGTCATTTTCGCTCTGAGTTGATTCAGAGATAAATTTGAGCCTGATGTTTCTCCCCTGAATAGTTGACTACCCTTGAAGTCTGAAGTTCTACGAAGATAGACCTTTAGGCATTCTACTGGACATAGAGACGCATCTTCTTTCAGAGGACAGATTCTCCAGGGACCCCACCTGTTGGTGGGTAACTCATTCTTGGCGAGAAACGTAGGATCCGGAAACAGGTTCAGCTCCCCCCCATCCAGGAACTGAACACGACCTGCCTCTCTCGAGAGGGCTACGATCTCACTAACCCTGGCCCCGGACGCGAGTGCAAATAGGAAAATAACTTTTTGCGTCAAATCCTTTAACGCACATTCTTCATTGCTCAACAAGGAGGCGAAATGAAGAACTTTGTCTAAAGACCATGAGATGGGCTTTGGAGGTGCTGAAGGTCTGAGCCTAGCGCAGGCTTTCGGAACTTTATTAAAGATCTCGTTACCTAGGTCGATCTGGAAGGCAAATAAAATGGGTCTCATCAAAGCCGATTTACACACTGAAATCGTGTTAGCTGCCAATCCTTGGCCATGGAGGTGGATGAAGAAAGATAAGCAGAAATCTGTTGAGATCTCCTGCGGATTCTTTGCCTTTACAAAGGCCACCCATTTTCTCCAAGATGACTCATATTGCCTTCTAGTCGATTTGCACTTGTATTCCTCTAGGAAGTCTATGCTGGCTTTCGAAATCCCGAAGCGCTTTCTCACCGCTAGGGCGAGAAAATCATGAGCTGCAGGGTCTGGGTTTTCTGTAATGAAACGCAGACAGTCGACTTCTGGACTCGCTGGGTCAGAACTGGATGTGGTAGCGGCACGAACTTCATCTGTAGTTCCAACGCCAAGGGGAACCACATGCTGTTCGCCCACTTGTGGGCCACTATTGCCGCTACCCCCTTGAAGGATCTCAGTTTGTTGAGGACCCTCAACAGAAGGTTGTGAGGAGGGAACAGATAAATCCTGGACCATCTGTTCCAGTCGAGGGACATTGCGTCCACTGCTTCCGCTAAGGGGTCCTCGTACGGGGACACGTACAGGGGCAACTTCTTGTTGTCTTTCGTCGCAAAGAGGTCTATTTGCAGTTCTGGGACTTGATTCAGAATGAAGGAAAATGATCCTGCGTCTAAGGACCATTCCGACTCTATCGGTGTGAACCTGGATAGAGCGTCCGCTGTCACATTGCGGACTCCTTGAAGGTGAACTGCCGACAGGTACCACTTCTTCTTTTCCGCCAATCGGAAAATGGCTAACATCACTTGGTTGAGAGGTGGTGACCTCGACCCTTGTCGATTCAAGCATCTCACAACCACCTCGCTGTCTGTCACCAATCTTATGTGGATCGAGTGACGCGGGGAGACTTTCTTTAAGGTAAGGAGCACTGCCATAGCTTCTAGAAAGTTTATATGAAAGGTCCTGAATAGCTTGGACCAAGTCCCCTGGACTTTTTTCCGATGAGAGTGACCTCCCCATCCCTCCTTTGAGGCGTCTGAGTGAATCGTCAACGACGGGGGAGGTGGCTGAAGAAGAACAGACTTCTTTAGATGTCTGGCTTGGGACCAAGGTCTGAGAAGAGTACGTAGCCGAGGCGGCACTGGTCTTCTCAGGTCTCTTCGCGCGTTTGATGCATACCTTCTCCAAACTCCGGTTGCATCCTTTAGCTGTGCTCTTAGCACTGGGTCTGTCACTGAAGCAAACTGGAGAGAGCCTAGTACCCTCTCCTGTTCGCGTCTTGATATCCTTTCGGAATCTAGAAGTCTCTTGACAGAGCCCGCTATCTCCTTCCTTTTCTTCATTGGGATGGAGAAACTGTGTGACAAAAGGTCCCAGTGGATTCCCAGCCACTGGAACTTTTGGGATGGAGAAAGTCGAGACTTTTTCTTGTTGATCTTGAAGCCTAGGTACTCTAGGAACTGGATCACCTGACTGGAAGCTTGCAAGCATTCGGTCTCGGATGCTGCCCACACCAGCCAGTCGTCCAGGTAGGCTACTACCTGAATTCCCTTTAGGCGTAATTGTTTGAGAGCTGCGCTCGCAAGCTTCGTGAAAATCCTTGGGGCTATGTTTAGCCCGAATGGCATGGCTCTGAAGGCGTACAGTTTCCGTTGTAGCCTGAACCCTAGGTAGGGGGAGAGTCGACGGCTGATTGGAATGTGCCAATAGGCGTCCGACAAGTCTATAGAGACTGAGTATGCCCTCTTGGGCAGTAAGGTCCTTATGTGTTGCAGTGTTAGCATCTTGAATTTGCAATTCACTATGAACTTGTTGAGTGGTGACAAGTCCAGAATGACTCTGAGCTTTTCCGAGTCTTTCTTGGGAACACAAAACAGCCTCCCTTGGAATTTGATGGACTTCACCTTTCGGATCACATTTTTCTCCAACAGTTCTTGAACGTACTCCTCCAAAATGGGGGTGGAGTGTTGGAAAAACCGAAGGCATGGGGGTGGAGTGCTGTACCAGCTCCAACCCAGTCCATTCTTGAGTAGGCTTTGGGCCCAGGGATCGAAGGTCCAGCGATCCCAAAATTTCATCAGTCTCCCTCCTACCGGTATCATTTCACTTGGACTGCCGTCCTGAGGTCTTGCCTCCCTGACCACGACCACCTCTGAATCCCCTTCCCCTTGAGGGGCGCCTAGACGAGCCTCTGGCTGCTCCTCTAGGTTTTGCACGAAAGGAAGAAGACTGTCCTTCGAACGTTGGGGCGAATGTGGTTGACTGACCTGGCACAGCCTGGGGTACCCACTGAAAGGCAGTCGGGGTTTGTGCCACCATCTGGGGCACTGGAGGCAAAGGCAATTGCAGTTGCTGTTGCTGTCTATAAGGCTTGGCTGGCCGAGATGGTAGCCTAGTCTTCATATTCTTCCTCTTTGGTTGAGGACCCTCATCCGGGGAAGATTTTCTTTTGATAGCCAGGCCCCACTTCTGGAGAAGATTTCTATTTTCCACGGCGGCCTTATCAACAACCTCTTTGACCACATCGGTAGGGAAAAGGTCTTTTCCCCAAATGTTGGAGGAGATTAACTTCCTTGGCTCGTGTCTCACCGAAGCCCCGGTGAACACGAACTCCCTGCAAGCTCTCCTTGCCTTGACGAAGCTATAAAGGTCCTTCGTCACTGTGGCTAAGTGAGACTTAGCCACTACCATGAACATTTCATGGACCTTGGGGTCACTTGCCATCGTCTCGAGAGTAGTCTGATGAGACATTGAGGCAGCCAGTCTTTCTTTTGTCTCGAACTCTCTTCGTAAAAGAGATTCGGACAGCTTGGGGAGGTCCTCGCCGAATTGCCGTCCGGCAATATCAGCCTCCAACTTTCCCACTGAGAATGTCAGATGGACATCCTTCCAGTCTTTGTGGTCCATAGGTAGAGCCAGCGACAAGGGTTTACACTCCTCCAGGGAGGGGCAAGGCTTGCCGGCCTCGACTGCCTTTAGGACAGCCGCAAACCCTTTCTGTAAAAAGGGGAAGGCTCTATCAGGAGAGGACACAAACGAAGGGAGCTTCTTGCTCAATGCAGCTACCTTCGAATTCAAGAAGCCCCTCTCTTTCATCGAGGATGAAAGTAGGGCTTGAGCCTTAGCGTGGTCCATAACAATGACCTCCTTCGGCTCTGTCTCCTCCCTTGAAGCTGGTTCTTTTCTCAGCCGGACATAGCAGTCCGGATATGATGCCTTGCTGGGCCAAAATTCTACCTCCTCTAGGGGAACTGAACCCAGCTTATCCGAGATGACGATCTTTCCAGTCGTCATCGGCATGTGCTCAGCATACCTCCATGGGTTAGCATCTGAGCATATGGGAAGGTCTTTCACATTGAGCCTTTTCCGGGGCCCATGTGATTCTGCCAGGGACTGCATACGCAGTTCCATTGCAGCCGCCTTCTCCTGATTCTCCTTCTGCATTTGTTGGATCATTCCAACAATCGAAGAGAGGGCCTGTCCCAGTTCTACTGGGAGGCCAGCCGATGTTGAGGGGATAGGCTCCGGCATCTGAACCGGAGTAGCCGACACCTCGTCGACCTCATCCTCTACGACATCCGGGGTTTGAACTTGATCCTGACCTTCTGCCAGGAGGTCTTCTTCCAAACGATCGTCCAGGTCAGACATCCTGTCACACAACTGGATGTCTTGCATCGCATCTGCGACTTCCTCGTCCACCTGGACTTGATCTTGAAGGATCTCCTCTTGAGGCTGGGGAATCACTGCCTCAGCTGATGCCTGGGGAAAAAGATACGCCCTCATCTTCTCACTTGGAAGATAAGGGCCAGAGGTGTTCTTCTTGAAGCCCCTTACCCAAGTACGAAGCTTTTCCCTAGCTATATCCCTTGATTCCGCCGTTCTAGGGGAATCAAAAGCCTCAGTAATCAGGTTAGTGCATACAGTACATACCTGAGGGTCCCAATACTGGAGATCATCCTTGGAGACAGCGCATGCTGCGTGTCTCCTACAACACTCATGTCCGCAGAGGTTCTTGCTGCGGACATTGCAGAAAACATTTCCGCACTTCGGAGGGTCCTCCTGTAAAGAGAAGAAATTTCCATGAGTATCAAGTGAACTATGTATCACAGGATATGCATTGTATAGCATAACAATTCATAAATGAAAGACACACACTTGTGTTTCCCTCACAACCCATTGTTGCAGCCTTCCAGATAATAAAATCAAAATGGTTTATCTCTACTAGAGTAACCAATGCAAGGTTTCCAGAGGAAACAGGTGGAGCTCACACCTAGGCAATGATTTTAAAAATCCTGGATAATAGACGGGGAAGAACTCTGCTTCCTGTCTGAGGGCAACAGCAAAGGGCTGCGTAAGAAAACACAATAGTGTTAGAAGATACAGTGCTGTACCTAAACTTTTACTATAGTTTTCTTCTTACTGTATATGCTATACAGAAGAATACTAGTACAGTATAGGAGGGTGTGTGCCGGCCTGCCTTTGCCGGCCGGCACACACCACAATTAGCTTTAAAGTATACTACTTAACAGCTATAGGGCGGCAGCCCTCTGGTTCAAATGCCTGTGCCGGCGGCAGCAGCTGCCGGCCAGCAACAGCCAGTGTTGGCCGGCAATGATTGCCGGCCAGCAACTACACAAGGTAGTACCCAGCTGCCGGCCACACTCTTGGTGACCGGCAGACAAGGACTGACATAAGCCGGCCGGCAAAGGTACAAGACCGATGCCAGTCGGCAGCAAAAGAACCAGAAGACTACACCTGCCCGGCTGCCGGCCTCATAGGCCGGCAGCCGGGACAGGTACAGCACTAGAAGAAAATAGAATGGATGCCGGGATAAGAGTGTACACAACCCCCCAAGCCCGGCAACCGAAAGAGTGCATATAAGGAAGGGGAGAAACTTAATTCAGGCTTCCTTGACCAATGCCGTCCGGCTCTGCCGGCAGGCATGGATGAGGGACCAAGAGAGGTCCGGGCAGCACTCGAAAACATAAGACCCTTGCCGTCCAGCATCTCTGCCGGCCGGCAATGGGCTTAGTCAATCCATATCCCAACCTATACTAGGTCCAGAAGTAGAATGACATACGGTACAGTAATACCCCTGCCGGCCAGCTCTGCCGGCCGGCAAGGTACAGTACAGTAATGGCTAGGCCATTACGGAGATAGAGGGGGAAGGGACAAGAGGGTCCTGCCAACCTTGCTTTAGTGACAGATCACCCGCAGCCAAGAACTTTGTCTTAGCCTAAGGGAGATCTAAGGGAAAGGGCCAGCGCAGTAGTATAATACCTGCCAGCTTCCAGAGCACCAAAGCAAGGAAGGCGTTGCTACTCCCAAGGGAAGATTTATCCTCCCCGAGAACAGCAACAGGACTTAGTCTGGTCGATCATACAAGAAGGAATCATAACTACAGAAACCTTCGATAGTGACCTAAGGGAGCTCAGCTCCCTTTGTAAGTGTTAGGTCAGCGAGGGAGACTGCCCCAAGCCAAACAACACGGACTCAGACTAAAAACTCTGTTGTTCTGTCCCTCTTTGAACCAGACTCTGCTGGAACAGGAAGGTACAGTAACACCCTAGTATAGTTTTATCGAAAATAAATTCGGAAAAAACCACTTAGGGATAAGCCCAAGGCTTAAACAGAGGGAAAGGGATTGCATACCTTCTCCGAAGAAAAGAAAGCAACCGGGGAGTATAATAAAGTATACTAAGGCTCCATAAGCAATTAGCCTAGGCACCAAGAGAATCGATTACCTAATTCACCGAAACTCTCACGTATACAATCTTGGAAATATTCCACACAGTCTAAAATGTATAAAATATAGCCTAAAGCTTCAATAAAATTTTAATTACACTCGGAAAAACCAAAATCATGCATTAAGTACTAGGACCAAACGACTAGGCTACATGGCCTAGCGTAGGCCAGAATGGCGAATACTTCGCCAAATAATACTAAGCACGAAAGGAAATCCTATGTAAAGCTAAATAGCTAAATTTTATTAAGCAAAACAACCAGGAATGTCACTCTGACTAACTAATTTATACCTAGCGAGTGACAGTGTCCAGGACACCTCTGGTAGGCTACGGCTCTTGTATCAAAGATTAATCCTATTAATCACTCAAAATTTTACCAAGAGCCTACATTTATACATAACAGACACTATACTCAACTTATCCGAGGCCAACGAAGACGAAGAAGCCATGAAAAGCTGAATAAATCCAAGATTTGCGAGAAAAACAGGAAAAAACACCGAGTTGTTAAGCTACGCAAAAAGGAATACAGATGGCGCCAGGATTGGCGCCAGGCACGCATACGAATCGGGGGATAGGGAAGCCTTGGGAGCGGCTCCCCTTTTTCTTTCCCGAATTCGTATCTCGTCAATCTCCCTCCTACGAGACGAATCTCTGTTCAGGTCGTAGATTGCCATGTGACGTGTCTAGAATACGTCCTCTGATATGTCGCGATATCCCTTTCACGAGGGATACTCGCTCCAGGAGTTAGAATTCTGGTACCTTAAGGTAAATTCTCTGGGAATATCGCCGTAGTTGTAATATACCCTAGGAAGCTACCCTATAGGAACTTCCATCAGGACGACATGGCTTGAGCCCAAAAATATATATATACACATATACAGTATATATATATATATATATATATATATATAGATAGATAGATAGATAGATAGATAGATAGATAGATAGATAGATATATATACATACATACATATACAGTATATATCTGACCACGCCCAATGACACTGCCAGACATATAACTCCACATTCTTCGGGTAAGGGTGAGGGGTTAGGAAGGGTTGAATGTATGTGCGTGTCCGTGCGTGCAAATCTGTTTAAAAAAAACACACACACACACACACACAAGGGAGAGCTATTTTGTGGATATAATCAGGGCCGTAAAGGAAAAATTATTTTGGACTGAGAGGAATGGGACAATAAAGGCCTTTCCCTTATTGCAATATATAGATATATTATTGGACCATCTAAAATAGTTTTATTTCCTAACAATTCTTTCGTTTAAACTTCACCTTAGCTTTTGAGATTCCTTTTCTATTATTATTATTATTATTATTATTATTATTATTATTATTATTATTATTATTATTATTATTATTGTCGTTGTTAAAATATTATTATTATTATTATTATTATTATTATTATTATTATTATTATTATTATTATTATTATTATTTTTATTGTTGTTAAATTATTATTATTATTATTATTGCTGTTGTTGTTGTTGTTATTATTATCATTATTATTATTATTATTATTATTATTATTATTATTATTATTATTATTATTATTACAAGAAGATACCCCATCATCACCTGCCATATCGTACCCAATTGAATAAAACACAAACCAATTTTCGAAGTCCCGATACCACAAAAATGGCAAAACATTTTGGAAAATATCTCAAATATGTTTTTAGATTTTGCTTTTCATTTACACTCAAAATCATTTCCAAATATTTATTCAACTCAGAGCATTTTAAATAGAGAGAATTTCGAAATCTTCGTGAATTCCGATTTCATACATTTTCGGGAAAATTGTCGCGTTTTTACCTTTTAACGGATTTCGTACCTTTCAAGAATATGAGAAACCGATCTCAAATGATTCTTGAAAAAGATCCTCGAGACTTTTCGAAAAAGGAAAAGGGCATCAGATGAATCAAGCAGAATTTCTACGAGGTCTCACTGAAGATGTAAAATTAATTAATTTCAGAAGAATAACTTTTGAGACAATTGTAACGATATTTCTGAACTTTATCCTCTATCGAGGTAAGTTAGGCAATTATTATTATTATTATTATTATTATTATTATTATTATTATTATTATTATTATTATTATTATTATTATTATTATTATTATTATTATTATTATCATATTTTTTAATCACAGTCTACAGAGGTTGTTGGTTTATAGTGAAGGGATGTGGGTCACATTATTATTATTATTATTATTATTATTATTATTATTATCATCATTGAGATCTTACCAAAGCAACAAGGGAAAAATCTCAACCATGATTGAATGCCCTTATATGTATAATAGAGAGAGAGAGAGAGAGAGAGAGAGAGAGAGAGAGAGAGAGAGAGAGAGAGAGAGAGAGAGAGAGAGAGAGAGAGAGAGAGAGAATAACATATTCCTTTCTATTCCGACGATCTTGAAATATGTTTCTTTCTACGTCTCTCCCTTTCATTCTCCCTGAGCTGTATTTTTTCTCATCCAAATATATATATATATATATATATATATATATATATATATATATATATATATATATATATATATGTATACATAAATGATATATTTATATGTACACATATACATATATATATATATATATATTCTTTATTTATATATATACATATATATATATATATATATGTGTGTGTGTGTGTGTGTGTGTGTGTGTGTGTGTATGCATGATAGAATTAATCAGGCTATCCATGTTAATATTTGTAATTTCATTGTCTGCATATACTAGAGGTATTAAACATATCTTAAAAATAAAAGTTAGAGATCCTAAATAAAATTGAGGTCATATTCAAACAGTAATTGGGAGAGTATAATAGATATTATTCAAACTACATGATTGTAATAATAAAAGTGATAGTCATAGTAAGATTGTTGAATCTTAATAAAAAATAGTATAAAGCACAAAAAGTGAAAATATACAGGGTGGTCCAAAAGCAGGTGGACAGTAAATGATTATATTTGTTTTGAGATTACATATACATACAATTATATTTAATAACATAATTATTGCATGGACAATTAAATCTTATTATAAATAATAATACAAAAACCCTTAAATTTTATTGGGAACCAAAATACACTCTTAATGATATACCCTTCCTCTTGGTAATGGTAGAAGACACTCTATCAATGGTAAGCCTCCAAAATCAAACCATTGTTCCCTAGTCCTGGGTAGTGCCATAGCCTTTGTACCATGGTCTTCCGCTGTCTTGTGTTAGAGTTCTCTTGCTTGAGGGTACACTAGGGCATGCTGTTCTATCTTATTTCTCTCTCTCGCTCTCCTTTTATTTTAAGTTTTTTTTTAGTTTATAAATGAAAGATCTTAATATATTATATTTTGATTGTTTATTACTTCTCTTGTAGTTTTTTTTTTCCTTGTTTCCTTTACTCACTCGGCTATTTTTCTCTATTGGAGCCCTAGGGCTTATAGCATCTTGCTTTTCCAATTAGGGTTATAGCTTAGCTAATAATAATAATAATAATAATAATAATAATAATAATAATAATAATAATAATAATAATAATAAACCTATTCCGCATACTGTCCACATACTTTTGGACCACCCTGTATATCAGTAACGATCTGCCATTGCTCTATTTTTCTATATTCTACATTCAATTTTCTCTATCTGTTCTTTGGTAAGAACAGATTGAATTGAAATAGATATATAAATAGATTTGAAAAAAAAAAACGAATACATGGCGATGACCAAGGAAAATAAAATTATTGGGAATTGAACGATAAATTGAATTAGTCAAACGAACAAAATCTGGTTTAACCATCAATTTCACTCACTGTTGCCAGGTTTTGGTGAGAGTTTAATGGGGTTACTATCCATGTATCCACCCAGGTGCAAAGTATAATCCTTTTTTCATTTAATTAATCCATAATATATGAAAATATTAACAACATTAAATTATATCTTTCATATATAAACTATTAAAACTTCAAAAAAGAAAGCGAGTAAGAGAGAAATGAGATAGCTTGAGGGTACACTAGTATACCCCAGTGTACACTCAAGCAAGAGAACTCAACCTCATGACAGTGAAAGACCATGGTACAGAGGTTATGGCATTACTCAAGACTAGAGAACAATGGTTTGATTTTTGAGTATGAGAAATGCATATCATTATGGCTATAAAAGGAAATGGTAAATTTAAAGATAAGCAACTTCATTATCTTGGAAACACGAGCTAAGGACATTATTAATAAAAGGTAAATGGTCAACCATAGTAATTGAATTCATACACACTCGTGCACCACGTACTGCACGTGTCTCAGACACACCCGTACACCACGTACTGCACGTGCTTCACACACACCCATACACCACGTACTGCAAGTGTTTCATACACGTGTGATACAGAAAGAGAAATTTCATAGAAATCATATAAATAAACAATGAAAATAAAGAACAATTTATGTTTAAATTGAAAATTAGAAATTTCCTTACTATCACACACCAATTTCTCGATATTTCTCCGTGCCAAGTTAAAGATATGGTTCTCATTACTTCTCCTCAGGTAGTGCAAAGGAGAGCAAGGCACCAGTTAGGTGATAACTGAGAATCTAGGGGAATGCAACTAACTTTATTTCAATAGACAGCGAGATTTTATACAACAGATTCAGTGGAAGAAGGTCACAAAAAATTCAAACATTAATTCCAGAATAGACAGGGTTAAACGGGTCCAAGTTAGCATAGAGGTGTAGAGCGAGATGTACATTAGAAAGAAAATACCAATACAATGTACGAGTGTGTTTGAAACACGTACGGTATAGGATAGTAACAAACAACAGGAGGTCAATCAAGCTTTAACGCGTCAATAAAAATTTAAAGCTCCAAAAAGAATGTTGAGCTGATTCGATTCTATTAAGATAAGACTGGCCTTCCCCTCAAAAGCAGTTCCCCACTTATTTTACAGCACCATAGAATGCTGGGGTCTTATTGAATCTTTGGAATTTATTAGACGTAATCTTAATATCAAAGCCCAGGGAAACATTTATATTGCAAATAGGCGAGGAGAAAATAGGGTATAGTTTTTCTAAAAAAACGGATAGGCGATGCAGTCAGAAAATAGGGTTCAATATTAATGAGTCTGAAAATAGTGGAAGTGGTCCAGGGATTCTGGAATTAAGAAGAAATATCAGTACAAAGGTTTATGAACAACACTACCAAATGGGGGAGATAATGGACAGGATCCAAATGGGGAAAACCTTAGTAAAGAGAGAGAGAGAGAGAGAGAGAGAGAGAGAGAGAGAGAGAGAGAGAGAGAGAGAGAGAGAGAGGGGTGTTTTAATTCTCAGCTATTCAGTTCGGATAGGGTTACCAATATCATCACCTTAAAATGTTTGGATGCTACCTCCACAGTCGTATTGCTACCAGGCCCCTAATTTACTGCTTGGATAAATAAAAACAATGGTTTTAACTCAGACTAACTTTACACACACACACGCATATATAGATATAGATATATATATATATATATATATATATATATATATATATATATATATATATATATATATATATATATATATATATATAAAAGTAAATATATATATATATATATATATATATCTATATATATAAAAGTAAATATATATATATATATATATATATATATATATATATATATATATATATATATATATATATGTATATATATACAAACATACATATATATACACATAAATATATATATATATATATATATATATATATATATATATATATATATACAAACATACATATATATACACATAAATATATGTATATATATATAAATATATATATATATATATATATATAAACATACATATATATACACATAAATATCAATATATATATATATATATATATATATATATATATATATATATATATATATATATATATATATAATACATACATATATATATATACATATATATATATATATATATATATATATATATATATATATATATATATATATAATACATACATATATATATATACATATATATATATATATATATATATATATATATATATATATATATATGTATGTATGTATGTATTTATATATTTATATATGTGTGTGTGTATGTTTGTGTCTTGTGTGTGTGTACAAAATCATATTTGTACTTTCTATAACATACTTTTGCAGAGTTTTTTGGTGGACATAGTATATAACCATTAATCTTATGTACTTTTTTTCCTCCAGTTGTTTTATAATTTGTAACACAATATTCTATAACTTCTCCACGAATCGTATATCATTTACGATATCAACAGATATGGACATATAAGCATTAGTTCTATAAAAAACAAGATAATTTAAGTTATAGTGGATCCATTTTCATAAGCCTTTAGAATTTATCCCGTAAAAATGTAATCTCCAGCACTAAACCTTAGATAGTAATAATAATTAGTAACTTTCTAGAGTTTTTAGTATATTTTTTCAGTCCATATGAAATATACGGGTATTTAAGATAATTCTATTTAATAATCCTCTCAAATAATCTCAAATAATCTTCTTGAATACTTGTCTCCTTGTTTGCAATGTTTTGTAACCCCTGATCCCAGATCTTTATACTTGCTTTACTTTTACTCACCTTACTTTAAGCGCTGCTTTTCTGCTCCCATACAGCAGGGGAATCTGACTCTCTACAGGACCTCCACAGTCATTTATATCATGTTTGTTCGAAAGCATTCAACATTTCACAACAAAATACCCAAGAACTTAGAGAACAAGAAAGTCTTCAGTTTCCTCATGAAAGCTTTATTATTATTATTATTATTATTATTATTATTATTATTATTATTATTATTATTATTATTGTTGTTGTTGTTGTTGTTAATTGCTAAGCTAACACCCTAGTTGGAAAAGCAGGATGTAATAAGCCCAGGGGCTCCAAGAGGGAAAGTAGGCAAATGAGGAAAGGGAACAAGGAAAAATAGAATATTTTAAGAACAGTAACTGCATTCAAATAAATATCTTCTATATAAACAATAGCAACTTTAACATATATCTTCAGTACTGCAGAATTGAGCAGTAGCTGATGCTGAAATGTTTTATGAGTCATAAAAAGGATTAAAATGAGGAATCATAATTTTTTTTTTTTAATTTCATGGAGATTTATGATTTTAAATAGTTTCAGAAAGATATTAGTTAAATAAATTTGTTTAATTGCAAGTGCTCTGGAGGATATTTAAAGCTTATGCCAATTAATAAAGAAAAAAGAAATCTTTTCCTTAATAGAACTTTGTATTCAGAGAGAATAAATTTGATAGGAGTAAATTTCTATATTGTGTATTTACAATAAAGTTAACTATCATGTTTTATCTCTTTTATTTTTAGTTTATTTTTAGTTTTTTCTTATTTTTTTTACATTTTTTTATCATCTCTTGCACTTCTGTATTATTATCATTATTATTATTATTATTATTATTATTACCCAAGCTACAACCCTAGTTGGAAAAGCAAGATGCTATAACCCCAAGGGCTCCAACTGGGAAAAATCGCCCAGTGAGGAAAGGAAATAAGGATATAAATAAATGATGAGAGTAAATTAACAATATATCATTCTGAACTCGAGCATTTAAAAGATAATGAAATGTTTTATGCTAAGATGATTCTCTCTCTCTCTCTCTCTCTCTCTCTCTCTCTCTCTCTCTCTCTCTCTCTCTCTCTCTCTCTCTCTCTCTCTCATTTGTGATCAAATGAAATAAGATAATTACACATACATATATAAAAATGTATTTTATGAGCAGCAAAGTCATTTATTTATATAATTTCAAAATATAATATTAAACATTTTATCATTATTAGTAGAAATGAAGCTTCGCATGACATATCTATTTTGACGTTGTTACTGTTTTTAGAATGATATATTGTTAATCTATTCTCATCATTTATTTATTTCCTTATTTCCTTTCCTACAGGGCTATTTTTCCCTGTTGGAGCCCTTGGGCTTATAGCATCTTGCTTTTCCAACTAGGGTTGTAGCTTGGCTAGTAATAATGATAATAACAATAATAATAGAAACTATTTGATTTAAACGAGCAGAAACCTTTTTATAAAACCAACAGTTATTTGTGTTATGAATCTGAACGTGAAAAATTACATAGAAAAATATTCATATGAAAAATATTTAATAAAATCGCCTTTCTCTGACCAATACAGTTTTATTTAAAAGAAGAAAAACTTTAAATCATATTGGTAAATGTTGAGTTAAAACTGTAATGATAAATAATAAGTTAGGGTTATGGTGGCCGATGTGGTAACGTCCCTGACTGATGATTGCCAGACTGAGGTTAGAGTCCCGCTAAAACTCGTTAGTTCCTTTGGTCGCTGCAATCGTCCCCGACTGGTGATCGCCAGACTGGGATTCGAGTCCTACTGGAATTCGTTAGTTTCTTTGGTCACTACAACCTCACCATCCTTGTGAGCTAAGGATGGGGGATTTTGGGGACCCTGTAGGCCTTTCTGTTGAGTCATCAGTAGCCATTACCTGGATTTCCTTGGTCCTAGCTTGGGTGGAGAGCGGGCTTGGGCGCTGATCATATGTATATATGGTCAGTCTCTAGGCCATTGTCCTGCTTGACAGGGTAATGTCACTGTCTCTTGCCTCTGCCATTCATTAGTGGCCTTTAAGCCTTCAAGTGATGATAAGAATTTGTTAACCGATAACGATTTACTGGTTTATCATTAATATATAAGCCCAAGTTTTCATAATAGAAATATGTAAATAGAATATTTTTTAAAAAAATTTTTAAAAATTTACGAATTCAAACTGTCCATATTCACGTGACTAATTGAGTTTGTTGTATAAAAAGGTCTTAAACTCAATGAGCACACCTTTCCTGAAATTGAATTTGAACAACTGTGTTAAAGTAATAAGATCTACATAAATTGTTCTTCCTGGCAAATGTTTACCACTCTTCAATCTAATGGAAAGTTAAGATAGCGAGGAAAACTTAATTGGCTCTGTAATTTGTTTTGTTGGTTGCAATAGGTCTACTCAACTCATTCCTTTATGCTATAATGACTTGGAACACAGTTTGAAGGTTTAAAGGCCACTCATGAATGGCAGAGGCAAGGGACAATGACATTGCCCTATCAAGCAGGACAATGCCCTAGGGACTGAGCAAGGAAAACTTTCATTATGTATGTAATTTGTTTTGTATGAAATGGTTGCAATAGGCCTACTCAACTCATTTCTATATGCTATATTGACTTGAAACACAGTTTAATGGTTTAAAGACAGTTCATGGAAGCCAGAGGAGAGGGACAGTGACATTGCCCTATCAGACAGGACAATACCCTAGAGACTGACCATATTATATACATATGATCAGCGTCCAAGCCCCTCTCCACCCACACTAGGACCAAGGAGGGCCAGCAATGGCTGCTGATGACTCAGCATATAGACCTATAGCCTCCTCCCAAACCCGGCCCCGATCCTTAGCTCACAATGATGGTGAGGTTGCAGCGACTAAAGGAACTAACGAGTTACAGCGGGACTCGAACCACAGTCTAGTGTTCACTAGTCATGGACGCTACAACATCGCCCACTACAACCCTATTGTCAAGGTAGGTCTGTTCAGTAATGCGTTACTTCAATATGTCCGGAAGCACTAAATCCCATTTAGGGTTTTGGTGGCCTATGTGGTAACATCCCTGACTGTTGAACGCCAGACTGGGGTTCGAGTCCCGCTCAAACTCATTAGATCCTTTAGTGTCTCCAACCTCACCATCCTTGTGAGCTATGGATGGGGGTTTGGGGGAGCCTATAGGTCTATATCCTTAGTCATCAGCAACCATTGCCTGGCCCTCCTTGGTCGTAGCTTGGGTGGAAAACTGGCTTAGGCGCTGGACGTACGTACAGTATATATGGTTAGTCTCTAGGGCATTGTCCTGCTTGACAGGGCAATGTTACTGTCCCTTGCCTCTGCTCTTCATGAGCGGCCTTTAAATCTTTAGTGCTACACCGACAAAATGAGTGAAATTGATTATTGTCGATTGGATTCCTGTGGTTAACTGTGGAAATTGGATCTTATCTGTTTTCGGACATTATCCTTGTCGGGTAAAAAGCACCTGTGTGCTTTCCCTCCATTTTTTAGCCTCCTTCCTAGTACAGTGGTAACGTGTTTGCCAAGCATTCGCATGGCAAGATATCGATCCCCGCCCGGGACCGTGAATTTAAGCTGTTTATTGGGGAGGCTACTGCTGTGGTAAGGCACCACAGTGGGAGGTTGGGCTTGCCCGGTTGACTTTCTGATGAACATCTATTCTAATGGAACCGGAACTGAAACCAGTCACCTTCAACCTTTAACCTTTAAATTATCCGACTTAGTAAAGATGGATTTGCAGGAGAAATGATTATCGAATTAATTGAGTTTTTATGCGAAATGATTAATAATAAAAAAAAAAAAAATTATGATTTTGGTTGAAATGTTACATTTTGAAGAAAAACAGACTTGTTTTTCAGTAAATCTTAAAAATATATTGTAAAAAATACGGTTTCATTGGCGTTTAGAAAATAATAAAAATACATTTGCTGAATTTATTGATAGATTCAGAGAAAATGTTTTCTTAAAGTCGACAAAAGTTCTGTTCCTTCGAGATAAAGTTTCATCATAATTAGAATTAGAATTGCAATTATGTTTTTCATATCAATAAAATTTTAATTAGAGCTAATTAACGTTAAACCCACTCATTAAAATGCAGTTTCTTAATATCCTTTTACGTCACGGGGTTCAAGTGATTATTACCCCCCCCCCCCAAAAAAAATATATATTAACCCTTTTCCCCCAACACTATTTAGAACTTTCCAACCCTTAACCCCCAGTTTTTTTTTAAGCATATATTGCATTATATTCTTATTAAATTGCTCTAACAACCTTAATTTTCGTCATAGAGAGGTCAGGTTGGTCTCATTATTTTATAAAATGCTTAAAGTTTCTCATAAAAATATCAAAAATATGTAAAAAAAAAAAAAAAAAAAAAAAAAAAAAAATAAGTTTTTTTTTTTTTTTGCAAGGACGTACTAGTTCGTCCATGGGGGTAAAGGGATGAATTTTGTGAAACATACCAGTACGTCCATTGGGGGTAAAAGGGTTAAACTACAAGATCATGCAACTCTCACTGTATATACCACGTTTTATGGCATAATGTTACACCATTTATGTATTATGTTATGGATTAATGTAGTATAAGATCATACATTACATACATATATCCAATCTCTATAGTCCATTATTTTTAGCGATGCAGATTTGCACCGACTCGCAGCGGTGCCCTTTTAGCTCGGAAAAGTTTCCTGATCGCTGATTGGTCACAATTATCTTGTCCAACCAATCAGCGATCAGGAAACTTTTCCGAGCTAAAAACCAATCAGCGATCAGGAAACTTTTCCGAGCTAAAAGGGCACCGCTGCGAGTCGGTGCAAATATGCCTCGCTAAAAAAAAAAGGACTATAGGACATTGTCCTTTCCTTTGCCTCTGCCATTCATGAGTATCCTTTAAACCTTTATGGATTGCTTCGACTCGGGACACAAGCCATTTTAATCTTATTTACGGATTGATTGATTGATTGAAAGTTTTCTGGCATCCTGACGTCTAAGGTCATTGACGCCGATAGCATTTATTATATATGAAAAATGAAAGAGAATTCAATTAAAACCCTAAAATTCAAGATGTCATTATAATAGTTAAATAGTTTTCAGAAAACCTGCTTCTGAAATGAATCTAAAAATGCTGCTCGCATAGTAGGACACATCATGTCCATGAATCTTGGCAAGGATGGCAGATCCTCACCTCGAGCTTCAAACAGATATCTATTTCTTAAGTTATTATAATTAGGGCATTCGGTCAACAAATGCCTCACTGTTAAAGGTACTAAACAGTCCTCGCAATACGGTTGGTGTTGGCCCTTCAGCTGTTTGTTTTTGACGTTGTTAATAGTTTATATATGACATATCTATTTTGACGTTACTGTTTTTAGAATGATTTATTGTTAATTTGTTCCCATCATTTATTTATTTCCTTATTTCCTTTCCTTACTGGGCTATTTTTCCCTATTGGAGCCCTTGGGCTTATAGCATCTTGCTTTTCCAACTAGGGTTGTAGCTTGACTAGTAATAAAAATAATAATAATAATAAAACGGAAACATATCTGATTATTTTACCTTTTCCTTAAGCTAATTGTTGTGTATACAATGAAAAGGCGTGGGTAGTGTCCATAAATGAAAACATTAAGTAAAAATTGGCCATATAGATACAAGTAACATGTGGGTTTTATCTTATAACAAGAGCTAGCGCCTTGTCCCCTTCTTCTAATGGGCAGGTAAGATAATAAAAAGTTGATGAGGTCCGTGTTTAAAGGTTTAAAGGCCGCTCATGAATTACTGAGGTAAGGTACAGTGACATTGCCCTACAGTGACATTTCCCACAGACACCTACTTCCTTCTCAAAACAACCCATCACAACCCAAAACCTATCCCAATATCCTAAACTAAAAGTTGCAGAATATCCCCCATCCCAACTACATATCCCAATAAATCCTACCTAAACATCTACAGGCTGCAAGATTGCAAGAGCCCGTGTCTGGCCAAAAGGGCCAAAGTCCGTGTCTGGCCAAAAGGGCCAGAGCCCGTGTCTGGCCAAAAGGACAAGGGCAAGAGCCCGTGTCTGGCCAAAAGGGCCAGGCAATCTTCAACAACAACAACAAGCCCTATCGAGCAGGACAGTGCCATAGAGAATGACCATATAAACATATGATCAGCGCTAAAGCGCCCTCTCCCCCCGAGCTAGGTCCAAGGGGAGCCAGACAATGGATGCTGATAACTCAGCAGATACACGTATAGGCTCCCGAAAGCCCCAAAACTTAGCCCCCAAGGATGGTGAGCTTGCAACAACCAAAGAAACTATCGAGTGTGAGCGGGACTTGAACACCAGTCTAGCGTTCACCAGTCAGGGATGTTACCACATCGGCCACCATAAATAGGGGAGACATTCTCTAGTTGGAGAAGCAGGATACTATAAGCTCAAGGGCTCCAACAGGGAAAAATACCCCAGTGAGGAAAGGTAATAAGGAATTACATGAACTACAAGGAAAGTAATGAATAATCAAAATCAAACATTTTAAGAACAGTAATAACATTAAAATAAATCTTTCATATATAAACAGTGAAAAATTAAAAAAAAAACAAAAAAAAAAAAGAGGAAGAGAAATAAGATAGAATAGTGTGCCTGAGTGTACCCTCAACCAAGAGAACTCTGTGAAGTGAAGTAGCTAAAAAGGGGCGAGTTTAAGACGTCGAGTTTCAAAAAAGTTCATTAATTTGTAATACTATTATTATCTATATAGATAGATAGACAAATAGAAAGAATGATAGGTTGATAAATAGATAGATAATAAACTTTTAGGTAAAAATGCTAATTATATTAGCGCGGTTTTTAATCAGGTAGATTAATAGATTGATAATAAACTTTTAGTTAAATATGCTATTTATGTTAGCGCTGTTATTTTATTAGAAAGATACATAGATAGATTTTAAACTTTTAGCTAATTATGCAAATTATTTTAGTGCTGTTTTTTTTATTAAATAGATAAATAGATAGATAATAAACTTTTAGATAAATATGGTAATTATTTTAGCGATGTTTGTTTTTCATTAGATAAAAACATATATATGAAACTTTTAGTTAAATATGCTAATTATTTTAGCACTGTTTTTTATTAGATGCCTAGACAGATATTAAACTTTTAGTTAAATATGCTAATTACTTTACAGTTGTGCTGTTCTTTTTATATAATAAATAATATTAACAAATATATATAAATCCTAAAGTGATGAAACAGCAGAATAGTTCTACCAGAGAATCATGACGAGACTCAAATCGAATTCGACGCTCATTGGTGCCTTAATCAAATGATTAATTTCATTAATTATTATGTCTTCCCCATTAGTCATAGGTGGGAAAGTTAATGAGATAAGATTGTGCTAGGACGAAAGGCTTATCTGTGCCTTTATACTTATGATAATCAATTTAATCATTACTCTAAGCTTAAGAAGTTCAAAGTTACCGTTTTTTTTTTTTTTTTTTTTTTTTTTTTTTTTTTTTTTTTTTTTCTTTTTTTTTTAAGAGGTTAACATAAGTTCCATCATAGTTTGTATATTACCGATCTATTTTAACGTCGTTTCTGATGTTGAAATATTTTATATTTTTTAATTACTATTTCTCTCATGTTTTATTTATTTCCTGCTATTTTCCTGCTGTAACCCTAGGGTTTGTAGTATTCTGCTTTCCCTTCTAGGGTTGTAGTATAACTAATAATAATAATAATAATAATAATAATAATAATAATAATAATAATAATAATAATAATAATAATAATAATAATAATAATAATGATAATAATAATAATAATAGATTGTTCATTTCCTCTGTATTTCTGTTTTAATGAATTAATTTTACAGATTGGAGAACTTCGGGAGTTTAAGAGCAGTATTTTAATCAAATTCATTGCGGGTATGTGTAGGCAAAATTTTTAATTACAGTTTGTAGGCCACTGTAAGATGGAGAGATATTAGGTGTATTAAATCACAATTGTATTTTATTTTTTATTGAAATGGAAAAGCATGATGCACTCATGTATAGTTTTGTATCATAAACTAATAAATGTATAATTGTACAATCAGAAGGATAAAAATAATACAAAATTGTATCACACACAAAAATAATCAAAAGGGGGTTGGAAATAGAAATAAGGTAACATACAAGCCAACAAAAAATGAAAAACAAAAGAGATTTACTGTGGATGCCTTGCCTTACCTTACATCCAATATCAGTGGGGCTTACTCATTAGCAGCACATACTGCATGTATTATACTGTTTGGACTCCCCGTTCTTTGTCCTTAGGGAACCTGTGAAATACCAAATGAAGATCGGTTTCTTTTTGTTTATGGCACA
Source organism: Palaemon carinicauda (assembly GCF_036898095.1). NCBI lineage: Eukaryota > Metazoa > Arthropoda > Malacostraca > Decapoda > Palaemonidae > Palaemon > Palaemon carinicauda. The sequence goes on from NC_090735.1 coordinate 9,013,822, forward strand.
CAACACACTTGTGTGACTTCTTTACTGTCGGCGCCATGATTTCGTTTGAGTCAACTGTCAAATTCTGAATATAAACAAACAGACGACAAACGATGTATACCTACAACGCCATCTGAAATCGGAGCAACCAACTATTGTGTTCACGTTGGAGTTGCCAAGTAGCGTATTAACATTCTATTTTGAGCCTTCCTATCTTCCTTCAGTATATAGTCTTTGTCCTTCTCCTAGAAGAGCTGCTTACCATAGCTAAAGAGTCTCTTCTACCCTTACCAAGAGGAAAATAGCCACTGAACAATCACAGTGCAGTAGTTAACCCCTTGAGTGAAAAAGAAATGTTTGGTAATCTTTGTTATAAGGTGTTTGACAGAGGAAAATGTGGAAAGAATAGGCCCGCAGGGATGGGGAACCTGCGGCCTTAAGGCCGCATACGGCCTTCTGGACCATCAATTGCGGCCTTCTACGGCCTTTGATAGATGTACAGTATGTGTAGTATATTTCTGATTTGACATTGAATTTTGTGTGTTTGAAATCATTCTACTGTATGTACACACATACAAATATGTACACACAGACAATAGGAGAGTTATGTTCAGTGATGTACCACCCAGAGAATGGAAGCGATTTTTCCTTGAATTCAATGAATCCTAACTTAATACAACCAGCAGTTTCCTTGTCAGCTACAACAGCTGTTGCAGCTGACAAGGAAAAACTGCTAGTTGTAGTGAGTATGTGATTTAACGTATGATAAACGAGAGAGTTCCTGTTTTGTCCATCTCCTCACTGTGACTTATGTGAGTCAACAGGCTCCAGATTTTTGACATAAAAATATTTTATTTGTGCTTTCACTGATGAGTTTTGATTGTATGAAAAACAGCTTCCCTTACGTAACCTTAACGCAAGGACAAGAGGAACAGATATTTTAACAACTTCAATAATCAATGTCACAAAGTATTTCTAAATTTTACTTCCTTATTATAATAAGTTATGCACTGATGGTGTTCCAGCTATGATGGCTAAAAACTAGGGATTTATTGAACATCTTAAGAAAGCAAATAATTGTTTTTTTTTTTTCAATGAAAACAGCTAAGTAAGTTTAAACTGATACAACATTTTTACTGGGATGTTGCATTTTTATGAGATGTGATTGTTTAAAAAGTACCTACTTCCCTATATAAAATATTTAAAAAGGCTTTATTGTTGATATTCATAAGCAATCTTTTCCAAAAGATTAATATTATCTAATTTTTTACATCGTTACTAAGAACCTACTTTCTTAACTAAAGTAATTTGAAAATGACATGCTTTCGATATTATTCTTTTACTTACGGTAGTTTGAAAACTACCCAAACTTGAATGAAATATTCTAAAATTTAGTTTTCAATATAATTCATTTACTGATTACTTGTATAAAAAGTACTTAATTCAAATATTTGAAATTGTGATGCTTTAAATTTGTAAAAACCTGTCACTCTTTCTTTACATTACTAATAGATTACTTGGACGATAAAATAACCAACATAATTCTATGCGGCCTTAAGGAGCATTGAGGAAGAGCAAGATGGCCTTCCTCCAAAAAAGGGTTCCCCACCCCTGGGCCAGACTATTCGGTATATGTGTGGGAAATGAAAAATGAGCCGTAACCAGATAGAGGGATCTAATGTAGTACTGTCTGGCCAGTCAATGGACCCAATAACTCTCTACCGGTAGTATCTCAATGGGTGACTGGTACCCTGGCCAACCAACTACATATACACGTTCGATTGATTTGAATGGGATTTCGCTTATCAAGATGATAACTGCTCGAAATATTTTTTAATATTTTCAAATTTTTTGTTTTTATAATCAATAATCTTTTGAATGTATCCCATTCATTATAGTTCATTTCTTTTAGCGAGGCATATTTGCACCGACTCGCAGCGGTGCCCTTTTAGCTCGGAAAAGTTTCCTGATCGCTGATTGGTTGGACAAGATAATTCTAACCAATCAGCGATCAGCAGGAAACTTTTCCGAGCTAAAAGGACACCACTGCGAGTCGGTGCAAATCTGCCTCGCTGAAAGAAATGGACTATAGTTGCTGCTACTTTGAAAGATCGATAAGAAATGATTTTCAAATGACCTTGGGTTTAGTTTTTCATTCAAGTCTTGTATGCAATTTCCACACTATCATCACGCTTTTTGATTTTCTCTTTTATTTCCAATATAATTTTCAATTTTGTCCTTTTCATATATAGTTGTTCGGAACGTAATTTCACTATATTAAATCTTCACGTTCGAGTTACATTTAAGTTATTCACGCTCTTTCCCAACTCGTTCGTTTTCCATGTTTTATTATTTTTCATTTTTAT
>NC_090735.1:9026166-9046166 GCF_036898095.1 Palaemon carinicauda
ATAAGTCTAAGGGCACTACTTATTCGAAGCGAAAGCTTTAATGGCTTTACTTTTCCAAAGCAAAAGGTCTAAGGGCTTTCATTTTTTGAAGCTAAAGGTCTACGTGCTTTACTTTTTCGAAGCAATAGGTCTAAGTGCTTTACCCTTTCGATGCGATCTGTCAGTGATTTTAGCCTTTGAGGAGGGTTATAAACATTATAGATGCTGTTTGAGCAAAGGTCTGGCAACATTATAGCCCTTTGGAAGCGTTGCAAACGTTATAGATGGTCTTTCTCATTGGCTGTAAAATTGACGTTGCAATGTCTGAATAACAGTTTCTTCTTTTCTAGACTTGTTTAGTATTGGCCCTGGTTGCCGCCGTCTACGGTGCTCCATCCCAGCCTCCATACGGATACGCTCCACCACCCTCCCACGAGGTGAGTTATGACGATGTACTGCGATATTGAATATCTCCTTGGACGATATCATTTTCTAACCGTTGCATTATGATACAATTTCCCTTATCTATTCCAACAATGCTAAATACATCATCATTTACCTACTGACAGGAACCAGCCAAGTACGACTTCAACTACGCCGTCAAGGACGACTACTCGGGCAACGACTTCGGCCACCAGGAAGCCCGTGATGGCTACGACACTCAGGGATCCTACTACGTGCTCCTTCCCGACGGTCGCCTGCAGAAGGTGTCCTACAACGTCAACGGGGACTCGGGTTTCGTGGCTGAGGTCACTTACGAGGGAGAGCCTCAGTACAACCCAGCGCCCTCTTATGCTTAAGACGTCCACAGGATTTAGGAGACGATGATACGAAACTATTTGTCAATAACTATTGTTTTTAAGAGAAAAATGTTTTAATTAGTGTCCTAATATTACTATGCCTTTCATTGATTGGTATATTATAATGGTTATGCCTTACCAAAGCTCTTTTAATCTATCTCTCTGTCAATATATCTACCTATCTATCAATCAATCTATCTAATTGCCTATCTATCAAGTAATCTATCTACTTGTCTATATATTTATCTATTTTATTCCGTTTATCGATTAAAATCGAAACCTCAAAATGTTTATAAAATAACAAATGGTATTCATAGGAATTGGGTCTTCTACAAACAGAATTACCAAACAATAAATGAAGTTTTACCTTCTGTTAAGTTGACAAAGTTTTTTTCTGCATTTTCGAAGCCTCACACTATGTTGCTGTGTATATGATTTGCGGTTTTCATAATGAAAGCGAAATAAGATTAACACCACTGGAAAGTTAATTTCGAATTATCTTAACCAAAGGTCGCTGGTTTCCGAAGCGAAAACTAAAGAATTCAGTTCGCAATTAATTATTAAGTCGTACTGAAGAATGAAAACCTTATTTTCAGTAGGTAGCAAGTTGAGTAAGGCACCAGCCACTCTTTGTGATACTATCCCTAGTGAGTTATTGAGTCCTTTGACTGTCCACATAATACCACATTGGATCCCTCTGATAATAGTCTGGCACATTCTTTACACGTTTTCCTGTTTTCTCATACACCTGACAACACAAAAATAAATAAAATCGTTTTCATTAGTGTCAACTATTACACTGTAAATATTCTGTGACTATCTTCCACTTGGTATGGGTAGAAGAGACTCTTTAGCTGCTCTTCTTAGGACAGTAGAATAAATAATTGTTCTCCATTTGGGTAGTGCCATAGCCTCTGTACCATGGCCAACCACTGACTTGAGTTAGGCAAGACTCAGGCACACTCTTCTATCTGTTACCTTGTTTCCTTTTCTCACTGGGCTATTTCCATGTTGGAGCCCATGGGCCTATATCATTCTGCTTTTCCAATTACGGTTGTTGCTTAGCTAATAATAATAACAATAATAATACGATATCCTTTTCTATATGTGGAAAAATAGAATCAAAGAGGATGATTGAACTAATATTTCAGATATATATGATTTGACCCTTTGGCACACGACCCTGTCGTGGGCAGAATCATCTTCATGACCAGAAAGTACGTAGGGAGCAAATTGTTGTAGTTATGAAAAAGTATGATTTTTTTAGATGCAGTATGCACCAAATTATTATTATTATTATTATTATTATTATTATTATTATTATTATTATTATTATTATTATTATTATTGTTGTTGTTGTTGTTGTTATTACGAGACAAGTTGCTTGTAGTTAGAAAAGCGGACTATAAAAACTACAAGTCCTTGATATAAATATCACACTAATACGAAAAAGAAAAAGAAATTGAGAGGCAAATACTGAAATACTAGAGAGATATAATGAATAAAAAAAAACTAGTTATACATATAACAAATGAAATATGAAACAAGACCTAACTACAAAATATCCACTCGGCGTTTAAGTTTCTAAAGTTCAATGATTTCAACCACTTTATATGAACATGAATGCTGTGTGGCACCGATCCTCAAAGAGAAAAAAAAAGGATGCCAGAACTAATTACGCATTCAGTACAGGGAGCTGGACAGCTCAGCACGGCAGGATTCGAACTCAAAGGATGCTCAGAAAATTCAGGTGCTAGAGATTGACTACAATACTACGAACATGAACTTTGGTTGACTTAAAGTTTATATTTGAGATGCAAGTCAGTTGATGAAGATTGAACAGGAAAACTATTCAAATCATGACAAAAAGTCTCTCTCTCTCTCTCTCTCTCTCTCTCTCTCTCTCTCTCTCTCTCTCTCTCTCTCTCTCAATATATCATTATATTTCCCCGCATTCTTCACTTGATACTGAGAAGGTAAACTTCTCTTACTGGCTTCTGTATTTGATAGAAACACATATCTTCCAATGAAATATGGTTTGCTATCCCCCGTTAACATTAACAGCAACCTAATTCTGAATTACCTGTGTACTTGAAAATCCTTGTATGTGTTGAAAATCAAATGATTTCCATAAGTTTTGAAAGATATTTATATTTAAATATCTTTCATACTAAAATGGCTGGATCCACACAGCTCCAGAGAATATCTAAAATTAAATTATAAGCTAAGCAAATTTCCTCACTGGCCTATTTTTCCCTGTTGCATCTAGCTTTTCCAACTAGGGCTGTAGCTTAGCTAATAATAATAATAATAATAATAATAATAATAATAATAATAATAATAATTATAAAAGAGTAATGCATTATTGGTATGTCAGAGATCCAATTCGTTCTTCTCGTCAGACCACAGCAAAGGAAAGGCAATGTCAAGGACAGATGATGGGCGTTGTGACAGCGAAGAACGTCTTTGGCGGGGAGGACCTTTCTCCTGCGGCCACAAGAGGCTCCTCCCGCTTAGTCTCGGACTAGATCTATATATATGGCCACATTCAAAGACTATCATCGCCTTCCACTCCAAAGACTCACCATGATAGCCAAGGTAAAACGCTTCTGACGATTTCCTTTGAATAAGATTATCTCCTCATGCAGGTTCTAATCAAATTAATTCCCATAAATATATTCAGTTTGATAATGATTATATATCATGTCTTGCATGTGCCGTTTTCATATAGTTTTTCCCATTTATCCAGGTTTACTTATATTGCTTAGTAACACTCACATTAAATGCAGTTACCATCTCTGTACCAGTTCAGTTTGAGTAAAACTGAAACTGCAGATAAGAATAACTAATTGAAAGTGTTTTCAACTTTCACGATTCCATCGGAACAACGTTTTTTATTCACTGTTGTTTTCTTCCTGACAGATTTGTTTGTTGTTGTCCCTTGTGGCTGCCGTCTTTGGTGGCCCCTCCCAGCCCCAGTATGGATACGCCCCTCCTCCATCTCACGAGGTCAGTTATAAGTTGAAATCTTCCAAAAATGTTAATAAAATCTAAATTCATAATTTTGTTGAAAGTAGAAATCAAATTAATCAAATCCAAAATCATTGTTGTAGCATTTAATTGTAAATTGTCTTCTCCTGACAGGAACCAGCCAAGTACGACTTCAACTACGCCGTCAAGGACGACTACTCGGGCAACGACTTCGGCCACCAGGAAGCCCGTGATGGCTACGACACTCAGGGATCCTACTACGTGCTCCTTCCCGACGGTCGCCTGCAGAAGGTGTCCTACAACGTCAACGGGGACTCGGGTTTCGTGGCTGAGGTCACTTACGAGGGAGAGCCTCAGTACAACCCAGCGCCCTCTTATGCTTAAGACGTCCACAGGATTTAGGGGACGATGATACGAAACTATTTATGTCAATAAACTATTGTTTTTAAGAGAAAAATGTTTTAAAAACTGTCCTAATATTACTATGCCTTTCATTGATTGGTATATTATAATGGTTATGTCTTACCAAAGCTCTGTTAACATATCTATCTCTTTGTCAATATCTACCTATCTATCACTCAATTTATTCAATTGCTTATCTATCAAGTAATCTATCTACCTGTCTATATGTTTATCTATTTTATTCCGTCTATCGACTAAAATCGAAACCTCAACACGTTTATAAGATAACAAATGGTATTCATAGGAATTTGGTCTTCTACAAACAAAATTACCAAACAATAAATGAATTTCTACCTTCTGATAACTTTACAAAGTTTTTTTTTTTCGTATGTGAATTTTCGAAGCCTCACACTATGTTGCTGTCTATATGATTTACGGTTTTCATAATAAAAGCGAAATGAGATTAACACCACTGGAAATTTAATTTCGAATTATCTTAACCAAATGCTAGAAGAAAAGGTCGCGGGTTTCCGAAGCGAAAACTAAAGAATTCAGTTCGCAATTAATTACTAAGTCGTTCTGAAGAATGAAAACCTTATTTTCAGTTGGTAGCAGGTTGGGTAAGGCACCAGCCACTCTTTGTGATACTATCCCTAGTGAGTTATTGAGTCCTTTGACTGGCCACATATTATCACATTGGATAGGTCTCTGTTAATAGTCTGGCACATTCCTTACACGTTCTCCTGTTTTCTCATACACCTGACAACACACAAATAAATAAAATCGTTTTCATTTGTGGTCAACTATTGCACTGTAAATATTCTATGACTACTTTCCACTTGGTAGTGGCCGAAGAGACTCTTTACCAGCTCTTCTAGGACACTAGAATAAATAATTATTCTCCACTTGGGTGGTGCCATAGCCTCTGTACAATGGCCAACCACTGACTTGAGTTAGAGTTCTCTTGCTTGAGGGTAGGCTACACTCAGGCACACTCTTCTATCTATTTCCTTGTTTCTTTACTTCAATGGGCTATTTCCATGTTGGAGCCCTTGGACCTATAGCATCTTGCTTTTCCAATTAGTGTTTTAGCTTAGCTAATAATAAGAATGATAATAATAATAAGATATCCTTTTATGTGTGGGAAAATGTAATCAAAAGATGAATGAACTATTGTTTTAGATATATACGTTATAACCCTTTTGCACACGACCCTATCGTGGACAGAATCATCTTCATGATCATGATGTACGTAGGGAGCAAATTGTTGTAGTTAAGAAAAAGTATAATTTTATGGAAATATGGACATACAGTGTTACTCTATGGACATGAATTCAGTAGATTTGAGAACAAAGGCCTCAGAAGGATATCGGGAGTTAAATGGCAGAAAAAGGATTGGAAATGAAACTATAAGAGAGAGCATGATGAGGGGTAGATGAAGATTAGTTCACCAAACGTTTAGCTGGGCTCCACAAGTCACTAGAAGAGTTGGAAGACCCAGGCCTACCTGGCTGAGGACTATGAAGCGTAAAGTGGGAGATAATGAATGGAGAAGTATTGAGACGACTGGCGAAATCTAACCTAGGCTCTTTCTGTCAATATACGTAGATGACTTTTTATATATATATATATATATATATATATATATATATATATATATATATATATATATATATACATATATATATATATGTATATATATATATATATATATATATATATATATATATATATATATATATATATAACTTACTTTTCTTCATTGACTCTCTCAACGTAATCTAGCACTCGAGTAGCATACAGTAGGTCTACAGTACTTATTCGTTTTTTTTTTTTTTTTTTTTTTTTTTTATGTCATTTCACGTCCTCCTCATTGATTCCTTTCTCTCCCAGTCTCCCTGTAGATTTATTCTTTCATACATATAACAGAAGTTCCATCGAATATTATAAATATCATATCATAGATGGGTAAGTAAAGGACATCCTTAGACCTACACGTAAATACGAAATATATGTGGACATTATAATGATAATTACTGTAAATACTATATTTCTATGCATTGTACACTTCATACGACTTGATAAACTTCCAATACTGACTTCTATAAGAAATAAAAACATCTTTCTTTGATAGATGATTTGTTTTATCCCGTTAACATTAGCAACAACTTAATTAGGAGTTACCTGTGTACTTGAAAATCCTTGCATGGGTTGAAAATCAAATGCTTTTTCGTAAGTTTTAAAAGATATTTATATTTAAATATCTTTCAATCTAGAATGGCTAGATCCAGAATGCTTGTGAGAATACCCTAAATCAAATCATAAGCTGAGCATTTACACTAACTGGGCTTTTTTCCCTATTGGAGTCCCTGGGCTTATAGCATCCTACTTTTCCAACTAGGGCTGTAGCTTAGCTAATAATAATAATAATAATAATAATAATAATAATAATAATAATAATAATAATAATAGAGTAATGTGTTATTGGTATGCCAGAGATCCAATTCGTTCTTCTCGTCAGACCACAGCAAAGGAAAGGCAATGTCAAGGACAGATATGATGGGCGTTGTGACAGCGAAGAACGTCTTTGGCAGGGAGGACCTTTCTCCTGCGGCCACAAGAGGCTCCTCCCTCTTAGTCTTGGACTAGACCTATATATAGCGACACGTTCAAAGTCTGTATCATCGCACTCCTCTCCAAAGACTCACCATGATCGCTAAGGTAAAACGCTTCAGACGATTTCCTTTGCTTAGGATTATCTCTTCATGCAAGTTCTAATCAATTTAATTCCCATAAATATATTCAGTTTGATAATGATTATATATCATGTCTTGCATGTGCCGTTTACATATAGTTTTTTTCTCTTTCATCCAGGCTTCCTTTTATTGCTTAGTAAGATTCACATCAAAATGCAGTTTCAATCTCTGTACCAGTTCAGTTTGAGTAATTAAACTGAAACTGCAGACGAGCTTTAACTGAAAGGGTTTTGAACTTTCACAATTCCATCGGAACAACGTTTTTTATTCACTGTTGTTTTCTTCCTGACAGGTTTGTTTGTTGTTGTCCCTTGTGGCTGCCGTTTTTGGTGGCCCCTCCCAGCCCCAGTATGGATACGCCCCTCCTCCATCTCACGAGGTCAGTTATAAATGGAAATATTCGAAAAAAGTTAAAAATACTAAATTCATAATTTTCTTGAAATTATAGATCAAATTATTCAAATTCAAAATCATTGTTATAACATTTGATTGTAAATTGTCTTCTCCTGACAGGAACCAGCCAAGTACGACTTCAACTACGCCGTCAAGGACGACTACTCGGGCAACGACTTCGGCCACCAGGAAGCCCGTGATGGCTACGACACTCAGGGATCCTACTACGTGCTCCTTCCCGACGGTCGCCTGCAGGTGTCCTACAACGTCAACGGGGACTCGGGTTTCGTGGCTGAGGTCACTTACGAGGGAGAGCCTCAGTACAATCCAGCGCCCTCTTATGCTTAAGACGTCCACAGGATTTAGGGGACGATGATACGAAACTATTTATCTGAATAAACTATTGTTTTTAAAAGAAAAATGTTTTAATTAATGTCCTAATATTACTATGCCTTTCAGTGATTTGTATATCATAATGGTTTTGCCTTACCGAAGCTCTTTTAATATATCTATCTGTCAATATATCTGCCTGTCTGTCAATCAATCTATCTAATAGCCTATATATAAAGTAATCTAGCTACCTGTCTATATATTTATCTATTTTATTCCGTCTATCGACTAAAATCGAAACCTCAACACGTTTAAAAGATAACAAATGGTATTCATAGGAATTGGGTCTGCTACAAACAGAATTACCAAACAATAAATGAATTTCTACCTTCTGATAACTTTACAAAGTTTTTTTTTTTTTTTCGTGTGTGAATTTTCGAAGCCTCACACTATGTTGCTGTGTATATGATTTACGGTTTTCATAATAAAAGCGAAATAAAATTATTAACACCATTATAAAGTTAATTTCGAATTATCTTAACCAAATGCTAGAAGAGAAGGTCGCTGGTTTCCGAAGCGAAAACTAAAGAATTCAGTTCGCAATTGATTACTAAGTCGTACTGAAGAATGAAAACCTTATTTTCAGTAGGTAGCAGGTTGGGTAAGGCACCAGCCACTTGTTGTGATACTATAATTAGCGCGTTTTTGAGTCGCATGACTGTCCACATAATACCACATTGGATAGCTCTCTGATAATTTTCTTGCACATTCTTTACACGTTCTCCTGTTTTCTCATACACCTGACAACACAAAAATAAATAAAATCGTTTTCATTCAAGTGGTCAACTATTGCACTGTAAATATTCTGTAACTACTTTCCACTTGGTACTGGCCGAAGAGACTCTACCAGCTCTTCTAGGACACTAGAATATATAATTGTTCTCCACTTGAGTAGTGCCATAGCCTCTGTACCATGGCCAACTACTGACTTGAGTTGGTGTTCTCTTGCTTGAGGGTAGGCTACACTCAGGCACTCTTCTATCTGTTTCCCTGTTTCTTTACTTCAGTGGGCTGTTTCCATGTTGGAGTCCTTGGACCTATAGCATCTTGCTTTTCCAATTAGTGTTGTAGCTTAGCTAATAAGAATAATAATGATAATAATAAGATATCTTTTTGTGTGGGAAAATGAAATCAAAAGGATGAATGAACTATAGTTTTAGATATTTACCTTATAGCCATTCTGCACACGACCCTATCGTGGACAGAATCATCTTCATGATCAGGATGTACGTAAGGAGCAAATTGTTGTAGTTAAGAAAAAGTATAATTTTATGAGAATATGGACATACAGTGTTACTCTATGGACATAAATTTAGTAGATTTAAGAACAAAGCCCTCAGAAGGATATCGGGAGTTAAATGGCAGAAAAAGGATTGGAAATGAAACTATAAGAGAGAGCATGATGAGGGTAGATGAAGATTAGTTGACCAAACGTTTAGCTGGGCTCCACAAGTCACTGGAAGAGTTGGAAGACCCAGGCCTACCTGGCTGAGGACTATAAAGCGTAAAGTGGGAGATAATGAATGGAGAAGTATTGAATTAAGATAGAGACGACTGGCGAAATCTAACCTAGGGTCTTTCCGTCAATATACGTAAATGATTATATATATATATATATATATATATATATATATATATATATATATATATATATATATATATATATAAACATAGACTTTTTTTTTGCATTGACTCTCCCAACGTAATCAAGCACTCGAGTAGCATAGGTCTACAGTACTTATTCGTTCTTTTTTTTTTTTTTTTTTTTTTTTGTCATGTCATTCCACGTCCTACTCATTTATCCCTTTCTCTCTCAGTCTCCCTGTAGATTTATTCTTTCATATCTATAACAGGAGTTCTACAGAATATAAATATCATATCATAGATGGGCAAGTAAAGAACATCTTTAGACCTACACGTAAATACGAAATATATGTGGACAATGTAATGATAATTACTGTAAATACTATATTTGCATGCATTGTACACTTCATACGACATGATAAACTTCCAATACTGACTTCTATAAGAAATAAAAACATCTTCCTTTGATAGATGATTTGTTTTATCCCGTTAATATTAGCAACTACTGAATTATGAGTTACCTGTGTACTTCAAAATCCTTGTATGGGGTGAAAATCAAATTCTTTTCATAAGTCTTGAAAGATATTTCTATTTAAATATCTTTCAATCTAAAATGGCTTGATCCAGAAAGCTTTAGCGAATACCCTAAATCAAATCATAAGCTGAGAATTTATACTAACTGGGCTTTTTTCCCTATTGGAGTCCTTGGGCTTATAGCTTCCTACTTTTCCAACTAGGGCTGTAGCTTAGCTAATAATAATGATGATGATGACAATAATAATAATAATTATAATAGAGTAATGCGTTATTGGTATGCCAGAGATCCCATTCGTTCTTCTCGTCAGACCACAGCAAAGGAAAGGCAATGTCAAGGACAGATGATGGGCGTTGTGACAGCGAAGAACGTCTTTGGGAGGGAAGAACTTTCTCCTGCAGCCACAAGAGGCTCCTCCCTCTTAGTTTTGGACTAGACCTATATATAGCGACACGTTCAAAGTCTGTAGCATCGCACTCCTCTCCAAAGACTCACCATGATCGCTAAGGTAAAACGTTTCAGACGATTTCCTTTGCTTTGGATTATCTCTTCATGCAAGTTCTAATCAATCTAATTCCCATAAATATATTTAGATTGAAAATTATTATATATCATGTCTTGCATGTGCCGTTTACATATAGTTTTTCCCATTTATCCAGGTTTACTTATATTGCTTAGTAACATTCACATTAAATGGAGTTACCATCTCTGTAACAGTTCAGTTTGAGTAATTAAACTAAAACTGCATATAAGATTTAACTAATTGAAAGGGTTTTTAACTTTCACAATTTCATCGGAACAACATTTTTTATTCACTGCTGTTTTCTTCCTGACAGATTTGTTTGTTGTTGTCCCTTGTGGCTGCCGTCTTTGGTGACCCCTCCCAGCCCCAGTATGGATACGCCCCTCCTCCATCTCACGAGGTAAGTTATAAATTAAAATCTTCCAAAAATGTCAATAAAATCTAAATTCATAATTTTGTTGAAAGTATAAATCAAATTAATCAAATCTAAAATCATTGTTGTAACATTTAATTGTAAATTGTCTTCTCCTGACAGGAACCAGCCAAGTACGACTTCAACTACGCCGTCAAGGACGACTACTCGGGCAACGACTTCGGCCACCAGGAAGCCCGTGATGGCTACGACACTCAGGGATCCTACTACGTGCTCCTTCCCGACGGTCGCCTGCAGAAGGTGTCCTACAACGTCAACGGGGACTCGGGTTTCGTGGCTGAGGTCACTTACGAGGGAGAGCCTCAGTACAACCCAGCGCCCTCTTATGCTTAAGACGTCCACAGGATTTAGGGGACGATGATACGAAACTATTTATCTGAATAAACTATTGTTTTTAAAAGAAAACTGTTTTGATTAATGTCCTAATATTACTATGCCTTTCAGTGATTGGTATATTATAATGGTTATGCCTTACCAAAGCTCTGTTAACATATCTATCTCTTTGACAATATATCTAGCTATCTATCACTCAATTCATCTAATTGCCTATCTATCAAGTAATCTATCTACCTGTCTATATATTTATCTATTTTATTCTGTCTATCGACTAAAATCGAAACCTCAACACGCAGGAATTGGGTCTTCTACAAACAGAATTACCAAACAATAAATGAAGTTTTACCTTCTGTTAAGTTGACAAAGTTTTTTTTCTGCATTTTCGAAGCCTCACACTATATTGCTGTGTATATGATTTACGGATGTCATAATAAAAGCGAAATAAGATTAACAACACTGGAAAGTTAATTTCGAATTATCTTAACCAAAGGTCGCTGGTTTCCGAAGCGAAAACTAAAGAATTCAGTTCGCAATTGATTACTAAGTCGTACTGAAGAATGAAAACCGAAAACCTTATTTTCAGTAGGTAGCAGGTTGGGTAAGGCACCAGCCACTCTTTGTGATACTATCCCTAGTGAGTTATTGAGTCCTTTGACTGTCCACATAATACCACATTGGATCCCTCTGATAATAGTCTGGCACATTCTTTACACGTTCCCCTGTTTTCTCATACACCTGACAACACAAAAATAAATAAAATCGTTTTCATTAGTGTCAACTATTACACTGTAAATATTCTGTGACTATCTTCCACTTGGTATGGGTAGAAGAGACTCTTTAGCTGCTCTTCTTAGGACAGTAGAATAAATAATTGTTCTCCATTTGGGTAGTGCCATAGCCTCTGTACCATGGCCAACCACTGACTTGAGTTAGGCTAGACTCAGGCACACTCTTCTATCTGTTTCCTTGTTTCCTTTTCTCACTGGGCTATTTCCATGTTGGAGCCCATGGGCCTATATCATTCTGCTTTTCCAATTACGGTTGTTGCTTAGCTAATAATAATAACAATAATAATACGATATCCTTTTCTATATGTGGAAAAATAGAATCAAAGAGGATGATTGAACTAATATTTCAGATATATATGATTTGACCCTTTGGCACACGACCCTGTCGTGGGCAGAATCATCTTCATGACCAGAAAGTACGTAGGGAGCAAATTGTTGTAGTTATGAAAAAGTATGATTTTTTTAGATGCAGTATGCATCAAATTCTTATTATTATTATTATTATTATTATTATTATTATTATTATTATTATTGTTGTTGTTGTTGTTGTTGTTGTTGTTATTATTACGAGACAAGTTGCTTGTAGTTAGAAAAGCGGACTATAAAAACTACAAGTCCTTGATATAAATATCACACTAATACGAAAAAGAAAAAGAAATTGAGAGGCAAATACTGAAATACTAGAGAGATATGATGAATAAAAAAACTAGTTATACATATAAAAAATGAAATATGAAACAAGACCTAACTACAAAATATCCACTCGACGTTTAAGTTTCTAAAGTTCAATGATTTCAACCACTTTATATGAACATGAATGCTGTGTGGCACCGATCCTCAAAGAGAAAAAAAAAGGATGCCAGAACTAATTACGCATTCAGTACAGGGAGCTGGACAGCTCAGCACGGCAGGATTCGAACTCAAAGGATGCTCAGAAAATTCAAGTGCCAGAGATTGACTACAATACTACGAACATGAACTTTGGTTGACTTATAGTTTATATTTGAGATGCAAGTCAGTTGATGAAGATTGAACAGGAAAACTATTCAAATCATGACAAAAAGTCTCTCTCTCTCTCTCTCTCTCTCTCTCTCTCTCTCTCTCTCTCTCTCTCTCTCTCAATAGATCATTATATTTCCCCGCATTCTTCACTTGATACTGAGAAGGTAAACTTCTCTTACTGGCTTCTGTATTTGATAGAAACACATATGTTCCAATGAAATATGGTTTGGTATCCCCCGTTAACATTAACAGCAACCTAATTCTGAATTACCTGTGTACTTGAAAATCCTTGTATGTGTTGAAAATCAAATGATTTCCATAAGTTTTGAAAGATATTTATATTTAAATATCTTTCATACTAAAATGGCTGGATCCACACAGCTCCAGAGAATATCTAAAATTAAATTATAAGCTAAGCAAATTTCCTCACTGGCCTATTTTTCCCTGTTGCATCTAGCTTTTCCAACTAGGGCTGTAGCTTAGCTAATAATAATAATAATAATAATAATAATAATAATTACAAAAGAGTAATGCGTTATTGGTATGTCAGAAATCCCATTCGTTCTTCTCGTCAGACCACAGCAAAGGAAAGGCAATGTCAAGGACAGATGAAGGGCGTTGTGACAGAGAAGAGCGACTTTGGGAGAAAGGACCTTTCTCCTGCAGCCACAAGAGGCTCCTCCCTCTTAGTCTTGGACTAGACCTATATATATCGCCACGTTCAAAGTCTGTATCATCGCACTCCTCTCCAAAGACTCACCATGATCGCTAAGGTAAAACGCTTCAGACGATTTCCTTTGCTTAGGATTATCTCTTCATGCAGGTTCTAATCAATTTAATTCCCATAAATATATTGTTTGAAAAAGATTATATATCATGTCTTGCATGTGCCGTTTACATATAGTTTTTTCCCATTTATCCTGGTTTTCTTATATTGCTTAGTAACATTCACATTAAATGCAGTTACCATCTCTGTACCAGTTCAGTTTGAGTAATTAAACTGAAACTGCAGATAAGATTTAACTAATTGAAAGGGTTTTTAACTTTCACAATTTCATCGGAACAACATTTTTTATTCACTGTTGTTTTCATCCTGACAGATTTGTTTGTTGTTGTCCCTTGTGGCTGCCGTCTTTGGTGGCCCCTCCCAGCCCCAGTATGGATACGCCCCTCCTCCATCTCACGAGGTCAGTTATAAATTGAAATCTTAAGTAAAAAATTAATAAAATCTAAATTCATGACTTTGTCGAAAGTATAAATCAAATTAATCAAATCCAAAATCATTGTTGTAGCATTTAATTGTAAATTGTCTTCTCCTCACAGGAACCAGCCAAGTACGACTTCAACTACGCCGTCAAGGACGACTACTCGGGCAACGACTTCGGCCACCAGGAAGCCCGTGATGGCTACGACACTCAGGGATCCTACTACGTGCTCCTTCCCGACGGTCGCCTGCAGAAGGTGTCCTACAACGTCAACGGGGACTCGGGTTTCGTGGCTGAGGTCACTTACGAGGGAGAGCCTCAGTACAACCCAGCGCCATCTTATGCTTAATGAACCTGATTGCAAATTTATACATTATTTTCTATTTATCGAATATGATTAATAAAACATATTTTTATTAAAAGGCTATTTATTTTAATTCCAATAAAGAAACATATTTCCAAAAAAAATGTGGAATAAATTTGGGTGATAATAGTTTTAATTTTTAAACTCTCTCTCTCTCTCTCTCTCTCTCTCTCTCTCTCTCTCTCTCTCTCTCTCTCTCTCTCTCTATATATATATATATATATATATATATATATATATATATGAGTATGTATATATATATATATATATATATATATATATATATATATATATATATATATATATATAAATGTGTGTGTATATGTGTGAGCATACGTGTATAAGAGAGAGTCTATGTACGAATCTTTTTATTTCCAAATTTATTATAAAGACATATTAAACATCAACTTCTGAAATAATAATCGGGCAAGTAAACGAAAATACGAAAGATACATTTTTAATTTAATCTTCGCGAAACGAATATGCGCAAACAAGATCAAGAGAAATGCAATGAAGTACTTTTCTGGATATATATATATATATATATATATATATATATATATATATATATATATATATATAATATATATATGCATGTATACGCCTATACATATATACACATATATACTGTATATGCTGATATATATATATATATATATATATATATATATATATATATATATATATATATATATATATATATATATATATATATATATATATATACGGATATATTAAATAAATATTTATATCTATAAAATATCTCTCTCTATACATATATGTATATATATATACATATATATATATAAACATATATATATAATATAATATATATATATATATATATATATATATATATATATATATATATATATATATATATATACTTGAACTAAATATGAATTTTAAGACCATTATTATTTCAAAATAATATAAACATACTTATGTTAACACTATGATACGAATTTGATAATTATTAAGTAACGATCTATTCCAATCAGCTATCATGTAAAAAAAAAATCAATCAGGACATGAAGGAACTTGTGAACTGTTTTCTCTATCTTACAGCAGGAGTATTGATAACATTGCCTCTATACCGCACGTGTTTCATACACGATCATTCAATCTAATAATACTTTTTTTTTATCTGTGACTCTCTCCCGCACTGATAACAGAATAAACCGTTTAAGCTTGCCACAGCATGTTTTACTTTGTTTGAATTGTTGTGCCATTCTTCCTCTCAAGTATATGTATACAAGCTCGTTATATGCTGAATAAACATGACTCGCATTCATCTCGCCTCTCTGTTAGCACTTCCTCGAGACCATTTGGAGGTTTCAGATTGTTTGAATTAGTGTGACATTCTTGCTCTCAAGTGCTTGTATGTAAGGTCGTTATCTGTTAAATAAACTTTACTTGCATTCCCCTTGCCTCTCTTTTAGCACTTAACCTCGCACACCTCGTTAGGTATTTACAAATGGATGTAAATGAACCGTCAGGAATGAGTCTTTCTTCCACAAAATCATTCCGTTCAATAAAGCTATTCCTCTGCAATGACGAAAGGCAGGTTTAATAGGATAAATGTAAACTTGTACCTAAATCAATTCATTTGTCTTTCTGTTATAACAGAGGCGTTGAGTGCCAAAGGTCTTTATTGCTGCTTGTTAATAGTGGATGTTTATAAATAGGAGTAAACAACAATTATATTCATAGCAGATATATTTATCTGTTTTGAAAGCCATTTTGAATACACAATAAAACCAGAATGTTCCGAATAACATTTGCATTCCAGAAAACCAATTAGCATATCAAACTTGACGTAAAGAAGGGTAAAATATCAACACTAAACATATCCTTTCTATAAAGGAATATGACTACCAAGTCTATTATGCACGGCTTCAATGACCTTCAATGTCAGGATGCCAGAAAACATCAAATAATTAATTCAATTTATTATACAATCTTTGAAGTTTAGATGTGTTTAGGATCTTCCCCTCGATTTACCAATGTTCATTGAAAACAAAAGTCTAAATCATATTGGTATCAAATGTGTATGTCAAGTTGAATTGAGAGAGAGAGAGAGAGAGAGAGAGAGAGAGAGAGAGAGAGAGAGAGAGAGAGAGAGAGAGAGAGAGAGAGTGTGTGTGTGTGTGTGTGTGTAGAGGCTGCAGAATACTCTCAAAAATTTTCAAACCTTTGGCAGGAGAAGGCTTGACTAAGATGAGGAGAGTTGAAGAAGACATGGGTGATTAAACAGCATCATTATTATTATCAATATCATTACTATTATTACAACCTAAGACAAAAACCTAGTTAGAAAAGCAGGATGCTATACGCAAAAGGACTCTAACAGGCAAAATTGGCCAGTAAGGAAAGGAAACAACGAAATAAATAGACTACAAGAGAAGTAATGAACAATCAAAATTAAATATCTTAAGAACAGTAATAACATTAACATAAATCTTTCATATATAAACTATAAAGCATAAAAAATCAAGAAGAAGAAAAATAAGATAGAATAGTGTGCCCAAATGTTCCCTCAAGCAAGCGAACTCTATCCCCAAGACAGTGGAAGACCATGAGAAACTAAAATGGCGATGGAAACAAACATTGTTGAAGGAATTGGTAGACATGTTTAGATAATTAAGAAATTGTAGATTTTGAAAATGGATATCGTTTGGACGTGATAAAGTTTAGAGGAGGGATTGTAGATAGAGGGTGTTTGCGGAGGAAATAGAATAAAGGTCAAGAAATTGCTTGGAAAATGGAGTTAGGAACACATGAAATAAAAAGCACAGGAATATTGCCAAATGACAAAGAAAATGTAGGAAATTAGTTTTCCGCTAAATATTCAAATTCAGCTATAAAACTGCAAAAAAAAAAAATATAAACTTTATAAAATTTACTCTTAATGGTTTAAAGGTCGTTCATGAACGGCAGAGGCAATGAGACAGGGACAATACTCACTAACTAACCATGTAGGAATATAATCAGTGCCCAGGCCCCCTCTCCAACCAATCTAGGACCAAGGAGGGTCAGGTAACGGCTGTTAATGACTCAGCAGGTAAACCTAGGGACTTCCCCATACCCCCATTCTTAGTTCAAAAGGATGGTAAGGTTGCAGGCAGTACAAGAGACTATCGACCTTGAGCGGATCTCGAACCCCAATTAAGCAGATGACCAAGTAGGCACGTTTCCAATTGGCCATCACAACCCACTACTCAGTTCATAGTTATTTTTTATTTTTTTGTAAGTTTTCCTTTTAAATCAAATATTTTTTTGTCTTACGTAATTAATAGTACACATAAAAAATTGCATGAATATATACACAAATGTTATGGGTCATTCTCTGAATCAAAGAATTGAAATAATATCGACGAGATTTCAGCATTGCAGTACGCCACTTACGTAACAGTATTTGCAAATATTAAGGATAGACAGAATCCACTGACCCAGGAAATCTAAAAACAAATGAATATCCTTCAAAGTACAGTATATCCTCGAAATACTGTTATCATTAAATTTATTTCCTCGATAAAGATACCATGATACAGAAAACAGATAAATATATTTTTTGCATGATTATATGATTGCATGAAAAGCTGGTGTTAGGTGCTAACAAAGAGGGGGGGGGGTTGAATGCAGTTAAAACTGTTTCAATTGAATGTAAACTTATATGCAAGCAGTTGAGAACATAAATGTCATAAAAATTCAAACAATATGAAACATACCATGGCAAGCTTAAACAGGTGGTTCTGTTACCAGTGCGGGAGAGAGCGAGAGATAAAAAAAAAATAATTGCATTACAGTGTATGAGCGTGTATGAAACACGTGCGGTACAATACAGAAACGAATGAATTTCCCTTCTAGATTTCAAATATCGCTTTCCCAACGATCCAATTTCCCCATCAATGACTTCTTATGCAATTTACATCTGACCAATCCAGAGTACGTTACTATCTTCCCGAACTTTCGTGACCTGTGCTCCACGGTTTAAGCCCAAGTTTTATGAAGGAAAAGCTATCTGAATGGCATTTTTTTTACATCCAATTTGCCTCTTATAAACTGTATAGCGCTGAAGGACCCTCGGGGTCTCAGGGGTTGAAGCCTACTCATAAATTACATGTGTCATCTACTCAAAGATTCTTAAACGCAACTCTTTTCCTCCTTTCAGTCTTAGCTCCTTCAAATTTCCATGACACCACGTGTTTTTCAGTAGACGTCTTATAAACTGATACGTTTAAATCTCTATCAGAACATGTTTCGTTTTGGAAAGTATTAACAAGTAAGATTTGACGTAAGTATCATGTTGTATTTTTTCAAGCCAACATTAGTTTAAAAACTTGAAGCCTTTAAAATTTGAGGGGAAATGTTACACCATGAATAGAAAAAATGATGTGCACGAAAATGTAAAAGAAAAAAATAACACCTAAAAAAATCAAATTGGGTTGATTTACAACCCATAGATTAACTTTAGGCCATTTAATAAACTCCAGCCTAAGAATAGCAAAGTCAAATTGTGCAAAGCCTAATTCACTAAGATAAAAACTAAATAGCCTTTGGTCTCGAATAACAAACGTATCTGAAACATACTGACAAAAGCTTTCCTGACATATATAGGTGACTTTCTGTGCTAAAAAAGTACAGTACATTCGACCTTCAGTGGAGACCATTTACAGTCGGCCGTCAAAGATGGGAGGGGCTCAGTGGAAATTCCTTCTCTTTTAACCCCTAAGAACTTCCTTCCTCTTCTTCTTTCTCCTTCAGGCTTCGACCTCTAAGACCATACGACTTCCTTTCTCTTCTCCGTTATATAAAGGCGCGTATTCTCTTCCCTGACATCACAGTCCTCTTCTCTTACACATCATGATCGCTAAGGTAACAAATAGGAAGCGTTGAACAGTTGTGGAGTTCTTGGAATTCTTAGATGTACAGTTGGACACAGAAATTCCAGGCACATCACTGCTTGAGTCCATCCTGTCACACCCTTACTGGGTGGCGAGTAACCAAACAGATAAATTTCGGTTGAGATATGTGGTCAGCCAGGCTACATGAAGCTCTCCACTCGATGTAACAAGGTGCACTTCTTCGGAGTGAGGTGTACTAGGAATTTTTGTATCTAACTGTACCTTTTTGAAGAAAATAAGTTCGTTGAGCTTCGAGTTTTCCAAACAATTCTGTTCTATTTATTTTACTAATTGGGGATTAATCCTCCTCATAAATAATGTAAAATTTCGAAGTCACTGAATTCAGGAAAGATATTCCCAGAATATGAATTATGCAAACCGAACTAATTCTTTTTTTTTTTCTTATAAACTTGCATGGCTTTGGACTTCGTTGCCACTGTCTTGGGCGCCCCATCCCAGCCTTCCTATGGCTACGCCCCTCAACCTACTCACGAGGTAAGAATGGAATTATTATGCTTCTCGTAGGGATATGTAATCAATATCACAAAAGATTTAAACGTCAATTATTTTTATAATATGGATAAATGTAGGGTAACTTATCATAAGTTTAAC
>NC_090735.1:9048666-9083666 GCF_036898095.1 Palaemon carinicauda
GAAGTATGAATATTGAATGTGAATGAAAGGAAAGAGGATGAAACTATTGCGAAAACCTGTTTGTGTAGTGTGAACGGTGTAAGAAGAGCTGGCATGGTGAGAATGTGGAGACAAGCAGTCCAAAGGGTTGGCATTGGTGAAAGATGAACTGGTCTTTTCAAGTGGTTTGGTATTGTGGAAGGAACAGACATCAAGGTGACCGTGGAAAGATGGTAGAATTAAGAGGTAGTGGAAGGTAAGATGGAGATGGTTTGGGCATGCTCTTCGCACTCCACAAAGAGAGATTAGTTCACTAGACTTTCAACTGGGCTCCACAAGTTAGTAGCACAATTGGAAGACCCAAACCTAGGCCTACATGCCTTAGGACTATGAAACGTGAAGTAGGAGATGATGAATGGAGAAGTATTGAATTAAAAGCTCAAATAGAGAAGAATGGTGAAATCTAATCAAGGGCCATTTGCATCAATAGGCGTAGGAGGAGATGATGGTGATGAGGAGGAGGTGGTAGGATGAGAGGAAAGGCTCTAAAATGTTGGTTATATGATAACAAAGACTTACTGGAATGGATAGGACTGAATATGAGATAAAGCGCGACACCCTATACTCTCAGTGGCCGAGATACAAAGGGCTGAATGGTGTAATGACTGTGTCTAGGAGGGTTCGATACTTTTGTTATGTATTGTACATATAGGACGCTACTAATGCTGTGGAATTTTTAATGAACTGGGTCATTACCCTGATTCTGTGGTTAATGGTTGTATTCTTCAGTGGCTTGAGAATTTTTCTATTGAGCCACCCACTTGTCAGAAAAAACCGCTTATTGTTGAGGAATGGCGAATAGCAACTTTATTTCTCAACAGAATTTCCTTCCAAAAAAATTTTGCACAATGAATAGCCAACATCTCTGAATATTCACAAGGGACTGTTACTCATCCTAAACGAAACCTTATCAAGTAAACAGTATTTTTTGCAATGAGCATTTTGAAAATAAACATATATTAGCTACGTTTCGTCATAATATCATTATGTACTTCAAATTCATTACTTACCAATGGATCTTGTTTAAATTAAGTGGAATCTTAAAATAGATTAACGTTAAGTTTCTAAATGTTCAACTGAGTTAGTATTTAGGAATGCCCATAACTCTATACTGTAATCCCTATCTAAAGGATTGTTGGATGAGTACAGCAAACATTTCTCAGGATTTTTTTTACCTTTACTGTAATCCCCACCTAAAGGATTACTAAAAGAGTACAGCAAACATTTTTCAGTTTCCTTTACTGTTTAAGTCTGTATTTGAAATTTTAAAAAATATTCTTAATCTTTCTTTCAATTTTATCATACTTTTACAAGGATGTTGAACATTTAATTGAGTCACTTGTTTATCCCTGGCTTTCAGACACTTATTTACAAACATATCAGGTTACATTATAATCTATTCAATCCTCTTCCATTACATGTGGAAATTGTATAAACAAACGAAGTTTTGCATTGCTAGTTCTAAGTAATGACATAAAACTTTAAAAAAAGATATAAAGAGTGAACAGGAATGTTGGTTTTTGGCTGAGCTTTGAATATCTTTAATATCACTTATCAAGGTTCAGCTAAATTATTCAAATACTAATAAATAGAAACAGTGAGAATTTTGGAAAATCTTTCTTATAGCCAGATGGCCTCAAATCCTTATAGGAGTCTTATTCAGCGATAAATTAAACCATTATCAAGAAGTGTAAACTTTAACGGTATTTCTGTATATATATATATATATATATATATATATATATATATATATATATATATATATATATATATATATATATATATATATATATATATTGTCATTATCACTTTCCCCTAGCACAGATAACTTGTTAATACCTGTATGTATCAATCGCCTTAAAATTTTGTGACCTTTCGCGGAAACTTGTTATAAAAGCTCGCTGTTTGTGGAAATAAAGTCAATTAGCCTACATTCACTCCACTTATCAGTTAATACCTAACTGGTGCCTCCGAACAAGAGAAAGTATTAATATCAGAAAAGATCCAGATTAATAAGGATAATCTGTATGAAGTATTAGAATACCCATAAAAAGCACAATGATAAGAAAAGGGGAAGGCTGTTATGTGAATAGGACAAATTAATAGACTATAGGTTCGAACCAAAGGGTGTCTTGAAGATAGAAGATAACAGTAATATCCATTCGCCCACGCCTCGCGATGACAAGCAAATATTAATATCACAAAATAGAATAAGAATAGCACTTGGAGACTGTTATAAATGTATGCAATATTGTCCCATAATACGTGCAACAAATGTCCAAAGACTAAGCTCGTTATGTAGTCCTAGAATGATTCCACTCTGGAGCAGTGTCAAGGACAGATGTGTGGAGTAAGAGAAGGTCTTAGTTCTCTGAGAGGACCTTTCTCCAATAATCCAAGTCTTGACTCCTCCTTCTCCGACTTCACGAATATAAGACCATCTTGCCGCTGTGTTCTATCATATCCATTTCAGAGAACTCAACATGATCGCTAACGTAAAGCAAAGTTAACTATTTATTTTTGAAATATGACAAAACTCTTGTTTCTGTGAAAGTATTTCGCAGCAATAAGATATAATTCAAAAGAAGTTTCAATGATATCTATTCAATCATAGATGCGTTACTACGATGCTTCACATTTAATTCCTGTTTTTTACCATACGGGAACTATGCAAGTGACATACTTAACTGAAAGGAGTCTACATTAATGAAGCAGTTACGGTTCATGAAACCATGACATTAATCATGTTCCATTCCTGTTAGGTTTGCTTGTCTTTGGCCCTCGTGGCTGCCGTGTTTGGGGCCCCCTCCCAGCCCCAGTATGGATACGCCCCTCCTCCATCTCACGAGGTCAGTTATAAATTAAAATAATCAAATAGCGTCATTATTCATAATTTCAAAACAATTGAAATAGTAACAGAAGAAAGTTCAAGATATTCACTGAATATTTTTATAAACTGACAGGATCCAGCCAAGTACGACTTCAACTACGCCGTGAAGGACGACTACTCAGGCAACGACTTTGGCCACCAGGAAGCCCGTGATGGCTACGACACTCAGGGATCCTACTACGTGCTCCTTCCCGACGGTCGCCTGCAGAAGGTGTCCTACAACGTCAACGGGGACTCGGGTTTCGTGGCTGAGGTCACTTACGAGGGAGAGCCTCAGTACAATCCAGTGCCCTCTTATGCTTGAGTTTAGTCACGAGTTAACAAATTACAGTTTATTTATTGAATATATTTAATAAATTCTGTCTATACAAAACACTTTCGTCTTTTTGTAGCAATATACCACAATTCCCAACTGAAAAATTATATGCTATTTAGCTAATTAGAAAATATGTAAAATATATTTATTTTCCGTAAAGAAACAAGATTAAGTTCAAATGAAGCTGAGATTAGCTAACATGCATGAACTATGTTGCAAATATACAAAGATATACAAAGACGTCATATCCTGTTTAGTTCATGGATAACCCAGGAATATTTTGTTAACAAAATAAAACTTTCACAATACTTGAATAATTTACCACACTATAAATTCTTATCTTATTCCTTCTACTTATCGGAATGACGCGAATATTTTGATGCTGAAAACCTAATCAAATAAACATGAAATTATCCGCAGCTATGAAATCCTTAAAGCTAACATA
Source organism: Palaemon carinicauda (assembly GCF_036898095.1). Lineage (NCBI taxonomy): Eukaryota > Metazoa > Arthropoda > Malacostraca > Decapoda > Palaemonidae > Palaemon > Palaemon carinicauda. The sequence continues at coordinate 9,052,357 of NC_090735.1, forward strand.
AAATAATCGTGATGAAATTCGCCGATGAAATGTACGATTGCGTGTGTTGCATATTTCTATCTAGAACTTGATTATCGCTGTTATGGCTTTGGATAGGATAGACACAAGGATCTCCTCTAGATAGGAGAGACACAAGGATGTCCTCGAGAAAGGAGAGACACAAGGATATCCTCAAGAGAGGAGAGACAAAGTGATCTCCTCGAGAAAGGAGAGACACAAGGATATCCTTGAGAAAGGAGAGACACAAGGATCTCCTTGACAAAGGAGAGACACAAGGTTTTCTTCGAGAAAAGCACTGATGGAAACAGTATCGACAAAAATTGATTATTGTTTGATTAGGCTAAGTCAGCTGTTTACCTCTTGCTTGTGGGTAAACTCGGGCACACTATTCTAACAAATATCTCGTCCTCTTCTCTTTTTTTTTTCTTTTACAGTTTATATAAGAAATATTTATTTCAATGTTGTTACTGTTCTTGAATTATCTTATTTTTCCTTGTTTCCTTTCCTCACAGGGCTATTTTCCCTGTTGGAGCCCCTGGGCTTATAGCTTCCTGCTTTCCCATCTAGGGTTGTAGCTAAACAAGCTATCATAATAATAATAATAATAATAATAATAATAATAATAATAATAATAATAATAATATAATGCTGATATATAGGGAATGAAAGGGAAGGAAGACAGTCACAACGCTCAGAGGAAGTCTCCACTATCAGTTTGGTAACCTCAACATTTGAAGAACAAATCATTAATTATTATTCATAAAACAATTACTTGACTGAGTAGGCAGAAAAAAAAGAAAAAGAAAGGGAATTATTATTATTATTATTATTATTATTATTATTATTATTATTATTATTATTATTATTATCAAAACGAGGAAATTAACCAGCCCAATGAGCCAAACTCGACTCATAAAGCTGGCCCGATTAACATCAGGAAGAAAATTTTTTATTTATATTAACCTTAAATAAATGAATAAAATAGAATATATATTAAATATAACGCATGAAGATAAATAAATTGGGGTAAAAATCTCTAATAAGTAAAAATTTTAATCTTATATGATGGATATTTATATTAATTTTGAATAAATTAATTAAATAAAATACATATCTAATATAACGGATAACAATAAATAAATTTGGGAAAAAATCTATGATAAGTAGAAACTTATATCTTATAAGGATATTTATATTAATCTTTAATAAATTAATAAAATAAAAGATATTAAATATAACGAATAAAAATAAATAAATTGGGGTAAAAAAATATGTGATAATTGAAAATTTAAATCTTATCTATAAGAAGAAAGGGAATAATCATCAAACAATATGGCCTTGAACTATGGAAATCATTTCCACCCTCTCTCTCTCTCGTCTCTCTCTCTCTCTCTCTCTCTCTCTCTCTCTCTCTCTCTCTCTCTCTCTCTCTCTCTCTCTCTCTCTCTCTCTCTCTCTCTCTCTCTCTGTTGCAATTATAAAGGTAAAAGGTGACAAAAGGAAATGTTGCTTGCAAAATATATGAAAATAAAATGAAAACCTAAAGTGACAAGTGGCGAAATACGAGAGATTCGTTATACGTTTTCAACGTGCATCAAATTGGCTTTGTTTGCCCAGAATCTAAGAGATAATAATGGTAGGGATTTTTAGTTAAGAAAACGAGAGAGAGAGAGAGAGAGAGAGAGAGAGAGAGAGAGAGAGAGAGAGAGAGAGAGAGAGAGAGAGAGATTGTTTTAAGGTTTAGTCCTATATAAAGCAGAACTTCATATATATATATATATATATATATATATATATATATATATATATATATATATATATATATATATATATATATATGATTATTATTACTAGCCAAGCTACAACCCTATTTGGAAAAGCAAGATGCTATAAGCCCAAGGGCTCCAATAGGGAAAAATAGCCCAGTGGGGAAAGGAAATAAGGAAATAAATAAATTTTGAGAATAAATTAACAATAAATCATTATAAAAACAGTAACAACGTCAAAACAGATATGTCCTCTATAAACTATTCACAACGTCCAAAACAGATATGTCATATATAAACTGTAAAAAGACTCATGTCAGCCTGGTCAACATAAAAACATTTGCTCCAACTTTGAACTTTTGAAGTTCTACTGATTCAACTACCCGTTTAGGAAGATCATTCCACAACTTATAGATATATGTATGTGTATATATATATATATATATATATATATATATATATATATATATATATATATATACATACATACATCAATATATATATATATATATATATATACATATATATATATATATATATATATATATATATATATATATATATATATATATATATATATATATATATACACACACAATTCTGGTCCTACCATCATTAACTTTATTATCATATGCATCAGAAACTTGGAGCCTTATTGAAACCTCGGAACATAAGCTATTTACAGCTCAAGTAATCATGGAAAGTTAATAATAAGAATAACACTAGGAGACAGAAAAAGAACAACATAGATACAAGAGCAAACTAAAAAAGATGCAGAAAATACATGGACATTAACAATAACAGAATGGGTCCATAGACATTACAAACGAAGCAAGGAAAGGAAGATAAAAGACGATGGATTGATGAACTAAGAAGGTTTATGGGTATGGACTGGCAAAGAAAGGCCATAAACCGACGCAAGCAAAATGACGTGTCTGAGGGCTTTGTTCTGTAGTGGACTAGTAACAGCTGATGATGATGAGGTAGGTGTGTGTGTTTGTGTGTGTGTGTGTGTGTATATATATATATATATATATATATATATATATATATATATATATATATATATATATATATATACACACATACATATATATACATTTATATATACACATACACATATACATACATACCTATATATATATATATATATATATATATATATATATATATATATATATATACATACATATATATACACATATATACATATACATATATAATATACATATATATATGCATATATATAATATATATATGTATATATACATATATCTATAATATATATATGTACATATATACATATATACATATATATATATATATATATATATATATATATATATATATATATATATATATATATATATATATATATGCTGTAGGCTATATCCTCCATTCAAGGATGGTTACCTATCTAGACAGTTTTAGAGAATACTTTTAAATCAAATCTTAAGCCAAGCAACTTTCCTCACTGGCCTATTTTTCCATGTTGGAGTCCTTGAGCTTATAGCAACATGCTTTTCCAACTAGAGTTGTATATAGCTGAGCTAATAATAATAATAATAATAATAATAATAATAATAATAATAATAATAATAATAATGGGTAATCCGTTATTGGCATGCCAGAAATCCCATTCTCTCTTCTCGTCAGACCACAGCAAAGGAAAGGCAATGTCAAGGACATATGATGGGTGTTGTGTCAGCGAAGAACGTCTTTGGGAGGGAAGAACTTTCTCCTGCAGCCACAAGAGGCTCCTCCCTCTTAGTCTTGGACTAGACCTATATATATCACCACGTTCAAAGTCTGTAGCATCGCACTCCTCTCCAAAGACTCACCATGATCGCTAAGGTAAAACGCTTCAGACGATTTCATTTGAATAGGATTATCTCTTAATGCAGGTTAATTTAATTCCCATAAATATATTCAGCTTATAAATTATTATATATTATATCTTGGACGTGCCGTGTATATATAGTTTTACTCTTTCATCCAGGCTTACTTTTATTGCTCAGTAACAATCACACTGAAATGCAGTTTCGATCTCTGTACCAGTTCAGTTTGAGTAATTAAACTGAAACTGCAGATGAGATTTAATTGAAAGGATTTTCAACATTCACGATTCCATTGGAAAAAATATGTTTTATTCACTGTTGTTTTCTTCCTGACAGATTTGTTTGTTGTTGTCCCTTGTGGCTGTTGTCTTTGGTGTCCCCTCCCAGCCCCAGTATGGATACGCCCCTCCTCCATCTCACGAGGTCAGTTATTATTATTATTATTATTATTATTATTATTATTATTATTATTATTATTATTATTTTATTATTATTATTAATTGCTAAGCAACAACCCAAGTTGGAAAAGCTGAATGATATAGGCATAGAGGCTCCAATAGGGAAAATAGCCCAGTGAGGAAAGAAAACAAGGAAAAATGAAATATTCCAAGAACAGTAACAGCATTAAAATAGATATCTCCTAAATTGAAATCTTAGGAAAAGTTAATAAATTATAAATTCATAATTTTTTTAAAGTATAAATAAAATTAATGAAATCCAAAATCATTGTTGTAACATTTGATTGTAAATTGTCTTCTACCGACAGGAACCCGCCAAGTACGACTTCAACTACGCCGTCAAGGACGACTACTCAGGCAACGACTTCGGCCACCAGGAAGCCCGTGATGGCTACGACACTCAGGGATCCTACTACGTGCTCCTTCCCGACGGTCGCCTGCAGAAGGTGTCCTACAACGTCAACGGGGACTCGGGTTTCGTGGCTGAGGTCACTTACGAGGGAGAGCCTCAGTACAACCCAGCGCCCTCTTATGCTTAAGACGTCCACAGGATTTAGGGGACGATGATACGAAACTATTTATGTCAATAAACTATTGTTTTCAAAAGAAACAAAAAATGTTTTAGTTAACAATATCCTAATACTCCATCATCATCATCTCCTCCTACGCCTATTGACGCAAAAGACCTTGGTTAGAATTCGCCAGTCATCTTTATCTTAAGGTTTTAAATCCATATTTCTTCATTCATCATCTACTTCACGCTTCATAGTCATCAGCCATGTAGGCCTGGGTCTTCCAACTCTTCTAGTGCCTTGTGGAGCCCAGCTAAACGTTGGTGAACTAATCACTCTTAGGATCGTAATACAAAGTTTTATAGAGGTTGGTATAATATAATGGGTATTCCTCACCAAAGCTCTTTGAATCTATTTGTCTATATATTTATATCTTTTCATCAATCTGACTACAAATCTGTCTATATATATATATATATATATATATATATATATATATATATATATATATATATATATATATATATATATATATATATATATACATATATATATATATATATATATATATATATATATATATATATATATATATTATATATATATAAAATTTATATATATACATATATATATATATTTATATATATATTATATATATAAAATTTATATATATATATATATATATATATATATATATATATATATATATATATATATATACAGTATTATATATATAAATGCATACGTACATATATATATATATATATATATATATATATATATATATATATATATATGTGTGTGTGTGTGTGTGTGTGTGTGTGTAAGTATGTATATATATACAGATATGAAATTTATATATATTAATATATATATACATATATAAATATATATATATATATATATATATATATATATATACATATATATATATATATATATATATATATATATATATATGCATATATATACATATATATACTGTATATATATACATATTTCTCTCTCTCTCTCTCTCTCTCTCTCTCTCTCTCTCTCTCTCTCTCTCTCTCTCTCTCTCTCTCTCTCTGTATATATATATATATATATATATATATATATATATATATATATATATATATATATATATATATATATATATATATATATATATGTAGATATATATATACATATATAATATCTACATATATATATATATATATATATATATATATATATATATATATATATATATATATATATATACATACAAACATACATACACCCATCCTACTAAATTGTATATATTTGATATCGGAATTCCACACGTTAAAAACAGCACATTTTTCCCCACCACAATCAAGAAAACTCAAGTAAAATAAACGAGTTTAAAATATCGTAATATCTATAATTCCATAAACCATTTAGTATCTAAGATACCGAAAGGACTGTTAGAACTGAAAGCTTAACGGTTTTACATTAGGCCTATGTGCATAAAATGATTTGACGTATGTCTTAAAACCTGCATTTGATCAAGTACGTTTTCTGTGAAATAAATAAAAAATGTGTATATGATAAGAGTTACCTACTAATGCAAATGCATTACAAAACATTCAAAGTTGCCTAGAGCGCGGAGTATGAATAAGTTATGAGTAAAATAATGTTTAATAACGCTAACGCTCATAAAGTTAGAAAACTTATTCCTAACAGGTATAATGAATGAGATGAAAACACATCAATAAACAACAGATTTCAAAAAGTAAAACAATATTATAATAACGCTGATAAAGTTAGAAAATTTATTCCTATGTTATGGTATAATGAATGAGATGAAAACACACCCCAATAAACAACAGATTTCAGAAATGGTCATCAGAACAGCGATGAACAAATGAGAAATGATAACATACATTTGTTAACGTTTATGGTAACACTCACCCTCCATGCGTCCTGCTTCATCTTCTTGCAGTCTGCGTCCTGTAATCTGTTGCCCTTAAATGAGTTCATGCAATTTCTGGTTTGTCTTCAAAGGTTTTAATCACTTTAGTCACTAACTTGTGTACTTTACACCTCTTCAATATTCTATCCTTGGTTCTTCAAAGTCTGTATCGTTTATATATTATAAAATGTTTTCTAAATATTCATTGAAAACACCATCAAGAGGTTGTGGCATTATATCTACACTAACATACCCAGCAGTACTAGGCCTACCACCAACAATGACTGTGGCATTTATTTTATCCCCATAGACATTATAATTCCAGAATTATCAGCAGAAATAACTATGGTAATACGTTTATCACCAACAGATTATGCCATTGGTCTTATCCCCAACCCACCCTTTACATGTTTATCACCAGAAATAACTATGGTACTACGTCTATCACCAACAGACTATGGCATTGGTCTTATCACCAACCCACCCTTTACATGTTTACCACCAGTAATGTTAAATGAAATACCACCAACAATTATTATGGTACTGCACCTATGATCGGCACACTGTAACACTACGTATTTGACCAACACTACCTATGGTACAGTTTATCACCAAAACACCCTATGCTACTAAGTTTGTCACCAACAAACCCTATTGTAGTTGGTTTATCACCAACACTACCTATGGTACAAAGTTTATCACCAAAATACTCTATGGTACAAAGTTTATCACCAAAACACCCTATGTTACTATGTTTGAACACTACAAACCCAATGATACTTGGTTTATCACCAACACTATGGTGCTTGGCGTATCAGCAACACAATGTGCAGCAACAACTATAGAAGCCCCTTCAAATTCCCCATTCCTACGGCCTCCGTTATGTTCAAGATCACTTAAACACCCAAACAATAATCAAGCGATACATTCAAGTATATTCACTTCATTCTTCCCGCCATATTGAAACTTGCTAATTCTTCGAATGCACTTCTGTTTCAGTAATCACGTTAATAACATCATTAACACTATTTCAAATAGCTCTACATCAACTTGTGCATCACTGTCACTCGATGCCATGTTTCTAGTGATTAATTAACTCTCGGCAATGAAATAATCACAAATTCAGGTATTTTCACTTCATTACCTCCGCCATATTGAAATTTGGAGTGCACTGATGTTTCACTTATCACGTTAATAACATCACTAACATTACTTCAAATAGCTCTATTTAAACTAGAACATCACTGTCACTCGATGCCATGTTTCTAGTGAGTAATTAGCACTCGGCAATGAAATAATCACAAAATAATCGTCAAAATATGAGGGAACACAAATTCAAACGCGGCCGAACTATCAAGTGACGCTGGTAGAGAAGCATGGATGGTAGAGTACTGGAGAGTCGAGAGAGAGAGAGAGAGAGAGAGAGAGAGAGAGAGAGAGAGAGAGAGAGAGAGAGAGAGGCTTCGCTGATGCTGATTGGCTGAAATCGAACGCGCGGGAAAGTTTCCGTGGCTGTGATTGGTTGGGATAGGCTCTGTCTCTCATAGCAACTCCGCTTTGAAATTAATGCCGAGTTACTCCTCTCCATGTCTGGTTTAGTTCTCAAATAATAATCTAAATATACTGTCTAGCAAATTATTATTATTATTATTATCATTATTATTATTATTATTATTATTGGGTCTTTTCGGTTTGAGTGCCTATCGAATTTTAATGTTTTTTTTTATTCCAATGTATGTATTTTGATGTGGAAAACCCAAAAATGATAACCATTTTGTGGAGAAATTATTTATTGATGGATGTGATAGGTAGTGGCTGTAAGGGGGGGGGGGGTCGCAGGGGCTAGGCCTAGGTAGGGGTACATGGCCCTAGGTTAGGTGGTTGTATTAGGTTCGGTAGTGTCCCGAAAATCACTGTGGCCTTAAGGGGGGGGGGTCGAAGGGGGCGGGGGGGGGGGGGGCGGAGCACCCCCGGTAGGCCTAGGTAGGGATACAGGGCCCCTATGCTAGGTTAGGTGGGTTTTCTTAGGTTCAGTAGTGCCCTGAAAATCAAGAAATCGCACAGAGAAATCGCAGCATTTCAGTAAGATATTGATTGATATAAGCCAATTTAAGTATTAATAAATAATTTCTCCACAAAATGGTTATCATTTTAGGGTTTTCCACATCAAAATACATACTTTGGAATAAAAAAAAACATTTAAATTCGATAGGCACTCAAACCGAAAAGATCCTTATTATTACCTAAACTATAACCCTAGTTGGGTTAAAAGGCTTTAAAAAGGCAGTTTACCAAGCAAATACAATAACGCCAAGATTATATCCCCTTTTTATTTTTGCTTTGTAGAATTCCTACTTATCCTACTTATATTTCTTCCTCACACATATCTTTTCACTCAAACATTCAGCAGTATCATTCATCGCTGATATCTCCCCAAGCAATATATTACCGTTAGAACCCATAATCACGCTAATATTGGTATACACTTAAATCAGCTGCGTTAACTTTAAACCCCGCCAATATCTGGATACGTTAGACCCTGTGCTTGGTTATCAAAATACCGATTGCTTAGATGCCTTAGAACATTACCTATTTATTTGCTTAGACACATGGGGAAGAGTTCTCCCTTCTCAAACGTTCTGGAGGGGCAGAGGGGAGGGGGAAGCATGCTCTTGATGACGCAACAACGATGTAATGTCATTTATGAAATGGAAGCTGCGTCTCTTGAAGAAAGTAAATATCGCCATGAAGTGAATACATACACGTACGCCCACCCACCCATCCACACACACACACGCACACACACACACACACACACACACACACACACACATATATATATATATATATATATATATATATATATATATATATATATATATATATATATATATATATATATATATATTCCTGTCATGCTCAGGGGGGAGAGGATGTACTCATACCTTGGTGAGAGGGGGAAGCAGGAGGGTTACACTCGGATACCACACTCTCCCACAAATTCCCGAACCAGCGGATTGTAGTTAGGAACGGTAAAGGGTATGGGAAAGGTTGAATCTGTGTGTGTGTGTGTGTGTGTGCATACTAATCTAAATATTTAGACGTTATTTTTTAATTTTCACGAGGATATCTAAATGAACTACACCTAATAAATCTATTCTAATGCGATCTATGAGGAGAATGATAAAAAAAAAAATATCAATTTTAGTAGCTTGAAGTTAAGGAATGTAAAAATGCTACGTCAGCATTACCAGTATTTTACTTTTATCATCCACTTGACCGTAATTTCCTCCTGTTTCCTGTGGCAGTTTAACCTCAAAACTCACGAGCTCTCTGGTTGCAAATTCTAAGATTACACCGCAAACGATATTATATGTTACTTCTGTTCAATGAACATCATATATATATATATATATATATATATATATATATATATATATATATATATATATATATATATATATATATATATATATATATATATATATATATATATATATATATAAAAGGCTTTTCTATAAACCTTAATAATTTCTTCCCAACAGAACTCAGTCTTCAAGTAGATTGGCACCAGTTATAATAAGTAGATAATAATAATAATAAGAATAGGGAAATGGGGAATATGGGGAAAGGAAGAGTACCCCTGGATCCAATCCAGTTTGTAGCTCAAAGGCAGGTACTCGGGATGGGAAAGATTAAGGAAATAGGGAGAAAGAGAAGTACAGGAGAAGAATAAAAGAGAGGGACAGACCCTCTTGCGATATTAGGGCATTGGTATTATTATTGTTTTTCCTCAATCACCTTTTATACCGTGTAGCAGGGTTGCCACGGTGTCCCTTTTCAGGCCAAACAACCTCAAATTTGGCCTTTTTGAAATTGGTTGGCTTATGGTAATATCATGAATAAAAGGTGGGCCTCAAATACTATAGTTTTGGCCTTTTTCTACTAATAGGTTGGCCTTTTAAAGCTGCGTTTGATTAGAAGTTAGCCTTTTCTCATTTAAGAAATCTGGCAACTCTACCGTGCAGTGTAAACTACGGTTAAAACGATGATGTTACATAATGCTTCATAATAAGAATGTGATGAATTAATTCAAAACCCTGATTGAATATATAATGTACCTAAGAAAGAATCCATAATGCTCTTTGTTCGAAGGTATTAGTGTGGAAATAATTCTGTATTACATAAAAGCCGTGGAATGATCTTCCTAATCGGGTAGTTGAATCAGTAGAACTTCAAAAGTTCAAAGTTGGAGCGAATGTTTTTATGTTGACCAGGCTGATATGAGTCTTTTTATAGTTTATATAGGACATATATGTTTTTGACGTTGTTAATAGTTTATATAGGACATATCTGTTTTGACGTTGTTACTGATTTTAGAATGATGTATTGTTATTTTATTATCATCATTTATTTATTTCCTTATTTCCTTTCCTCACTGGGCTATTTTTCTCTGTTGGAGACCTTGGGCTTATAGCATCTTGCTTTTCCAACTAGGGTTGTAGCTTGGCTAGTAATAATAATAATAATAATAATAATAAAAAGCTGGTCTGAAGCATTATAACATACAAGTGTTATTAAATATTGATTTTATTAAAGAGCTATACTGTATTATAAAAGGTTTTTATGTTATATAACTAAGAAAGTGAAGTATCTTTTATAGTTGACTTATCTGTCATGAAAATACATCACATAGATTACTGAGTTATAACACGTTGGAAATAATAGTTTTATGATACGGTATGTATAAAGTTACTTACATTTAGCTTCATTTCATTATTATCAGGATATTATGGTGTTGTACACAGCTTGCTGAGTCTTTTATATTACAAGGGCCATAATAAATAGCAAGTGTCTGAATATATATATACATATATATATATATATTATATACATATATATATACATATATATATATATATATATATATATATATATATATATATATATATATATTCATGTATATATATATATATATATATATATATATATATATATATATACATATATATATTTATATATAAATATATATAAATATATATATGAATATATATATACATATATATATAAATATATATATATATATATATATATATATATATATATATATATATATATATATATATATATATATATATATATATATATATATATACCTTTCCTGTCACGCTGAACGGTATGGCCAAACGTACTCGGTCTCTCTCCATCCCTCAAGTAGGGGAGGAAAGGGAATAGTCATACTCTGGTGAGAGGTGGTATCTCAAGAAGTAGTTAGGAAAGGGGAAATGGGTGAGAAGGATTGAATCTGTGTGTGCGTATGCGTGCTTATCTATCTAATTATTTAGCCGTCATTTATTATTATTATTATTATTATTATTATTATTATTATTATTATTATTATTATTATTTTTACTAGCCAAGCTACAACCCTAGTTGGAAAAGCAAGGTGCTATAAGCCCAAGGGCTCCAACAGCGAAAAATAGCCCAGTGAGGAAAGGAAATAAGGAAATAAATAAATGATGGGAATAAATTAACAATAAATCATTCTAAAAAAAGTAACAGAGTCAAAACAGAAATGTCCTACATAAACTATTAACAACGTCAAAAACAAATATGTCCTATATAAACTATAAAAAGACTTATGTCAGCCTGGTCAACATAAAAACATTTGCTGCAAGTTTTAACTTTTGAAGTTCTACTGATTCAACTACCCGATTAGGAAGATCATTCCACAAATTCGTAACAGCTGGAATTTGAACTGTCAAACAAACAGTGCTGACTGCAACGTTGCATATTTAGACGGTTTAAAAACATGCCACTCTATGAAGAGATTAAATGCGTGACGCCGACTGATACAAGGGTGGAAGAGACTCTATAGCTATGGTAAGCAGTTCTTCTAGGAGGACACTCCAAAATCAAACCATTGTTCTCTAGTCTTGGGTAGTGCCATAGCCTCTGTACCATGGTGTTCCACTGTCTTGGGTTAGAGTTCTCTTGCTTGAGGGTACACTCGGGCAAACTATTCTATCTAATCTCTCTTCCTCTTGTTTTGATAAATTTTTATAGTTTATGAAGGAAATATTTATTTCAATATTACATTTCTTAAAATATTTAATTTTTCCTTGTTTGCTTTCCTCACTTTGCTATTTTCCCTATTGGGGCCCCTGGACTCCTAGCATCCTGCTTTTCCAACTAGGGTTGTAGCTTAGCAAGTAGTAGTAGTAGTAATAATAATAATAATAATAATAATAATAATAATAACAACAACAATAATAATAATAAAACCAATAATGATAATAATAATAACTATTCCTAAACATGAAGAACTATACTCTGAACCTTTACAGTTAAGGTCTTCATTTAGGAAGAAGACATAACCGAATGCTCTAAATTCTAATCACCCGTTCGTTGCCTTAAGACAAGTCTACGAAGTAGCCTACTTTCATTTTGTTACCTTTTCAGGTGTGAACTTATTTCTCATGATGCACAGGGTCGCAATATATCAACAAGAACATTTAAAGTTAACCTGATGACGATTGAAATTAAATGGAAAGACATGAAATTATTATTATTATTATTATTATTATTATTATTATTATTATTATTAGCCAAGCTACAACATTTTTTGGAAAAGTAGAAGGCTTTAAGTCCAAGGGCTCCAACAGGAAAAGTAGCCTAATGAGGAATGGAAATAAGGGAATAGCAAATAGATTATATATAATCAATGAATAAAAATATGAAATATTTTATAATCATTAAAAATTCTAAAATAGATCAGTCATATATAAACTATAAAACGAAACTTGTGTCAACATGCTCAACAAAAAATCATCCCAAAAAAGGTTGAACTTTTGAAGTTCCAGGTTCCAAAGTTCCACTGATTGTGGAACTTCTGATGTTCCACGTTCCAAAGTTCCACTGATTGTGGAACGTCTGATGTTCCAGGTTCCAAATTTCCACTGATTATGGAACTTCTGATGTTCCAGATTCCAAAGTTCCACTGATTGTGGAACTTCTGATATTCCAGATTCCAAAGTTCCACTGATTGTGGAACTTCTGATATTCCAGGTTCCAAAGTTCCACTGATTGTGGAACTTTTGATGTTTCAGGTTCCAAATTTCCACTGATTGTGGAACTTCTGATATTCCAGGTTCCAAAGTTCCACTGATTATGGAACTTCTGATGCTCCAGATCTCAAAGTTCCAATGATTGTGGAACTTCTGATGTTCCAGGTTCCAAAATTCCACTGGTTGTGGAACTTCTGATATTCCAGGTTCCAAATTTCCCCTGATTGTGGAACTTCTGATGCTCCAGGTTCCAAAGTTCCACTGATTGTGGAACTTCTGATGTTCCAGGTTCCAAATTTCCACTGATTGTGGAACTTCTTATATTCCAGGTTCCAAAGTTCCACTGATTGTGGAACTTCTGATATTCCAGGTTCCAAAATTTCCACTGATTGTGGAACTTCTGATGTTCCAGGTTCCAAAGTTCCACTGATTATGGAACTTCTGATATTCCAGGTTCCAAAGTTCCACTGATTGTGGAACGTCTGACTCTCAAGGTTCCAAAGTTCCACTGATTGTGGAACTTCTGATATTCCAGGTTCCAAAGTTCCACTGATTGTGGAATTTATGATGTTACAGGTTCCACTCCAGGTTTCAAAGTTCCAGTGACTGTGGAACCTCTGGTATTCCAGGTTCCAAAGTTCCACTGATTATGGAACTTCTGATGCTCCAGGTTCCAAACTTCCACTGATTGTGGAACTTCTGATGTTCCAGGTTTCAAAGTTCCAATGATTCAACTACTTTATTAGGAAGATCATTCCACAATGTGGTTACAGCTGAAATAAAACTATAAGATACTGTAGAGTAGTGTCTTATGATGGAGCAATTATGACTTTAAGAAATAACTGCATACCTTATACACACCATCCAAAGCTTAGTACCCTCCAGGATAGTCACTTCAACCGAAGGAAGGACAGAAACGATGCTTTTGAAAATGAATACTCGAGGGGAAGATAAAGGAACAGATAAATGAAAAAAAACGTATTTTCTTTTCTCACTGGGCTTTTTTCCTAGTTGGACCTCTTGGGCTTATAGCATCTTCCTTTTCCAACTAGGGTTGTAGCTTAGCACATAATAATAATAATAATAATAATAATAATAATAATAATAATAATAATAATAATAATAATCCAAACATCCACGGTCCTTCTATTAAGGTTGCCCTACACACCGTTAAAAAAATCCAGAGGAAGAGAATACATCTAACCAATTTTTCCTTGTTGGAGCCCTTGGGCTTATAGCATCTTGCTTTTCCAACTAGGGTTGTAGCATAGCTAGTAATAATAATAATAATAATAATAATAATAATAAACCAGACATCCGTGCCCCTTCTATTAAGGTTGTCGTATACAGTACACCGTTGGAAAAACAAAAGAAAAAAAATCAATGAGGAACAGAAAACTACTAGATTAGTGTCTCTAAGCGTACCCTCAAGCAAGATAACTCTGACCCAAGATAGTGGAAGACCAGGACCCACTAGCTCTAAGAGGGTTCTGTGGAAGACCAATTCAGAGGTAGTTTGGTTTAAATTCGTCGGCCCTCATGACCCCGGAGTACCTTAGCCTAACGTTATAATAGAAATAAGATATCTGGACTCGTTGCAACTATGCAAGACGAGAAAACGAAGATTTTAAGTACTGCTAGTGTCTACGGTTTTGATATTTTTCTTGTCATTGAATAACGAAGGTATTTTTCGTTACTTAAAAATAGGGTAACAAACTACAAATGCAGCAGTTCCTAATCCACTGCAGAACAAAGGCCTCAGACATATCTTGGATTTGTCTAAGGTTTAGCCATTTCCATCACCACGCTGGCCACTGCGTATTGGTGATGGCGGGAGACTTTGATCTGATCGCTCGCAGCAAACCAACCTAGTATGCGTGGTACTGACAAGTACAGCTTTGATGATCATGGCGATATTCGGTTTTCCGAAAAAAAAGAAAAAAAAATTCAAAGAATTCAATAAAGCCCCAGTCCAGACAGTTAATGGCCGTCGAAACGAGGTCTATGTCACGAATTGCATTCCAACCACGAGTCAACTTTCCGTTGCAAGGTATGTTTGTTCATAAACTCGACCTTCGCTTGAGACTATCATCAGTGGTCGGCAAGAACCACCAGTCCTGAGTGGTGGGGACTCTTCGTAGAACTCTAACCAAGGGACTTCCTTTCTCTTTTCCAGTATATAAGGAGCTCACTCCATTCCATGACATCAGTCCTCCTCTGTAACCCATCATGATTGCTAAGGTAACGGATGAAAGCAATTGCGGATTTACTATTAAGATTTACAAATTAACTTCGATATCTCTTTCAGATTGATTGTTATGGAATACGCCACGTATAGGAACCATGAGCTTATTATTATTATTATTATTATTATTATTATTATCAACATCATCATTATTATTATTATTATTATTATCATTATTATTATCATTATCTATGCTACAACCCTAGTTCTAAAACCAAGATGCTCCAACAGGGAAAAATAGCCCAGTTAGGAAATCAAAAAATGAAATAAATAAACGATATGAGAAATAATTAATAAAATATTCAAAAAACAACATCAAAACATATTTCATATATGAACTACAAAAAGACTTATGTCAGCCAGTTCAACATTGAGACTTCAGTAATCTCAGTAGTTATCTGTCTGATGGTTACCCCGTAAGATTATATAGTTCTTTGAAATAATGAAGTACTTTTTGTAGATCCTTGACCTACATATCTAATCATACTGGATTTTCTTTTTCGAACAGACCTGTTTGGCTTTGGCCTTAGTTGCCACTGTCTTGGGTGCTCCATCCCAGCCTTCCTATGGCTACGACCCTCAACCTACTCACGAGGTAAGAATGGAATTATGCTTCTTGTAGGTATGAAATATTTCCAGCGATATGTAATTAATATCAGAAAAGATTTAAACGTCAATTATTTTCATCATATGGATAAATGTAGGGTAACTTATCTTACATTTAACCATATGATAAAAAAGCTCATATAGAAATAAAAGATGAAAGTCCCCACTGATTAATGGACTGTTTATCTTATAAACATCTTAACCGAAATAATCCTCTGAAAGTTAGCATTAATAAATCTTCTTGTGCTGACAGGAACCAGCCAAGTACGACTTCAACTACGCCGTCAAGGACGACTACTCGGGCAACGACTTCGGCCACCAGGAAGCCCGTGATGGCTACGACACTCAGGGATCCTACTACGTGCTCCTTCCCGACGGTCGCCTGCAGAAGGTGTCCTACAACGTCAACGGGGACTCGGGTTTCGTGGCTGAGGTCACTTACGAGGGAGAGCCTCAGTACAATCCAGCGCCCTCTTATGCTTAAGACGTCTACAGCATTTAGGGGACGATGATACGAAATTATTTATCTGAATAAACTATTGTTTTTAAAAGAAAAATGTTTTAATTAATGTCCTAATATTACTATGCCTTTCAGTGGGTGGTATATTATAATGGTTATGCCTTACCAAAGCTCTTTTAATCTATCTCTCTGTCAATATATCTACCTATCTATCAATCAATCTATCTAATTTCCTATCTATCAAGTAATCTATCTACCTGTCTATATATTTATTTATTTTATTCCGTCTATCGATTAAAATCGAAACCTCAAAACGTTTCTAAGATAACAAATGGTATTTATAAGAATTGGATCTTCTATAAACAAAATTACCAAACAATAAATGAAGTTTTACCTTCTGATAACTTTACAAAGTTTTTTTTTCTGCATTTTCTAAGCTTCACGGTATGTTGCTGTCTATACGATTTGCGGTTTTCAGAATGAAAGCGAAATAAGATTATTAACACCACTGGAAAGTTAATTTCGAATTATCTTAACCAAATGCTAGAAGAAAAGGTCGCTGGTTTCCGATGCGAAAACTAAAGAATTCAGTTCGCAATTGATTACTAAGTCGTACTGAAGAATGAAAACCTTATTTTCAGTAGGTAGCAGGATAGGTAAGGAACCAGCCACTCTTTGTGATACTATCCCTAGTGAGTTATTGAGTCCTTTGACTGGCCACATATTACTACATTGTCTAGCTCTCTGATAATAGTCTTGCACATTCTTTACACGTTCTCCTGTTTTCTCATACACCTGACAACACAAAAATAACAAATAAAATCGTTTTCATTAGTGTCAACTATTACACTGTAAATATTCTGTGACTATTTTCCACTTGGTATGGGTAGAAGAGACTCTTTAGCTGCTCTTCTTAGGACAGTAGAATAAATAATTGTTCTCCATTTGGGTAGTGCCATAGTCTCTGTACCATGGCCAACCACTGACTTGAGTTAGGCAAGACTCAGGCACACTCTTCTATTTGTTTCCTTGTTTCCTTTACTCACTGGGCTATTTCCATGTTGGAGCCCTTGGACCTACAGCATCTTGCTTACCCAATTATTGTTGTAGCTTAGCTAATAATAATAATAATAATAATAATAATAATAATAATAATAATAATAATAATAATATGATATAATTTTTATGTGGAAAAATAGAATCAAAGAGGATGATTGAAGTAATCTTTTAGATATATACGTTTTGACCCTTTTGCACACGACCCTGTCGTAGACAGAATCATCTTCATGACCAGGAAGTACGTAGGGAGCAAATTGTTGTAGTTATGAAAAACTATGATTTTTTTAGATGCAGTATGCATCATATTATTATTATTATTATTATTATTATTATTATTATTATTATTATTATTATTATTATTATTATTATTATTATTATTATTACAAGTCAAGTTGCGTCTATTTAGAAAAGCGGACTATAAAAACCACGAGTCCTTGATGGAAATACCACACTAATACGAGAAAAAGAAATTAAGAAGCAAATACTGAAATACTAGATAAAATGAATAAAAAAACTAAATATAATCCAACAAATGGACTATGAAGTAAGACTCAACTACAAAGTATCCACTCCACATTTGAGTTTCTACAGTTCAATCATTTCAACCACTTGATAGGAAGATTATTCCACAAATTGGTCACAGCAAAACAGCACTTGCAGTTTGAATGCCGAATGGGACCGATCCTCACAGAGAAAAAAAAAAATAAGGATGCCAGAACTAATTGCACATCCGGCACTTGGTGCTGTACAACACAGCCCGGTAGGGATTCGAAAGCAAAGGATGCTCAGAATATTCGGAAGGTGCCAGAGATTGACTATAGGTAAGCAGCTCTTCTAGTAGAAAGCTACTCCAAAATCAAACCATGGGTAGTCCCATAGCCTCTGTTCCATGGTCTTCGACTGTTTTGGGTTAGAGTTCTCTTGCTTGAGGTTACACTCGGGCACACTATTCTATCTAATTTCTATTTTTATAGTTTATATAGGAAATATTTATTTTAATGTTGTTGCTGTTCTTAAAACTTTTTATTTTTCCTTGTTTCCTTTCCTCATTGCGCTATTTTCCCTGTTAGGGCCCTTGGGCTTATATCATTCTGCTTTTCCATCTAGGATTATAGCTCAGAAAGAAGTAATAATAATAATAATAATAATAATAATAATAATAATAATAATAATAATAATAATAATAATATCCCAGATGGGCTAGGAAGGGGCATCCAGAGACCGACACGTGAATACGAAATATATGTGGACCAAATAATGATAATTACTGTAAATGCTATATTTGCATGCATTGTACACTTCATACGACTTGATAAACTTCCAATACTGACTTCTATAAGCGATAAAACAACTTCCTTTGATAGATGATTTGTTTTATTATGAGTTACCTGTGTACTTGAAAATCCTTGTATGGGTTGAAAATCAAATTATTTTCATAAGTTTTAAAAGATATTTCTATTTAAATATCTTTCAATCTAAAATGGCTAGATAGAGAATGCTTGAGAGAATACCCTAAATCATATCATAAGCTGAGCATTTATACTAACTGGGCTTTTTTCCCTATTGGAGTCTTTGGGCTTACAGCATCCTACTTTTCCAACTAGGGCTATAGCTTAGCTAATAATAATTATGATGATGATGATAATAATAATAATAATAATAATAATAATAATAATAATAATAATAATAATAATAATAATAATAATAATAATAATAATAGAGTAATGCGTTATTGGTATGCCAGAGATCCCAATCGTTCTTCTCGTCAGACCACGAGCTAAGGAACGGCAATGTCAAGGACAGATGATGGGCGTTGTGACAGCGAAGAACGTCTTTGGGAGGGAGGACCTTTCTCCTGCAGCCACAAGAGGCTCCTCCCTCTTAGTCTTGGACTAGACCTATATATATCGCCACGTTCAAAGTCTGTATCATCGCACTCCACTCCAAAGACTCACCATGATCGCTAAGGTAAAACGCTTCAGACGATTTACTTTGAATAGGATTAGCTGTTAATGCAAGTTCTAATCGATTTAATTCCCAAAATTATATTTAGTTCGAAAATGATTATATATCATGTCTTGCACGTTCCGTTTACATATAGTTTTTTTCTCTTTTATTCAGGCTTACTTTTATTGCTTAGTAACAATCACATTGAAATGCAGTTTCAATCTCTATAACAGTTCTGTTTTGAGTAATTAAACTGAAACTGCAAAAGAGATTTAACTAATTGAAAGGGTTTTTAACTTTCATAATTCCATCAGAACAACATTTTTTATTCACTGTTGTTTTCTTTCTGGCAGATTTGTTTGTTGTTGTCCCTTGTGGCTGCCGTTTTTGGTGGCCCCTCCCAGCCCCAGTATGGATACGCCCCTCCCCCATCTCACGAGGTCAGTTATAAGTTGAAATCTTAAAAAAAGTTAATAAACTCTAAATTCATAATTATTTTGAAAGTATAAATCAAATTAATCAAATCCAAAATCATTTGTTATAACATTTGATTTGAAATTGTTTTCTACTGACAGGAACCAGCCAAGTACGACTTCAACTACGCCGTCAAGGACGACTACTCGGGCAACGACTTCGGCCACCAGGAAGCCCGTGATGGCTACGACACTCAGGGATCCTACTACGTGCTCCTTCCCGACGGTCGCCTGCAGAAGGTGTCCTACAACGTCAACGGGGACTCGGGTTTCGTGGCTGAGGTCACTTACGAGGGAGAGCCTCAGTACAATCCAGCGCCCTCTTATGCTTAAGACGTCTACAGGATTTAGGGGACGATGATACGAAACTATTTATGTCAATAAACTATTGTTTTAAAAAGAAAAATGTTTTGATTAATGTCCTAATATTACTATACCTTTTAGTGATTGGTATCTTATAAGGATTATGCCTTGCCAAAGCTCTTTTAATATATCTATATCTCTGTCAATATATATACCTATCAATCAATTTATCTAATTGCCTATCTATTAAGTAATCTATCTACCTGCCTATACATTCATCTATTTTATTCCGTCTATCGATTAAAATCGAAACCTCAACACGTTTATAAGATAACAAATGGTATTTATAGGAATTGGGTCTTCTATAAACAGAATTACCAAACAATAAATGAAGTTTCACCTTCTGTTAACTTGGCAAAGTTCTTTGTGAATTTTCTAAGCCTCACACTATGTTGTTGTCTTTAAGATTTGCAGCTTTCATAAGAAAAGCGAAATAATATTAACACCACTGGAAAGTTAAATTCGAATTATTTTAACCAAATGCTAGAAGAAAAGGTCGCTGGTTTCCGATGCGAAAACTAAAGAATTCAGTTCGCAAATTATCACTAAGAAATACTGAAGAATACCCTTATTTTCAATGGGTAGTAGGTTAGGTAAGGCACCATAGACCCGTTGTGATACTATCGCTAGAGTGTTCTTGAGCCCTTGAATGGCCAGATATTACCACATTGGATCCCTCTGATAATAGTCTGGCACATTCTTTACACGTTCTCCTGGTTTCTCATACACTTGACAACACAAAAGTAACAGAAAAAATCGTTTTCATTCAAGTGGTCAACTATTGCACTGTAAATATTCTGTGACTACTTTCCACTTGGTAGTGGCAGAAGAGACTCTTCACCAGCTCTTCTAGGACACTAGAATAAATAATTGTTCTCCACTTGGGTAGTACCATACCCTCTGTACCATGGCCAACCACTGACTTGAGTTAGAGTTCTCTTGCTTGAGGGTAGGCTACACTCAGGCACACCCTTCTAGCAGTTTCCTAGTTTCTTTACTTCACTGGGCTATTTCCATGTTGGAGTCCTTGGAACTATAGCATCTTGCTTTTCCAATTAGTGTTGTAGCTTAGCTAATAATAGTAAGAATAATAATAAGATATCTTTTCATGTGTGGGAAAATATAATCAAAAGGATGAATGAACTATTGTTTTAGATATATACGTTATAACCATTTAGCACACGACCCTGTCGTGGACAGAATCATCTTCATGATCAGGATGTACGTGGGGAGCAAATTTTTGTAGTTAAGAAAAAGTATGATTTTATGAAACTATGGACATGTGGTGTTACTCGATGGACATGAATTTAATGAGATCGGTGTTACTCTATGGACATGAGTCATGGTATGACAATGAAACAATCTCCAATAGATTTCGCAGATTTGAGAACAAAACCCTCAGAAGGATTTCAGGAGTTGAATGGCAGAAAAAGGATTGGAAATGAAACTATAAGATTGATTACTCGAGTGCCATATTTGGATAAGATTATGAAGTGGGGTAGATGAAGATTAGTTCACCAAACGTTTAGCTGGGCACCACAAGTCACTAGAAGAGTTGGAAAACCCAGTCCTACCTGGCTGAGGACTATGAAGCGCGAATTAGGAGATAATGAAAGGAGAAGCATTGAATTGAAAGCTCAAGATAGAGGCGACTGGCGAAATCTAACCTACTAGTAGGCCCTTTCCGTCAAAATGCGTAGATGATATATATATATATATATATATATATATATATATATATATATATATATATATATATATATATATATATATACAGTATATATATATATATATATATATATATATATATATATATATATATATACATATATATATATATGATATATATATATATATATATATATATATATATATATATATATATATATATAACTTACATTTCAACAATGACTCTCCCAACGCAATCAAGCACTCTAGTAGCATAGGACTACAGTACTTTTTTTTTTTTTTTTTTTAAAGTTTGGTTATTGGTCATGTCATTTCACGTCCTACTCATTTATTCCTTTCTCTCTCAGTCTCCCTGTAGATTTATTCTTTCATATCTATAACAGGAGTTCCATCGAATATAGATATCATATCATAGATGGGAAAGTAAAGGGCATCCTTAGACCATGTAAATAAGAAATACATGTGGACAATATAATGATAATTACTGTAAATACTATATTTCCTTGCATTGTACACTTCATACGACATGATAAACTTCCAATACTGACTTTTATAAGAAATAAAAACATCTTCCCTTGAAAAATGGGTTTTACATCCCGTTAACATCAGCAACAACCTAATTATGAGTTACCTGTGTACTCGAGAATCCTTTCCATAAGTTTTAAAAGATATTTATATTTAAATATCTTTCATTCTAAAATGGCTGGATCCACACAGCTTCAGAGAATATCTAAAATCAAATCATAAGCTAAGCAACATTCCTCACTGGGCTATTTTTCCCTGTTGGAGTTCTTTGGCCTAATGCATCCAGCTTTTCAAACAAGGGTTATAGCTTAGCTTATAATAGTAATAAAGATGATAGTAATAATATTAATGATAATAATAGAGTAATGAGTTATTGGTAAGCCAGAGATCCCATTCTCTCTTCAGGTCAGACCATGAGCAAAAGAAAGGCAATGTCAAGGACAGATGATGGGCGTTAGACAGCGAAGAACGTCTTAGGGAGGGGGACCTTTCTCCTGCAGCCACAAGAGGCTCCTCCCTCTTAGTCTTGGACTAGACCTATATATATCGCCACGTTCAAAGTCTGTATCATCGCACTCCACTCCAAAGACTCACCATGATCGCTAAGGTAAAACGCTTCAGACGATTTACTTTGAATAGGATTAGCTGTTAATGCAAGTTCTAATCGATTTAATTCCCAAAATTATATTTAGTTCGAAAATGATTATATATCATGTCTTGCACGTGCCGTTTACATATAGTTTTTTTCTCTTTTATTCAGGCTTACTTTTATTGCTTAGTAACAATCACATTGAAATGCAGTTTCAATCTCTATAACAATTCTGTTTTGAGTAATTAAACTGAAACTGCAAAAGAGATTTAACTAATTGAAAGGGTCTATTACTTTTATGATTCCATCAGAACAACATTTTTTATTCACTGTTGTTTTCTTCCTGACAGATTTGTTTGTTGTTGTCCCTTGTGGCTGCCGTTTTTGGTGGCCCCTCCCAGCCCCAGTATGGATACGCCCCTCCTCCATCTCATGAGGTCAGTTATAAGATGAAATCTCCAGTAAAAAGTTAATAAATTCTAAATTCATAATTTTGTTGAAAGTATAAATCAAATCCAAAATCATTGTTGCAACATTTGACCGGAATTTGTCTTCTCCTGACAGGAACCAGCCAAGTACGACTTCAACTACGCCGTGAAGGACGACTACTCGGGCAACGACTTTGGCCACCAGGAAGCCCGTGATGGCTACGACACTCAGGGATCCTACTACGTGCTCCTTCCCGACGGTCGCCTGCAGAAGGTGTCCTACAACGTCAACGGGGACTCGGGTTTCGTGGCTGAGGTCACTTACGAGGGAGAGCCTCAGTACAACCCAGCGCCATCTTATGCTTAATGAACCTAATTGCGAATTTATAGATTATTTTCTATTTATCGAATATGATTAATAAAACATATTTTTATTAAAAGGCTATTTTTTTAAATTCCTATAAAGAAACATATTTCCAAAAAAATGTGGAATAAATTTGGGTGATAATAGTTTTCATTTTCAAACTCTCTCTCTCTCTCTCTCTCTCTCTCTCTCTCTCTCTCTCTCTCTCTCTCTCTCTCTATATATATATATATATATATATATATATATATATATATGTGTGTGTGTGTGTGTGTGTATGTGTAAGCGTGCGTGTATAAGAGAGAGTCTATGTACGAATCTTTTTATTTCCAAATTCATTATAAAGACATATTAAACATCAATTTCTGAAATAATAATCGGGCAAGTAATAAAAGTAAACGAAAATATGAACGATATATTTTTAATTCAATCTTCGCGATACGAATATACATACATATACCAAGGCACTTCCCCCAATTTTGGGGGGTAGCCGACATCAACAATGAAACAAAAAAAAAAAGGGGACCTCTACTCTCTACGTTCCTCCAGCATAACAAGGGACTCACAGAGTTCAGCTGGTACTGCTAGGGTGCCACAGCCCACCCTCCCCCGTTATCCACGACACATGAAGCTTCAGAATGCTGACTCCCCTACTGCTGCTACCTCCGTGGTCATCTAAGGCATCAGAAGCACCATCAGGGCCTACCGGAACTGCGTCACAATCGCTCGCCATTCATTCCTATTTCTAGCACGCTCTCTTGCCCCTCACATCTATCCTCCTATCACCCAGAGCTTCCTTCACTCCATCCATCCACCCAAACCTTGGCATTCCTCTTGTACTTCTCCCATCAACTCTTGCATTCATCACCTTCTTTACCAGACAGCCATTTTCCATTCTCTCAACATGGCCAAACCACCTCAACTCATTCATATCCACTCTAGCTGCTAACTCATTTCTTACACCCGTTCTCACTCTCACCACTTCGTTCCTAACCCTATCTACTCGAGATACACCAGCCATACTCCTTAGACACTTCATCTCAAACACCTTCAATTTCTGTCTCTCCGTCACTTTCATTCCCCACAACTCCGATCCATACATCACAGTTGGTACAATCACTTTCTCATATAGAACTCTTTTTACATTCATGCCCAACCCTCTATTCTTTACTACTCCCTTAACTGCCCCCAACACTTTGCAACCTTCATTCACTCTCTGACGTACATCTGCTTCCACTCCACCATTTGCTGCAACAACAGACCCCAAGTACTTAAACTGATCCACCTCCTCAAGTAACTCTCCATTCAACATGACATTCAACCTTGCACCACCATCCTTTCTCGTACATCTCATAACCTTACTCTTACCCACATTAACTCTCAACTTCCTTCTCTCACACACTCTTCCAAATTCTGTCACTAATCGGCCAAGCTTCTCTTCTGTGTCTGCAACCAGTACAATATCATCCGCAAACAACAACTGATTTACCTCCCATTCATGGTCATTCTCGTCTACCAGTTTTAATCCTCGTCCAAGCACTCGAGCATTCACCTCTCTCACCACTCCATCAACATACAAGTTAAACAACCACGGCGACATCACACATCCCTGTCTCAGCCCCACTCTCACCGGAAACCAATCACTCACTTCATTTCCTATCCTAACACATACTTTACTACCTTTGTAGAAACTTTTCACTGCTTGCAACAACCTTCCACCAACTCCATATAACCTCATCACATTCCACATTGCTTCCCTATCAACTCTATCATACGCTTTCTCCAGATCCATAAACGCAACATACACCTCCTTACCTTTTGCTAAATATTTCTCGCATATCTGCCTTACTGTAAAAATCTGATTCATACAACCCCTACCTCTTCTAAAACCACCCTGTACTTCTAAGATTGCATTCTCTGTTTTATCCTTAATCCTATTAATCATTACTCTACCATACACATTTCCAACTACACTCAACAAACTAATACCTCTTGAATTCACACTCATGCACATCTCCCTTAGCCTTATATAGTGGTACAATACATGCACAAACCCATTCTACTGGTACCATTGACAACACAAAACACATATTAAACAATCTCACCAACCATTCAAGTACAGTCACACCCCCTTCCTTCAACATCTCAGCTCTCACGCCGTCCATACCAGACGCTTTTCCTACTCTCGTTTCATCTAATGCTCTCCTCACTTCATCTATTGTAATCTCTCTCTCATTCACATCTCCCATCACTGGCACCTCAACACCTGCAACAGCAATTATATCTGCCTCCTTATTATTCTCAACATTCACTAAACTTTCAAAATATTCTGCCCACCTTTTCCTTGCCTCCTCTCCTTTTAACAACCTTCCATTTCCATCTTTCACTGTCTCTTCAATTCTTGAGCCAGCCTTTCTTACTCTCTTCACTTCTTTCCAAAACTTCTTCTTATTCTCTTTATATGAATGACCCAATCCCTGACCCCACCACAGGTCAGCTGCCCTCATTGCCTCACGTACCTTGCGCTTTACTTCCACATTTTTCTCTCTATATTTTTCATACTTCTCTACACTATTACTCTGCAGCCATTCTTCAAAAGCCCTATTCTTCTCTTCCACTTTTACCTTCACTCCTTCATTCCACCATTCACTGCCCTTCCTCATGCTGCCTCCAACAACCTTCTTGCCACACACATCACTTGCAATCCCAATAAATTATTCTTCTACTAACTTCCACGCCTCCTCTAAATTTCCAGTTTCTCTTACTTTCACTTCGTCATATGTCATTTTCAACTTTTTCTGATATTTACTTTTTACCTCCGGTTTTATTAGCTCTTCAGCCCTCACTAGCTCCCTTTTATATCCACCTACTCTATTCCCCCACTCTTTTTCTACAACTAATTTTCCTTCCACCAAAAAATGATCAGACATACCGTTAGCCATACCCCTAAACACGTGCACGTCTTTCAATCTTCCAAACATTGCGAATATGCGCAAACAAAATCAAGAGAAATGCAATTAAGTACTTTTCTGGATATAAATATAAATATATATATATATATATATATATATATATATATATATATATATATATATATATATATATATATATATTTATTTATATGTATAGGCCTATACATATACTGTATACACATATATACTGTGTATGCTGTATATATATATATATATATATATATATATATATATATATATATATATATATGTATATATATATACGGATTTATATATAAGAATTTATATAATATATATAAATAAATATTTATATACTGTATATACATATTTCTCTCTCTATACACACACACACACACACACACACACACACACATATATATATATATATATATATATATATATATATATATATATATATATATATACTTGAACTAAATATGAATTTTAAGACCATTATTATTTCAAAATAATAAAAACATTTATGTTAACACTATGATACGAATTTGATAATTATTAAGTTACTATCTATTCCAATCAGCTATCATGTAAAAAAAATCAATCAAGACATGAAGGAACTTGTGAACTGTTTTCTCTATCTTACAGCAGGAGTATTGATAACATTGCCTCTATACTGCATGTGTTTCATACACGATCATTTAATCTAATAATACTGTTTTTTTTTTTTTTTTTTTTTTTTTTTTTTTTTTTTTTTTTTTTTTTTTTTTTTTTTATCTGTCGCTCTCTCCCGCACTGATAACAGAATAAACCGTTTAAGCTTGCCATAACATGTTTTACTTTGTTTGAATTTTTGTGCCATTCTTCCTTTCAAGTGTGTGTATACAAGCTCGTTATATGCTGAATAAACATGACTCGCATTCATCTCTGTTAGCACTTCCTCGAGACCATTTGGAGGTTTCAGATTGTTAGAATTAGTGTGACATTCTTGCTCTCAAGTGCTTGTATGTAAGCTCGGTATCTGCTAAATAAACATGACTTGCATTTACCTCGCCTCTCTGTTAGCACTTAACCTCGGACACCTCCTTAGTTATTTACAAATGGATGTAAATGAACCGTCACGAATAAGTCTTTCTTTCACAAAAATCATTCCGGTCAATAGCGCTACTTCTCTGCAATGACGAAAGGCAGGATTAATAGGATGAATGTAAACTCGTACCTAAATCAATTCATTTGTCTTTCTATTATAACAGAGGCGTTGAGTGCCAAAGGTCTTTATTGCTGCTTGTTAATAGTGGATGCTTACAAACGGGAGTAAACAACAATTATATTCATAGCAGATATATTTATCTGTTTTGAAAGCCATTTTGAATACACAATAAAACCAAAATGTTCCAAATAACATTTGCATTCTAGAAAACCAATTAGCATATCAAACTTGACGTAAAGAATGGTAAAATATCAACACTAAACATATCCTTTCTATAAAGGAATATGACTACCAAGTCTATTATGCACGGCTTCAATGACCTTCAATGTCAGGATGCCAGAAAACATCAAATAATTAATTCAATTTATTATACAATCTTTGAAGTTTAGATGTGTTTAGGATCTTCCCTTCGATTTACCAATGTTCATTGAAGACAAAAGTCTAAATCATATTGGTATCAAATGTGTATGTCAAGTTGAATTGAGAGAGAGAGAGAGAGAGAGAGAGAGAGAGAGAGAGAGAGAGAGAGAGAGAGAGAGAGAGAGAGAGAGAGTGTGTGTGTGTAGAGGCTGCAGAATACTCTCAAAAATTTTCAAACCTTTGGCAGGAGAAGGCTTGACTAAGATGAGGAGAGTTGAAGAAGACATGGGTGATTAAACAGCATCATTATTATTATCACTATCATTACTATTATTACAACCTAAGACAAAAACCTAGTTAGAAAAGCAGGATGCTATACGCAAAAGGACTCTAACAGGCAAAATTGGCCAGTAAGGAAAGGAAACAAGGAAATAAATAGACTACAAGAGAAGTAATGAACAATCAAAATTAAATATCTTAAGAACAGTAATAACATTAACATAGATCTTTCATATATAAACTATAAAGCATAAAAAATCAAGAGGAAGAAAAATAAGATAGAATAGTGTGCCCAAATGTACCCTCAAGCAAGCGAACTCTATCCCCAAGACAGTGGAAGACCATGAGAAACTAAAATGGCGATGGAAACAAACATTGTTGAAGGAATTGGAAGACCTGATTAGACAATTAAGAAATTGTAGATTTTGAAAATGGATATCGTTTGGACGTGATAAAGTTTAGAGGAGGGATTGTAGATAGAGAGTGTTTGCGGAGGAAATAGAATAAACGTCAAGAAATTGCTTGGAAAATGGAGTTAGGAACACATGAAATAAAAAGCACAGGAATATTGCCAAATGACAAAGAAAATGTAGGAAATTAGTTTTCCGCTAAATATTCAAATTCAGCTATAAAACTGCAAAAAAAAAAAAATATAAACTTTATAAAATTTACTCTTAATGGTTTAAAGGTCGTTCATGAACGGCAGAGGCAATGAGACAGGGACAATACTCACTAACTAACCATGTAGGAATATAATCAGTGCCCAGGCCCCCTCTCCAACCAATCTAGGACCAAGGAGGGCCAGGTAACGGCTGTTAATGACTCAGCAGGTAGACCTAGGGACTTCCCCATACCCCCATTCTTAGTTCAAAAGGATGGTAAGGTTGCAGGCAGTACAAGAGACTATCGACCTTGAGCGGATCTCGAACCCCAATTAAGCAGATGACCAAGTAGGCACGTTTCTAATTGGCCATCACAACCCACTACTCAGTTCATAGTTATTTTTTTTTTTTTTTTTCCCTTTTAAATCAAATATTTTTTTGTCTTACGTAATTAATAGTACACATTAAAAAATTGCATGAATATATACACAAATGTTATGGGTCATTCTCTGAATCAAAGAATTGAAATAATATCGACGAGATTTCAGCATTGCAGTACGCCACTTACGTAACAGTACTTGCAAATATTAAGGATAGACAGAATCCACTGACCCAGGAAATCTAAAAACAAATGAATATCCTTCAAAGTATATCCTCGAAATACTGTTATCATTTTATTTACTTCCTCGATAAAGATACCATGATACAGAATACAGATAAATATGTTTTTTGCATGATTATATGATTGCAGGAAAACCTGGTGTTAGGTGCTAACAAAGAGGGGGAGGTTGAATGCTGTTAAAACTGTTTCAATTGAATGCAAACTTATATGCAAGCAGTTGAGAACAAAAATGTCATAAAAATTCAAACATGAAACACGGCATGGCAAGCTTAAGCAGGTGGTTCTGTTACCAGTGCGGGAGAGAGCAAGAGATAAAAAAAAAATAATTGCATTACAGTGTATGACCGTGTATGAAACACGAGTGGTGCAATACAGAAACGAATGGATTTCCCTTCTAGATTTCAGATATCGCTTTCCCAACGATCCAATTTCCCCATCAATGACTTCTTATGCAATTTACATCTGACCAATCCAGAGTACGTTACTATCTTCCCGAACTTTCGTGACCTGTGCTCCACGGTTTAAGCATAAGTTTTATAAAGGAAAAGTTCTCTGAATGGCATTTTTTTACATCCAATTTGCCTCTTATAACCTATGTACAGCGCTGAAGGACCCTCAGGGTCTCAGGGGTTGAAGCCTACTCATAAATTACATGCGTCATCTACTCAAAGATTCTTAAACGCAACTCTTTTCCTCCTTTCAGTCTTAGCTCCTTCAAATTTCCATGACACCACGTGTTTTTCAGTAGACGTCTTATAAACTGATACGTTTAAATCTCTATCAGAACATGTTTCGTTTTGAAAAGTATTAACAAGTAAGATTTGACGTAAGTATCATGTTGTATTTTTTCAAGCCAACATTAGAGTTTAAAAACTTGAAGCCTTTAAAATTTGAGGGGAAATGTTACACTATGAATAGAAAAAATGATGTGCACGAAAATGTAAAAGAAAAAATAACACCTAAAAAAATCAAATTGGGTTGATTTACAACCCATAGATTAACT
>NC_090735.1:9088666-9113666 GCF_036898095.1 Palaemon carinicauda
ATCTTAATATCACAAAATAGAATAAAAATAGCACTTGGAGACTGTTATAAATGTATGCAATATTGTCCCATAATACGTGCAGAAATGTCCAAAGACTAAGCTCGTTATGTAGTCCCAGAATGATTCCACTCTGGAGCAGTGTCAAGGACAGATGGGTGGAGTAAGAGAAGGTCTTAGTTCTCTGAGAGAACCTTTCTCCAATAATCCAAGTCTTGACTCCTCCTTCTCCGACTTCATGTATATATGACCATCTTGCCGCTGTGTTCTATCATATCCATTTCAGAGAACTCAACATGATCGCTAAGGTAAAGCAAAGTTAACTATTTATTTTTGGAATATGACAAAACTCTTGTTTCTGTGAAAGTATTTCACAGCAATAAGATATAATTCAAAAGAAGTTTCATTAATATCTATTCAATCATAGATAAGTAACTACGATGCTTCACATTTAATTCCTGTTTTTTACCATACGGGAACTATACAAGTGATATACTTAACTGAAAGGAGTCTACATTAATGAAGTAATTGCGGTTCATGAAACCATGACATTAATCATGTTCCATTCCTGTTAGGTTTGCTTGTCTTTGGCCCTCGTGGCTGCCGTGTTTGGGGCCCCCTCCCAGCCCCAGTATGGATACGCCCCTCCTCCATCTCACGAGGTCAGTTATAAATTAAAATAATCAAATAGCGTCGTTATTCATAATTTCAAAACAATTGAAATAGTAACAGAAGAAAGTTTAAGATATTCACTGAATATTTTTATAAACTGACAGGAACCAGCCAAGTACGACTTCAACTACGCCGTCAAGGACGACTACTCGGGCAACGACTTCGGCCACCAGGAAGCCCGTGATGGCTACGACACTCAGGGATCCTACTACGTGCTCCTTCCCGACGGTCGCCTCCAGAAAGTGTCCTACAACGTCAACGGGGACTCGGGTTTCGTGGCTGAGGTCACTTACGAGGGAGAGCCTCAGTACAATCCAGCGCCCTCTTATGCTTGAGTTTAGTCACGAGTTAACAAATTTCACTTTATTTATTGAATATATTTAATAAATTCTGTCTTTACAAAACACTTTTGTCTTTTTGTAACAAAATACCAGAATTCAAAACTGAAAAATTATATACTATATATTATATATTATAAGCTAATTAGAAAATATGTACAATATGTTTATTTTCCGTAAATAAACAAGATTACGTGCAAATGAAGCTGAGATTAGCTAACATGCATGAATAATGTTGCAAATTAGAGTATGAAATATAAAAGGAAAAAAATATTTGACAGATATACAAAGACGTCATATCCTGTTTAGTTCATGAATAACCCAGGAATATTTTGTTAATAAAATAAAACTTTCGCAATACTTGAATAATTTACCACACTATAAATTCTTATCTTATTCCTTCGACTTATCGGAATGGCACGAATATTCTTGATGCTGAAAACCTAATCAATAAACATGAAATTATCCACAGTTATGAAATCCTCTTAGAGCAAATCTAAAATATTCGTGATTAAATTCGCCAATGAAATGTAAGAAATCGTCTGTTGCATACTTCTACGTAGAACTGGATTATCGTTGTTAAGGCTTTGGATAGGAGAGACAAAAGGATCTCCTCGAGAAAGGAGAGACACAAGGATCTCCTCTAGATAGGAGAGACACTAGGATCTCCTCGAGAAAGGAGAGACACAAGGATCTCCTCGAGAAAGGAGAAACACAAGGATCTCCTCGAGAAAGGAGACACAAGGATCTCCTAGAGAATGGAGAGACACAAGGATTTCCTCGAGAAAGGAGACACACAAGGATCTCCTCGAGAAAGGAGAGACATAAGGTTCTCTTCGAGGAAGGAGAAACAAAAGGATCTCCTCGAGGAAGGAGAGACACGAGGATCTCCTCGAGAAAGGAGAGACGCAAGGATCTCTTCGAGGAAGGAGAAACAAAAGGATCTCCTCGAGGAAGGAGAGACACGAGGATCTCCTCGAGAAAGGAGAGACACAAGGATCTCTTCGAGGAAGGAGAAACACGAGGATCTCCTCGAGAGTGGAGAGACACAATGATCTCCACGAAGAAGGAGACACATGGATCTCCTCGAGAAAGGAGAGACACAAGGATCTCCTTGAGAGAGGAGAGACAAAAGGATCTCCTTCAGAAAAGCACCGATTGAAGCCGGATCGATAAAAATTGATTAGTGTTTGAATATGCAAAGTCAGCTGTTTACCTTGTAACGTTGAACAAGAAAGGTTAAGCAATAAAGAAAATATTTTTCGCTATTTGTTATTTGCATGTTTTGCCATCAATAAAATCCGTTTTGATTACTCTCATACTGTTATAGATGATCCCTTGCTTTCCGTACTACTTTTCACCCCTTTTATCACCATGCTCATTACAACCATCATATTACACCCGTCCATGCAAATGAGCCAGAATATTTGAAAATGAACACAATTGCATACTAACTCCGATGTTGTCGCCTCTTTCTTTCCCCAAATCATATTCATAGAACCCTGGGACTGAATCCTTTCAAAACTATTCTTCTTCGCTCAAGGGGTTAACTGTAATTGTTTGGTGGCTATTCACCTCTTGCTAAGGGTAGAAGAGACTCTTTAGCTATGGTAAGCGGCTCTTCTAGGAGAAGGATACTCCAAAATCAAACCACTGTTCTCTATTCTTGGGTAGTGTCATAGCCTCTGTACCATGGTCTTCCACTGTCTTGAGTTAGATTTCTCTTGCTTGAGGGTACACTCGGGCACGCTATTTTATCTTATTTCTCCTCCTCTTGTTTTGTTAGTTATTATAGTTTATATAGGAAATATTTATTTCAATGTTACTGTTCTTAAATTATCTTATTTTTCCGTTTCCTTTCCTCATAAGGCTATTTTCACTGTTGGAGCCAATAGGTTTATATCATCCTGCTTGTCCATCTATGGTTGTAGCTGAGCAAGTAATAATAATAATAATAATAATAATAATAATAATGCTGATCTTATAAGGAATGAAAGGGAAGAAGACAGTCACAACGCTCAGAGGAAGTCTCCACCTTCTGTTTGACAACCTCAACATTTGAAGAACAAAACATTAATTATTATTCCTAATACAATTACTTGACTGAGTATGCAGAAAAAAAGAAAACGAAAGGGAGTTATTATTATTATTATTATTATTATTATTATTATTATTATTATTATTATTATTATTATTATTATTATTAAAAGGAGGATATTAACCAGACAAATGAGTCAAACTCGACTCATATAAAGCTGGGCCAATGTAACATCGGGAAGAAAAATTATCATTTACATTAATCTTAAATAAAAGAATAAAATTATATATATATCAAATATAACGGATAGAAATAAATAAATTGGGGTGAAAATCAATGAAAAGAAGAAATTCAAATTTTATAAGGATATCGATATCAATCTTGAAAAAATAAATTAAATAAAATATATATCAAATATAACGAACAAAAATAAATAAATTGAGGTAAAAAAAATCTGTGATAATTGAAAATTTAAATCTTATCTATAAGAAGAAAGGGAATAAAAATAAAATATGGCCTTGAACTATGGAAATAATTTCCACCCCCCCCCCCTCTCTCTCTCTCTCTCTCTCTCTCTCTCTCTCTCTCTCTCTGTGTTGCAATTATAAAGGTAAAAGGTGACAAAAGGAAATGTTGCTTGCAAAATATATGGAAATAAAATGAAAACCCAAGAGTGACAAGTGGCGAAATACGAGAGATTCGTTATACGTTTTCAAGGTGCATCAAATTGGCTTTGTTTGCACAGAATCTAAGAGATAAAATTGGTAGGGATTTTTAGTTAAGAAAACGAGAGAGAGAGAGAGAGAGAGAGAGAGAGAGAGAGAGAGAGAGAGAGAGAGAGAGAGAGAGAGAGAGAGAGTGTTCTAAGGTTTAGTCCTATATAAAGCAGAACTTCATATATATATATATATATATATATATATATATATATATATATATATATATATATATATATATATATATATATATATACATATATATATATACACACACACATATATATATAAATACACACACACACATATATATATATAAATACACACACACACATATATATATATATATATATATATATATATATATATATATATATATATATATATATATATATATATATATATATATATACAGTAAATATAAATATACACACACACAATACTGGTCCTACCATCATTAACTTTATTATCATATGCATCAGAAACTTGGAGCCTTATTGAAGCCTCGGAACATAAGCTATTTACAGCTCAAGTAATTATGGAAAGAGTAATAATAAGAATAACACTAGGAGACAGAAAAAAGAACAACATAGATACAAGAGCAAACTAAAGAAGATGCAGAAAATAGATGGACATTAAGAATAACAGAATGGGTTCATAGACATTGCAAACGAATCAAGGAAAGGAAGATAAAAGACGATGAATTGGTGGACGAAGAAAGTTTATGGGTATGGACTGGCATAGAAAGACCATAAACAGACGCAAGCAAAATGACGTGTCTGAGGTCTTTGTTCTGTAGTGGACTAGTAACAGCTGATGATGATGAGTTAGGTGTGTGTTTGTGTGTATATATATATATACATATAAATATATATATACATAAACATGCATATATATGCACATATATACATATACATACATATATTTAATATACATATACATACATATATATAATATACATATATATATACATATAAATACTTAATAATGGTAAATGTAAACATGATATTTCAATGTATTCTTCACTTTATAGTGAGATGATAAAGTTCTTATATGGCTTCTGTACAGTAGGCGATAATATATATATATATATATATATATATATATATATATATATATATATATATATATGTATATATATATACTGTATATACATATATATATATATATATATATATATATATATATATATATATATATATATACTGTATATATACATATATATATATATATATATATATATATATATATATATATATATATATATATATATGTGTGTGTGTGTGTGTATATATATATGTATTTATGTATATATATATATATATATATATATATATATATATATATATATATATATATATATTTATATATATACATATATAAACATGAATATATATATATACATATACATATATATACATATATATATATATATATATATATATATATATATATATATATATATATATATATATACATAAATACATATATATACACATAGGCCTATATACATGAATATATATATATATATATATATATATATATATATATATATATATATATATATATATATATATATATATATATATAAATATACTGTATATCTTTCCTTCAATGATGGTTACCTTTCTAGACAGTTTTAGAGAATACTTTAAAATCAAATCTTAAGCCAAGCAACTTTCCTCACTGGCCTATTTTTCCATGTTCAAGTCCTTGAGCTTACAGCATCATGCTTTTCCCACTAGGGTTATAGCTGAGCTAATAATAATAATAATAATAATAATAATAATAATAATAATAATAATAATAATAATAATAAGTAATCCGTTATTGGCATGCCAGAGATCCCATTCTCTCTTCTCGTCAGACCACGCTCAAAGGAAAGGCAATGTCAAGGACAGATGATGGGCGTTGTGACAGCGAAGAACGTCTTTGGGAAGGAGGACCTTTCTCCTGTAGCCACAAGAGGCTCCTCCCTCTTAGTCTTGGACTAGACCTATATATATCGCCACGTTCAAAGTCTGTATCATCGCACTCCGCTCCAAAGACTCGCCATGATCGCTAAGGTAAGACGCTTCAGACGATTTCATTTGAATAGGATTATCTCTTAATGCAGGTTAATTTAATTCCCATAAATATATTCAGTTTAGAAATTATTATATATCATATCTTGGACGTGCCGTGTATATATAGTTTTTCTCTTTCATCCAGGCTTACTTTTATTGCTCAGTAACAATCACACTGAAATGCAGTTTCGATCTCTGTACCAGTTCAGTTTGAGTAATTAAACTGAAACTGCAGATGAGATTTAATTGAAAGGATTTTCAACATTCACGATTCCATCGGAAAAACATTTTTTATTCACTGTTGTTTTCTTCCTGACAGATTTGTTTGTTGTTGTCCCTTGTGGCTGCCATTTTTGGTGGCCCCTCCCAGCCCCAGTATGGATACGCCCCTCCTCCATCTCACGAGGTCAGTTATTATTATTATTATTATTATTATTATTATTATTATTAATTGCTAAGAAACAACCCAAGTTGGAAAAGCTGAATGATATAGGCATAGGGGCTCCAATAGGGAAAATAGCCCAGTGAGGAAAGGAAACAAGGAAAAATAAAATACTCCAAGAACAGTAACAGCATTAAAATAGATATCTCCTAAATTGAAATCTTAGAAAAAGTTAATATATTATAAATTCATAATTTTTTTTAAAGTATAAATAAAATTAATGAAATCCAAAATCAATGTTATAACATTTGATTGTAAATTGTATTCTTCTGACAGGAACCCGCCAAGTACGACTTCAACTACGCCGTCAAGGACGACTACTCGGGCAACGACTTCGGCCACCAGGAAGCCCGTGATGGCTACGACACTCAGGGATCCTACTACGTGCTCCTTCCCGACGGTCGCCTGCAGAAGGTGTCCTACAACGTCAACGGGGACTCGGGTTTCGTGGCTGAGGTCACTTACGAGGGAGAGCCTCAGTACAACCCAGCGCCCTCTTATGCTTAAGACGTCCACAGGATTCAGGGAACGATGATACGAAACTCTTTATGTCAATAAACTATTGTTTTTAAGAGAAAAAAAATGTTTTAGTTAACAATATCCTAATACTCCATCATCATCATCTCCTACGCCTATTGACGCAAAAGACCTAGGTTAGATTTCACCAGTCATCTCTATCTTCCGGTTTTAAATCCATATTTCTTCATTCATCATCTACTTCACGCTTCATAGTCCTCAGCCACGTAGGCCTGGGTCTTCCAACTCTTCTAGTGCCTTGTGGAGCCCAGCTAAACGTTGGTGAACTAATCACTCTTAGGATCGTAATACAAAGTTTTATAGAGGTTGGTATAATATAATGGGTATTCCTCACCAAAGCTCTTTGAATCTATTTGTCTATATATTTATATCTTTTCATCAATCTGACTACAAATCTGTCTATATATATATATATATATATATATATATATATATATATATATATATATATATATATATATATATATATATATATATATACATACATATATATATATATATATATATATATATATATATATATATATATATATATATATATATTATATATATATAAAATTTATATATATACATATATATATATATATATTTATATATATATTATATATATAAAATTTATATATATATATATATATATATATATATATATATATATATACAGTATTATATATATAAATGCATACGTACATATATATATATATATATATATATATATATATATACAGTATTATATATATAAATGCATACGTACATATATATATATATATATATATATATATATATATATATATATATATATATATATATATGTGTGTGTGTGTGTGTGTGTGTGTGTGTAAGTATGTATATATATATATATATACAGATATGAAATTTATATATATTAATATATATATACATATATAAATATATATATATATATATATATATATATATATATATATATATATATATATATATATATATATACACATATATATATATGCATATATATATACATATATATACTGTATATATATATACATATTTCTCTCTCTCTCTCTCTCTCTCTCTCTCTCTCTCTCTCTCTCTCTCTCTCTCTCTCTCTCTCTCTGTGTATATATATATATATATATATATATATATATATATATATATATATATATATATATATATATATATATATATATATATATATATGTAGATATATATATA
This sequence comes from Palaemon carinicauda, assembly GCF_036898095.1. Lineage (NCBI taxonomy): Eukaryota > Metazoa > Arthropoda > Malacostraca > Decapoda > Palaemonidae > Palaemon > Palaemon carinicauda. The sequence goes on from NC_090735.1 coordinate 9,096,667, forward strand.
TATATATATATATATATATATATATATATATATATATATATATATATATATATATATATACATACAAACATACATACACCCATCCTACTAAATTGTATATATTTGATATCGGAATTCCACACGTTAAAAACAGCACATTTTTCCCCACCACAATCAAGAAAACTCAAGTAAAATAAACGAGTTTAAAATATCGTAATATCTATAATTCCATAAACCATTTAGTATCTAAGATACCGAAAGGACTGTTAGAACTGAAAACTTAACGGTTTTACATTAGGCCTATGTTCATAAAATGATTTGACGTATGTCTTAAAACCTGCAGTTTCTCAAGTACGTTTTCTGTGAAATAAATAAAAAATGTGTATATAATAAGAGTTACCTATTAATGCAAATGCATTACAAAACATTCAAAGTTGCCTAGAGCGCGTAGTATGAATAAGTTATGAGTAAAATAATGTTTTAATAACGCTCATAAAGTTAGAAAACTTATTCCTAACAGGTATAATGAATGAGATGAAAACACATCAATAAACAACAGATTTCAAAAAGTAAAACAATATTATAATAACGCTGATAAAGTTAGAAAATTTATTCCTATGTTATGGTATAATGAATGAGATGAAAACACACCCCCAATGAACAACAGATTTCAGAAATGGTAATCAGAACAGCGATGAACAAATGAGAAATGATAACTTCTACATTTGTTAACGTTTATGGTAACACTCACCCTCTATGCGTCCTGCTCCATCTTCTTGCAGTCTGCGTCCTGTAATCTGTTGCCCTTAAATGAGTTCATGCAGGGAAGCAATAAGAACAATTTCTGGTTTGCCTTCAAAAGTTTTAATCACTTAAGTCACTAACTTGTGTACCTTACACCTCTTCAATATTCTATCCTTGGTTCTTCAAAGTCTGTATCGTTTATATATTAAAAAATGTTTTCTAAATATTCATTGAAAACACCATCTAGAGGTTGTGGCATTATATCTATAGCCTCTGTACCATGGCCTTCCACTGTCTTGGGTTAGAGTTCTCTTGCTTGAGGGTACACTCAGGCACACTGTTGTATCTAGTTTCTCTTTCTCTTGTTTTGTTGAAGTTTTCATTGTTTATATAGGAAATGTCTATTTAAATGTTGTTACTATTCTTAAAATATTTTATTTTTCCTTGCTTCCTTTCCTCACTGAGCTATTTTCCCTGTTGGGGCCCCTGGGCTTATAGCATCCTGCTTTTCCAACTAGGGTTGTAGCTTAGCATTTAATAATAATAATAATAATAATAATAATAATAATAATAATAATAACATACCCAGCAGTACTAGGCCTATCACCGACAATGACTGTAGCATTAATTTTATCCCCATAGACATTATAATTCCAGAATTATCAACAGAAATAACTATGGTACTACGTCTATCACCAACAGACTATGGAATTGGTCTTATCCCCAACCCACCCTTTACATGTTTATCACCAGTAATGTTAAATGAAATACCACCAACAATTATTATGGTACTGCACCTATGATCGGCACAATGTAACACTACGTATATGACCAACACTACCTATGGTACAAGGTTTATCACCAAACACCCTATGCTACTAAGTTTGTCATCAACAAACCTTATGGTAATTGGTTTATCACCAACACAACCAATAGTTCAAAGTTTATCACCAAAATACTCTATGGTACAAAGTTTATCACCAAAACACCCTATGCTACTATGTTTGTGCCCAACAAACCCAATGATACTTGGTTTATCACCAACACTATGGTGCTTGGCGTATCAGCAACACAATGTGCAACAACAACTATAGAAGCCCCTTCAAATTCCCCATTCCTACGGCCTCCGTTAAGTTCAAGATCACTTAAACACCCAAACAATAATCAAGCGATACATTCAAGTATATTCACTTCATTCTTCCCGCCATATTGAAACTTGCTAATTCTTCGAGTGCACTTCTGTTTCAGTAATCACGTTAATAACATCATTAACACAATTTCAAATAGCTCTACATCAACTTGTGCATCACTGTCACTCGATGCCATGTTTCTAGTGATTAATTAACTCTCGGCAATGAAATAATCACAAATTCAGGTATCTTCACTTCATTACTTCCGCCATATTGAAATTTGGAGTGCACTTGTTTCACTTATCACGTTAATAACATCACTAACACTACTTCAAATAGCTCTATTTAAACTCGAACATCACTGTCACTCGATGCCCTGTTTCTAGTGTGTAATTAGCACTCGGCAATGAAATAATCACAAAATAATCGTCAAAATAAGAGGGAACACAATTTAAACGCGACCGAACTATCAAGTGACGCTGGTTAATAAGCATGGATGGTAGAGTACTGGAGAGATTCGAGAGAGAGGCTTCGCTGATGCTGATTGGCTGAAATCGAACGCGCGGGAAAGTTTCCGTGGCTGTGATTGGTTGGGATACCCTCTGTCTCTCATAGCAACTCCGCTGTGAAATTAATGCTGAGTTACTCCTCTCCTCGTCTGGTTTAGTTCTCAAATAATAATCTAAATATACTGTCTAGCAAATTATTATTATTATTATTATTATTATTATTATTATTATTATTATTATTATTATTACCTAAACTATAATCCTAGTTGGGTTAAAAGGCTTTAATCAGGCAGTTTACCAAGCAAATACAATCACGCCAAGATTGTATCCTCTTTTTATTTTTGCTTTGTAGAATTCCTACTTATCCTATTTATATTTCTTCCTCACATTTATATCTTTTCACTCAAGCACTCAGCAGTATCATTCACCGCTGGTATCTCCCCAAGCAATATATTACCGTTAGAACCTGTAATCACGCTAATATTGATATACACTTATATCAGCTGCGTTAACTTTAAACCCCGCTAATATCTTGACTCGTTAGACTCTGTGCTTGGTAATCAAAATACCAGTTGCTTGGAACACTATATATTTATTATTATTATTATTATTATTATTAGCCAAGCTACAACCCTAGTTGGAAAAAGCAAGATGCTATAAGCCCAAGGGATTCAATAAGGAAAATAGCCCAGTGAGGATAGGAAATAAGGAAATAAATAGATGATGAGAATAAATTGACAATAAATCAGAGGGAAGAGCTCTCCCTTCTCCAACGGTCTGGAGGGGCAGGGGGAGGAGGAAGCTCACCCTTTCGCCGTGTATGTAAAGTTTAAAGGTCACTCGTGAATGGCAGAAGCAAGGGACAGTGACAATAACCTATAGACTGACCATATGTACATATGATCAGTGTCTACGCCCCTTCCCCACCATCCTAAGACCATGGGGGACCAGGCAATAGCTGCAGATGACTCAGCACGTAGACCTACAGGCTCCCCCATATACCCCATCCTTAGTTCTCAAGGATGGTGAGGATGCAGACACTGCAAGAAACTATCGAGCTTGAGCGGGACTCGAACCCTACTCCAGCAGATCGTCAGGTGGGGATGTCTCCAATAGGCCACCGCAACAAGCTACAGGTTGATCGTTTTTAAGTTCAACTGGAGAGAGAGAGAGAGAGAGAGAGAGAGAGAGAGAGAGAGAGAGAGAGAGAGAGAGAGAGAGAGAGAGAGAGAGAGAATCAAATCAAGCACATCTGCTGGACTGGGGTTCGAGTCACGCTCAAGCTCAATGGTTTCTTGTAGATTCTGCAACCTGACCATCCATGTGAGCTAAGGATGGGTGTTTTGGGGAGCATATACTATAGGTCTATCTGCTGACTCATTAGCAGCCATTGCCTGGCCCTCCCTGGCCCTAGCTTGGGTGGAGATGGGACTTGGGCGCTAATCATACGTAGATAAGGTGAATATCTCTGCCATTCACGAGTGGCCTTTAAAACTTTGATTAAGACTAACATAGTAATTTGGTATTTTGTCAAAGCTAGGAATGTACTTAATGTAAATTTGATATTGAATATATATAGTTTTTTTATGAACCAGGAAAGTAAATTTAGAATTGAAACATAACAAATGTGAAAAATTTAGAAAAAAATAATTAAAACTGAACATAGTTTATGATTCAAATATTCTTTTTGGATTTTAATCTAAAAAAAATAATTTAATAGACCCAAAATTTAACTCAACCACAATTAAACCAACATTTTCCATTTAAGATTTAAATTTTTATCATAAGAAAATTCTTAAACATTCTTTGTAGAACTTCAAAAGGTCAAACTTGCTGCAAATATTTTTATGTTGAACAGCCTGACATAAATCTTTTTATAGTATATATATGAAATATTTGTTTTGATGTTACTGGTTTTAAAATATTGTATTATTGTTAATTATTTCTCATATCGTTTATCTATTTCCTTGTATCCATTCCTCACTGGGCTATTTCTCCCTGTTGGAGCCCTTGGGCTTATAGCATCTTACGTTTCAAACTATGGTTGTAGCTTAGGTAATAATAATAATAATAATAATGATAATAATAATAGCTTCAGAAAGAATTATAGCCCTGGGACTTATAGCATCCTGTTTTTATAACTAGGGTTGTAGCTTAGCTAATAATAATAATAATAATAATAATAATAATAATAATAATAATAATAATAATAATAATAATAATAATAATAATAATAAAACTTCAGAAAGAATTATAGTTTTCGCCTTCAGTGTCAGGTGATCTATATCTGATTGAGTATATATATATATATATATATATATATATATATATATATATATATATATATATATATATATATATATATATATATACATATATATATATATATATATATATATATATATGTGTGTGTGTGTGTGTGTGTGTGTGTGTGTGTGTGTGTGTGTGTAAAAGAACGGTACAAATCATAAGATAAATCTTGCCAGGCATTTACCTTTTTAAAAACGGACATATTGACGCAAAGGAGTGATACAACGGTTACCAACCCGTAGAAGATAATAACAAAGTAGGGTAAAAATGACGGTCGCCTGTATTTACTGAAATACGGCTGAGAACGGTAGATTCTTAAGGAGAATTTCCGATCAATACTACTTTTTTTTTTTTTTTTTTTTTTTAAACAGTGTATGTCTTATTTTGTAAAAACTAGAGTAGGCTAACAGTAAGAATGATAGGAGTGGAATAGTTATCCCTCAACACTAGTTACAGAAGCACTGGATTATAGGTCAATGACCCGGCAGGATAATTATTTCAAAGATTTAAAGGCCTCTCATGAATGGCAGAGGCAAGGGACAGTGACATTGCCCTATCGAGTAGGACAATGCCCTAGAGACTGACCTTACATACATATGATCAGCGCCCAAGCCCCTCCTCCACACAAGGTACGACCAAGGAGGGCCAGGTAATGGCTGCTGATGACATGACTCGGCAGATAAACCTTGAGGCTCCCCCAAACTCCCCCCCCCCTCCCCTCATCTTTAGCTCAAAAGGATGGTGAGGTTACAGTGACCATAGGAACTAACGAGTTTGAGCGGGACTCGAATCTCAGTCTGGCAATCACCAGGCAAGGACGCTACCACCAGGCCACCACAACGGAGTTTTCATTAAGCAATATGAAAGAAAACCATTTAACTAACTTGAATTGCCTAAACTTGCATAAGAATCATGTATCCAGTTCGCTTAATTAGCAGGCGGTGAAACTAATGATGGTTTCAGCCAATAGCTATCGGTCGAGATGTGGTCACACGACATGGCCCCACCACGTGGATGTATGCCAGGGATTCTTACAAGACAAAAGAGACAACTCAGGTAAGGTTCATCATCATTATCATCATCTCCTCCTACGCCTCTTGACGCAAAGGGCCTCGGTTAGATTTCACCAATCGTGTCTATCTTGAGCTTTTAAATCATTACTTCTACATTCATCGTCTCCTACTTCACGCATCATAGTCCTCAGCCATGTAGGTCTGGGTTAGTAAATGAATATAATTTTATGAAAATATTCAGTGGATAAGATTTTCAAAGGATTGGTAAACCATGAAATGATTTAAACCTTTTTTACAAAAGAACAAATTAGTATCATTATTATTATTATTACTTGCTAAGCTACAACCCTAGTTGGAAAAGCAGGATGCTACAAGCCCAGGAGCCCCAGCAGGGAAAATAGCTCAGTGAGGAAAAGAAAAAAGAAAAAATAGAATATCTTAAGAATAGGAACAGCATTGAAATAAATATTTCCTATATAAACTATAAAAATTATAAGAAAACAAGAAAGAGAAATTAGATAGATATTAGATATTGTTGATTTATTGCTATATATTCTGCATAGCTCAAAATCTCTCTCAGGCTATTTCCAATAATTTAAGTAGTGAAACGCATAAACATTAAACCAGTCTATTTAATTATTACATAACATCTGTGGTCACATTTCTTTGTTTCATGAAACAAAGTGGTAAGATAGATTATCCATATACTAATTCTATCTAATTGTATCTTACTCTTGTTTTCTTAAAGATATTATTCATCTTAATGTTGTTACTGTTCTTGAAATATTTTTCCCCTTGTTTCCTTTCCTCACTGGGCTATTTTCCCCGTTGGAGCCCCTGTGTTTATAGTATCCTGCTTTACCAACTAGGGATGTAGCTAAGCAAGTAATAATAATGATAATAATAATAATAGTAATAATAACAATAATGATAATAATAATGATAATAGCAATGATAATATAATAATAACAATAATATTAATGAAAATAATTATAGCAGTAATACTACTACTACTACTACTACTACTAACAACAACAACAACAACAATAATAATAATAATAATAATAATAATAATAATAATAATAATTAAAAATAACAATAATAATAATAATAATAATAATAATAATAATAATAATGAAAATATTAATAAGAGTACTACTACTAATACTACTACTACTACTACTAAAAATAATAATAATAATAATAATAATAATAATAATAACAATAATAATAATAATAAAGTCAGGGTCATAGAGGCGGTGCAGTAGGAGGGTCCTCTTCGGGAGGCCCTTTCTCCTGAGGCCCGACTGACTCCTCCCTCCTCGATGTCAAGTATATAAAGGACACCTCTCCACTGGGTGACATCGCAGTCCATTGACTTCCTTCCAAGAACTCGACATGATTGCTAAGGTAAATGTTATTATTATTATTATTATTATTATTATTATTATTATTATTATTGTTGTTGTTGTTGTTGTTGTCATCATTATCATTATTATTGTTATTATCATTTTTATTATTATTATTATCATCATTATTATTATTATTATTATTATTATTATTATTATTATTATTATTATTATTATTATTATTATTATTTTTATTACAAGCTAAACTATAGCAGATATTTATTTCAATGTTACAGTTCTAAAACGTTGTATTTTTAATTGTTTCCTTTCCTCACTGGGGTATTTTCCCTGTTGGAGCCCCTCAGCTTATATCAATTCCAACTAGGGTTGTAGCTTAGCAACTAATGATAATAATAATAATAATGATAATAACCCTAGTTGGAAAAGGAATATGCTAGGCCTATAAGCCCAAGAGCTCCAAGTGAGAAATATAGCCCAGTGAGGAAAGGAAATAAGGAAATGAATAAACGATATGAGAAATAATGAACAATTAATATAAAATATTTTTAAAACAGTAACAACATCAAAACATAGATTTCATATATAAACTATACAAAGGCTCATGTCAGCCTGTTCAACTTTTGAAGCCCTACTAAGCAAGTTCATTCGATTCCAAAGAAACTTTATTATTATTATCATTATTATTATTATTATTATTATTATTATTGAAAGCAAAGCTGCAACCCTAGTTAAAAAAGCATGATGCTCCAAGCCCAAGGGCTCCAACAGGGAAAAATAGCTCAGTGAGGAAAGGAAATAAGGAAAGAAAATGAGGAAACTGATAAGCTGTAAGAGAAGTAATATATAATCAAAACAAAATATTTCAAGAACAGTAACAACATTAAATTAGATATCTTATATATAAACTATAAAAACTTCAAAACAATCAAGAGGAAGGGAAACAAGATAGAACAGCGTGCCGAAGTGTACCCTCAAGCAAGAGAACTCTAATCCAAGACAGTGGAAGGCCATGGTACAGAGGCTATGGCACTACCTAAGACTAGAGAACAATGGTTTGATTTTGGAGTGTCCTTCTCCTAGAAGAGCTGCTTACCATAGCTAAAGAGTCTCTTTTACCCTTACCAAAAGGAAAGTAGCCACTGTTTATAAGTATTGTTCAAAGACTTTGAGGAAATTGTATGTCAGTGCTAAACTATATATCATAAGATATGAATTTTATAAGTAAAAAAATGTTTACTTTTGTGTTGTATATTTCATTTTGATTGTTTACTCCTTCTCTTGTGCTTTTTAGTTTTCTTGTTTCCTTTCCTCACTGGGCTATTTTTCCCTGTTGGCGTCCTTGGGCTTATAGCATCTTGCTTTTTCCAACTTGAGTTGTAGATTAAGTTGTAATAATAATAATAATAATAATAATAATAATAATAATAATAATAATAATGTCTGCATTGAAACCACCAAATTGAAAGGACATAGATTATGTGAAGAATGTTAATTTTCAAGAAACTTTTCTTCCTAATGTTAGTTTTAATGGCAATTGTGTTTCCTTCCTGACAGATTTGTTTGTTGTTGTCCCTTGTGGCTGCCGTTTTTGGTGGCCCCTCCCAGCCCCAGTATGGATACGCCCCTCCTCCATCTCACGAGGTCAGTTATTAATTGAAATCTTCAAAAAAGTTAATAAAATCTAAATTCATAATTATCTTAAAAGTAGAAATCAAATTAATCAAATCCAAAATCATTGTTATAACACTTGATTGGAAATTTTTTTCTCCTGACAGGAACCAGCCAAGTACGACTTCAACTACGCCGTCAAGGACGACTACTCGGGCAACGACTTCGGCCACCAGGAAGCCCGTGATGGCTACGACACTCAGGGATCCTACTACGTGCTCCTTCCCGACGGTCGCCTGCAGAAGGTGTCCTACAACGTCAACGGGGACTCGGGTTTCCTGGCTGAGGTCACTTACGAGGGAGAGCCTCAGTACAATCCAGCGCCCTCTTATGCTTAAGACGTCTATTTATGAAAAGATGAACCGAAAATATTTATGAATAAAATTGTTGTCCTTAAAGAAACGTATTTTAATACCATTATCAGAAAACTATATTACTCTTTTTTTTTGTGGTGGCCAATGTAGTAACATCCCTGCCTGGTGAACCTAGACTAGTGTTCGAGTCTCCCTCAAAATCATTAGTTCCTTTGGTCATTGCAACCTTATCATCCTTGTGAGCTAAGGATGGGGCGTTTGGGGGAGCCTATAGGTCTATCTGCTGAGTCATCAGCAGCAATTGCCTGGCCATCCTTGGTCCTAGCTTGGCTGTAGAGGGTTGTGACGGGCCGAGAGAATGTTGTGACTCAAAGGCAGGATGAAAGCAACTGAGTAAACTTTATTACAGAACACTCGCTTATATATACATAAACCCCAGGCAAAAAGGGCATACAAAAAATAACAGGCAATTTCATGTTCAACCGAAAAGCTCACCGGTTAACAGTTAACGGTGAGAAAAACAGACATGTTATTTCAGGTTCTTTTAAGTGCGAGGGGAGAGCGAAGATACAAGCATAATATATACACAAAATGAAATGTCGTTGCTATGTACGATCGTGTGACACACGGTTGGTACAGGGTGCTTGGGCGCTGATCATACGTATACATGGTCAGTCTCAAGGGCATTGTCGTACTCGATAGGGCAATGTCACTGTCCCATGCCCCTGCCATTCATGAGCGGCCTCTAAATCCTTCAAACAATCAGCAATTAGTCTATTAGGAATTGCTAGCTCAAATTCCCTTGTTTTGTCCACCCGTCTATCTATCTCTATCTATCTATAACTCTGTGTGTGTCTCTCTATCTATTATATCACATAAAAGTATATAAACAGATTTATAGTGAGTACTTTTCTAAGTCTTCACAAGTTAGAACTATAGAACTTCTTCTCCAACTATAATTAGAAAAATAGTAAACTAATCTACTTGAACGTATCATGGAGTTTATTTCTTTCTGACAATTGAATTCTATCATCTGTTGTGTGGCCATCTTTCCCTGTTTGATGGTACTCGATTTGACTCAGCTTTGGGAATAGTAACGGATTCTGAAAATGGTAGGTCTCCGTCAACACTGGCCATTTATTTACCCCTCAGGATTCAAGAAAAGAAGGGGGCTGGTTTGAAAAGTAAGCTTTACAAAACTGCGTGTACATCTACACTCTGTGATTCTATAGTAAACGAGTTGAAGGGCCTTTATCTATGCCAACCTTATAATCATCATCATCATCATCTCTTCCTATGCCTGTTGACGCAAAGGGCCTCAGTTAGATTTTACCAGTCTCTATCTTGAGCTTTTAAATCAATACTTCTCCATTCATCATCTACTTCACGCTTCATAGTCCTTAGCCATGTAGGGATTGGTGCTCCAACTCTTCTAGTGTGGGACTCAGTTGAAAGTTTGGTGAACTAATCTCTCCTGAGGAGTGCGAAGAGCATGACCAAATCATCTCCATCTATCCCTCACCATGATCTCATCCACATATGGCACTCGAGTAATATCTCTCATAGTTTCATTTCCTAACCTTATGTTCAAATAAAATTCCAAGAAGACGGCCTTTGCCTCAGCGAGCCCCGTGAACAGCCTCCTAAGATGAGAGGTAACTTCGTCCATTGAAAACTTCCTTACAGCTGGACCAAACAGGTGTTTAGCGAACAGTCAACTAGGCTGTCTGGAGTTGAGGTGTTTTGTATGAAAACTTTCAATTGGGTCTAATACTGATCGGTTTATGTCATTTAAGATATACCGAAGAGACATTAACATCCACGAAATTTTCAAAGTAGCTACTGGTTTCAAATCCATAAGAACCCATACATCGGTCTAGAGGTGTACCTTAAGGGATGATTTCAAAGGTAGGGTGTTAATTATCAAAAAAAGGATATTATTCATGCCGAAGGCAGCCATAGATAACGTTGGAATGAAGAGAGAGTTGGATAGATAAAGAAGTGTATAAAGATGGATAGGAAAAAACTAGAGTAAAGCTTATCGCCACATATTTGGTAGCTGTCCTTTGATGTAAAAAGAGGATAAGTGGTTTGGTTTATTTTTCATTGAAAACGGGATTTTTTTTTTAAGATAAAATACTATTTCCTGGTATATGTAGTATTAATGATTAATTCTTCTTATACTTTTATCAATAGCAGTTGTTTGAGTAATGAATAAATAAGATAAATGGGATAGATCAATATACTTCAGCTATTTTTCTTGTAATGGATAATGGGAGGGGTTAGACATCAAGGGTCTTTTATAATACTTGTTAATTGTGAGTATTTGCATGCATGAGGAAGTGTCAACGCTCTCCAATGCCCCCTTTTTTTTTACTGCTTTGATTATTGTTTCTGCATGCATGCATGCATATCACACACAGACACACACACGGACAAAAGAATACGTTTAGTTAATTTTCCTTTGAAGGAAATTTTTGCAAGTAGAGCATCATAGCTTATTCTACTCAACAAAGGACAGAAGATTAAACTTCGATAAAACACTAAATTACCTCTCAGAAATGATGAACTCATTGTCCGGCATGACCAACGACAGTAACAAATAACCATCAAAGGTTTATTTCAACTCTGAGGAGGATTGATGCTTTCCTGCAATGAGAAACATCAGTAATAAAGAAACAAAATTGACACTTTTGATCAAAATATAGATTTCGATATAAACCTCCAACGCGGATGTCCGGCAGCAGTAACAGGAAGCGGGAGATAGACTTTGATAAAAAAAACCATAAAGGGTTTTGTTAACGTTTGCCCAAAATTGGAATAGGCCTAGTATTTTCGACACGTAGAAAGAGGATGCATGATATACCAGTCGAATTGTGAAATTTAGATAAGGAAGGAAATGATTGCCCAAAACAGGAATAGGCCTAGTACTTCCGACACTTAGAAGATGATGCATGATATAATAAAATCGAATTGGGAAATTTAAATAAGGAAGGAAATGATTGCCCAAAACAGGAATAGGCCTGGTACTTCCGACACTTCGAAGATGATGCATGATATAATAAAATCGAATTGGAAAATTTAAATAAGGAAGGAAATGATTGCCCAAAACAGGAATAGGCCTGGTACTTCCGACACTTCGAAGATGATGCATGATATAATAAAATCGAATTGGAAAATTTAAATAAGGAAGGAAATGATTGCCCAAAACGGGAATAGGCCTGGTACTTCCGACACTTAGAAAGATGATGCATGATATACCAGTCGAATTGTGAAATTTAGATAAGGAAGGAAATGATTGCCCAAAACGGGAATAGGCCTGGTACTTCCGACACTTAGAAAGATGATGCATGATATACCAGTCGAATTGTGAAATTTAGATAAGGAAGGAAATGATTGCCCAAAACGGGAATAGGCCTGGTACTTCCGACACTTAGAAAGATGATGCATGATATACCAGTCGAATTGTGAAATTTAGATAAGGAAGGAAATGATTGCCCAAAACGGGAATAGGCCTGGTACTTCCGACACTTAGAAAGATGATGCATGATATACCAGTCGAATTGTGAAATTTAGATAAGGAAGGAAATGATTGCCCAAAACGGGAATAGGCCTGGTACTTCCGACACTTAGAAAGATGATGCATGATATAATAAAATCGAATTGTGAAATTTAAATAAGGGAGGAAATGATTGCCCAAAACGGGAATAGGCCTGGTACTTCCGACACTTAGAAAGATGATGCATGATATAATAAAATCGAATTGTGAAATTTAAATAAGGGAGGAAATGATTGCCCAAAACAGGAATAGGCCTAGTAATTCCGACACTTAGAAGATGATGCATGATATAATAAAATCGAATTGGGAAATTTAGATAAGGGAGGAAATGATTGCCCAAAACAGGAATAGGCCTAGTAATTCCGACACTTAGAAGATGATGCATGATATAATAAAATCGAATTGGGAAATTTAGATAAGGGAGGAAATGATTGCCCAAAACAGGAATAGGCCTAGTACTTCCGACATTTTGACGATGATGCATGATATACCAGAGTCGAATTGTGAAATCTAAATAAGAGAGGATATGTTAGCTCAAAACAGGAAGCATTTTCATGCTGGGTTTATGATATCAAGTCTAATCAAAATTCCCTTTGCCCATTCTCAAAATACCTATTGGAAACGTCCCTGTCTGGCGATCTCCCGGACTGGGGTTCAAGTTCCACTCATGCTTAGAGTTTCGTGTAGTGTCTGCAACCTCACCATCTTTGGGGGTGTGGGGGGGCCTATTGCTCTACTTGCTGAGCCATCAGCAGCCATTGCCTAGCCCTCCCTGGTCGTAGCATGGGTGAAAAGGCTACATGTCACTAGTGATATGTAGATATGGTCAGTGTCTAGGCCATTGTCACTGTTCCTTGCCTCTGTCATACATGAGTGGCCTTTAAACCTTTTAAACCTGTGCTCAGAGGATATATATATATATATATATGTATATATATATATATATATATAAATATACATATATACATGTATATATAAATATATAATATATACATATATATATATATATATAGCACACACACACACACACACACACATATATATATATATATATATATTTGTGTGTGTATATATATATATATATATATGTGTGTGTGTGTGTGTGTATGTATATATTTATATACATATTGTATATATATACACACTCACACACACACACACACACACATATATATATATATATATATATATAGTCACCTTTCATCATATTCTTTATCAATCTCAGTTCCTATTGGCAGATATTCATTCAACTTTATTTTGATTGAAAGGGGAACACAAATTTAGAGAAGCATCATCTATTCATAAACCACAGAAATAGTTTCATCAAATGCGGGTGGATTTTTTTATCCATTTCTCTTCAGAGATGGACAAGAAATCCGTTGATATCATTTCACCATTCATTAAATCAATGATTCTTTAACTCTAATTTTAGGGCCATTTAATTGCAGACCAATTTGATATTAGAGCCAGACTTTCTTGGAGTGTTGCCTTAGGGCGGGTTTACACTTGTTTGTCGAACGTGGTTCGACAGAAAAGTGTTTAAATTGATGTTCGAACGCGGTTCGACAAAAAAGTGTTGGAAGTAATGTTCGAACGATTGAAAGTGGTATTTGGTTGTCGAACACGTACGTCAAACGGTGCGAAGAAAGTATGTTCTCGCCTGACGTTTGTGGGCGGTACTTCGTTCTCCACAAACCTTATGCATTTGTGTCTGACTCCACTTCTTCGAACCATTTGACAAGCAGGTTCGATAACAGGGTTCGAAGAACCGTTAGACAAGCAGGTTCGACAACCAGGATTGATGAACCGTTAGACAAGCAGGTTCGACAACCAGGATTGATGAACCGTTTGACAAGCAGGTTCGATGAACCGTTAGCAAGCAGGTTCGACAACCGGGTTTGACGAACCGTTATACAAGCAGGTTCGTCAACCGGGTTTGACGAACCGTTTGACAAGCAGGTTCGACAATCGGGATCAACGAACCGTTAGACAAGCAGGTTCGACAATCAGGTTCGACGAACCGTTAGTCAAGCAGGTTCATCAACCGGGTTCGACGAACCGTTAGACAAGCAGGTATGACTAGCAGGTTCGACGAACTGTTAGACAAGCAGGTTCGACAACCGGGTTCGACTAACCGTTAGACAAGCAGGTTCAACAACCTGGTTCGACGAACCGTTAGACAAGCAGGTTCGACAACCGGTTTCGATTAACCGTTCGACTGTAAAAACCCCGTCTTGAAATAACGAACGGTGTGGAACTCACTCAGACCACTTGTAAGTCTTCGGAAAAGTATTGCCATTACGACGCGTCTTTGAAGTCTGGGGGAAAAATAAATCACGAAGTAAAAAAAAAAAATTAAGGAGAAACAGATTTAAAAGTAAATTGATTGATATTCTCGAAATCTCTATTTTTATCCCACGGTAAAATGGAAAAACTTGTAAGGTACAGACTAGATTGAAACGGGTGAGACTGAATTTCAAAGTGGAATCGACCGTAAGCATCTCTGATATATTAAATGAAAATACGATAGGAAATACTTTTTATATTAATTTATCCATTTTATACAATTATGGAATAAATATCGGTTCTTGACGCAATTCTAAACTTGGTGATGTACTTCTGTATACAGAATTAAATTATACGGTTGCAATAATATTTTTTTAAATAAAGATTTAACAAATACATCATCATACATGCACTTTCATATACTTATCCCTTTCCCCTTTTGGAATCTTATGTGTCATCTATTTCATTGACGATACATCATTAATCTAATTTAAGTCTTCAAACCGGAATCTTGCGGTAGACCATAGGCCTACATACATAAGAAATTAAATGGTAAGTTACTAGACCAAGTCGAGAGAAAAGGCTTCACAATAGAAGAGAATATTTTATTATATCATCTCTAGTTAGTGTGAGACTAAACCATCTCTCAATTTTATTATTCCTTCACATTACTCAGTACTCTGTAAATATGAAAAGGAGCAGATACTGGAATCTTGTGGTAGACCATAGGCCAACATACATAAGAAATGAAATGGTAAGTTACTGGAATACCATTATGAATGAATCCTAGACGCAGTCGAAGAAAAAGGCATCATAGCAAAAGAAAATTTTCAATTTTTCCTCTAGTTAGTGTGGGACTAAAGTCTAAATGACTCAATACTCTGTAAATATGAAAAGTAGTAGAAAATTTTCATTGATTAAGATGTAAATTCTATGAATAAATGCAATTCATCTTGAAGGTCAAACCTTTAATAATGATAAAGAAAAGCAACCAATGCATCCTTCTTGCGGGTAACTTTCTGCTAAATAGGATCTCGCTTACCTCGACTTTCGTCGGAGACCGTCAACAGCGGTTGAAAATATCCGTTGGTCACGAGTGGGTCCAGGGACTAGTTTATGAAGATTCTCTTTGAGTTTAAAATGCAAGATTTCCTTTCTCTTCTTCGGTATATAAAGGAGGAGAATCCACTCCTTGACATCACAGTCCTCTGCCAGTTCCTCATCATGATCGCTAAGTTAAACGATATAAGGAGTTTTAACCGTTTAACCACACTGACACTTCACTTAGAAACGATTTTCATTTCTACTAAATCAGATTTTTATTATGCTGTTCGGGTCAGTAAGACGAAATGATTATACGAAAGAGGAAACACTTGTCTTTATTATATCTAAATTTCATTATGATCGGTGGCTTTTAAAACATATCTATAAAGAAAGAATGAGTAGATTTTTGAAGAAAGTATATTAATTATTGTTTATGAGTAACTAAAAATCAAAATCAAGATATGTTTTGTAAATTGTTAATTTAGATGGTTTATGTTTATATAATGTTATTGTATATTGTAATCATACTGGAAATATTGTGATTGTAAAAAAAAGAATTTAACTTTTTGAATAAAAAAGATAAAAGAAAAAATAATATCACGCAATACGTAGCGTCAGCGTTTTAAGCCTATGTGTGATTTGAGTGAGAAGTAAAATAGTAAGAAAATTCATGCGAGCTAAATGTTTGAACAGATCAATAATTCCTTTAAGCAATAATGAACATTTCACATATCGCATGAAGAATTTAATCACTGACACGACGCGTCGTGCGGTATTTCGGAGACGAAAATCGTGCAAGTGTCAAGTGGAGTTCGTATAGTGATGCACCTGATCTCTACTGAGCGTGGAAGTAATAATAATAATAATAATAATAATAATAATAATAATAATAATAATAATAATAATAATAATAATAATGATAATAACCTGCCCGAATATGTATTTGATAAATGATGCGAATGATTTCTTCACAATTCCCTCCTATTACTTCAATTATCAAACAATTTCTCTTCGTGTCTCTAGAATTAATTATTTAATTCCAATAACTTCACAAAATGCAAGTTCTCGAAACAT
>NC_090735.1:9118666-9136166 GCF_036898095.1 Palaemon carinicauda
AAAATAACTTATCAGCTCGAACCTCAACAATTTTTAGCAGCCGATTTTACTATATTGTTGGGTTAATTAGTTCACTCTATCAACAGCTAAATATTTAGATAGATATTACCCTTTTTTTGTCAAGATAATCTTCATACGGCAGCCATCTTGGAAAATGGCCACCTAAGGCAACTTCGTGTGCTACTTCTGCCAAATTTCACGTTTTTATCATCAGATAAACGATTTTCTTCAGATTTATCTGCTCCACAAAAAGCAATAAGAATAACAGAAGTATGAGCATTAATGATGTCCTCTAGCTTAAGGTGTAATGTAATTATTTGGTTTTTAGCTTATGGAAACTTGATAGGACGGGTATTATTCCTTCACCCATTGGGAACCTCTCTCTCTCTCTCTCTCTCTCTCTCTCTCTCTCTCTCTCTCTCTCTCTCTCTAAAAAAAGGAATTAATGAAAAGTCAACGTCCCTGACTGGTGAATACCAGACTGGGGTTCGAATCCCGCTCAAACTTGTTAGTTCCTATGGTCACTGCAACCTCATCATCCTTGCGAGCTAAGGATGGGGTGTTTGGGGGAGCCAATAGGTCTAGCTGCTGAGTCATCAGCATTCATTGCCTGGCCCTCCTTGGTCCTAGCTTGTGTGGAGAGGGGCTTGGGCACTGATCATACATATGTATATATGGTCAGTCTCTAAGGCATTGTCCTGCTTGATAAGGCAATGTCACTGTCCCTTGCCTCTGCAATTCATGAGTGGCCTTTAAACCTTTAAGAGACTTTAGCTATGGTAAGCAGCTCCTCTAGGAGAAGGACACTCCAAAATCAAACCATTGTTCTCTGGTCTTTGGTAGTGCCATAGCCTCTGTACCATTGGCTTCCACTGACTTGGGATAGTTTTAATATTCTCTTGCTTAAGGGTACACTCAGCTGCACTGTTCTATCTTATTTCTCTTCCTCTTGTTTTTTTAAAGTTATTTACAGTTTACATATGAAAGATCTATTTTGATGTTGTTACTGTTCTTAAGATAGCTTATTTTGATTGTTAATTACTTCTGATGTTTATTTATTTCCTTGATTCCTTTCTTCGCCGAGCTAGCTTTCCCTGTTGGAGCCCTTGGGCTTGTAGCATCTTGCTTTTTGAACTAGGGCTGTGGCTTAGTAGGTGATAATAATAATAATAATAATAATAATAAAATAACAACAATAATAATAATAATAATAATAATAATAATAATAATAATAATAATAATAATAATAATAATAATATTTCTGCGCTAATACTTATCAAATTGAACGAAATTGTTCAAGTGCGCAAGTTGAGGTTACTGAACTTTTGAACCAAATGACCTATATAAAAAACTAACTAAAAAATAAAAAGAAAATAAAAACTCTCAGATTATTTAAAAGGAAAAAGTTGTAAACAACTTTATCCGAGATCTTACAGGAAGAACTCCAGGATATGATAACGAATTAATGAGTTTAATGACTATGGTATTTCGATTCACCCATAGCTAATTGGATTTAATATCTCCTGAGCAGCCTATAAGTTCCGTGACCTATGGAAGAGCACAGGGTGAGTATAGGGTGAATAACAAGTTAATGAAAACACACACATACACACACACACACATGCAAAATCATATACCACGCAAGCCACTTGCATTTTTTTTTTTCATTTTTTCATTTCAGGGTATAGGGTGAATAACAAGTTAATAAAAAAAACACACATACACACGCATACACACACACATACATACAAAATCATGTACCACGCAAGCCACTTGCAATTTTTTTTTCTTTTTTCATTTTTTTAATGATGTGACTATTTCTTCAGGGTGTAGTCTAAATAACAAGTTAAGCAAAACACACACGTACACACACACATACACACACACACACACACAATCATATACCATGCAAGCCACTTGCAAATATTTTTTTATTTATTTACTTTTTTTTTTAATGACGTGACTATTTCTCAATCTAGTGATTTTGATTTAAACGTTCTAGAAGTGAGATCACAAAAAAAAAAAAAAATTCCAATTACAAAATACTGAAATATAAATCCAATCTAATGAAAAAAACGCTAATAAAAATAATAATATAGTACTTGGTATAACGATGAGTTAGTGAGTTATTAGCAATTATTAAACTATAAAATTCGAATGTTTCCTCTAATCTGGACTATTGTTCTAATATGTGTTACACAAGCCCTCTACTTTTTCTGTTTATTTTTTTTAAACATTATAAAAAATATAAAGTAATTTTTATCTCATCAACACTTATTTTGATTTATAATTATTTCATTGCATAATTCTCTAGAATTTGATAAATGTTTCATTATCTTTTTTAAACAATGCAAAAAAAAATATTATAAGGTAATTTTGATCTTATCAACCCTTATTTTCATTTATAATTTCTTATTGCAAAATTTTCTAGAATTTGATAAATGTTTTTTTAACAATGCAAAAAAAAAAAAAAAATATTATAAGGTCATTTTTGTCTCATCAACACTTATATTTATCTGTCACATGGCGTGGGCAATTAAAGAATAATAAATGATGAGAGGCGATGAATTAGACGATTTTTTTTACATCGTAAGAGAATTTATTGTCAAAGTTAATTTTCACACACAAAAAAAAGAGCATAAATATTCTTTAAAAGGAGTGAAATAGAACTTTAAATCTTGAGAATACATAACAAAAGGGTAATTGTTTACAACACCCCGCTCTCCATTTACTCCAAAATAATGCAATCCTACAGTTCTCATCTTCTTGCACAGTAATTAGGTGGTTATTTAGATTCTGGGAAAGCAATAATTAGCAAGATATGTTGAGGAAGGGGGAAGGGGTTATAAAAAGAAAAGAGCTCGGTTTCCTCACTAAACGACTTGGAAGTGACGTGTCAACGTAGTTAACCAAACAGAATTCGTGATGCCAGCGTACATAAACAGAAGTTCGTGATGCCAGCGTACATTTGATATACTCTATATTCAAAATATACTTAATCAAAAATTGATTGATTACTTAAGAGTGCCACTATTGTAACTTGCATATTTCATGGACACTTTTGAGTAATTAATCCAATTTCAATTAAGAAATACAAGTTTCTCGCTGACTTTCAAATGATTTGATCACTTCAATACAATGGAATTAACTTGTCAATAATAGCCATATACGGGGAGAGCGGATACTCGAGGAGACAGTTATATTTTCTAGAATTTGAAAAAGATTTCTTTATCCCCCCCAAAAAAAAAGAATTTTTTATATTTCATTTTCAATTCCTTATTGAGTTTAATGAATTTGTTCATAATGTTGATGATGATGATGATTATCATATCTTTCAGTCGTTTATAATAAAATAGTTTATCTTAATTTTTTTGAAGAGATAAACCTAATTAACATTAAATTCTCGAAAGGAAAATTCAAGATACAAGACTAAAAAGGAATGACAAAAAGTGGCTAGAATCTTTTCGTTTTTTCACTAAAAATAATATTTGATCTATGAACTAATCAAGAATTCGAAACAAGAATTCATCTGTTAACTGATATAACTGCAAAAAACTCTAGAATTAATTTTGCACATTTTGTAAGAAAGCCTTACATCTATACTGCTATATATATCACTCTTAGAATGAATGCCTCTCTCTCTCTCTCTCTCTCTCTCTCTCTCTCTCTCTCTCTCTCTCTTTAAGAATGAAAGCTTGTTTCTCTCTCTCTCTCTCTCTCTCTCTCTCTAAGAATGAAAGCTTGTTTCTCTCTCTCTGTCTCTCTCTCTCTCTCTCTCTCTCTCTCTCTCTCTCTCTAAGAATGAAAGCTTGTTTCTCTCTCTCTCTCTCTCTCTCTCTCTCTCTCTCTTTAAGAATGAAAGCTTGTTTCTCTCTCTCTCCCTCTCTCTCTCTCTCTAAGAATGAAAGCTTGTTTCTCTCTCTCTCTC
The DNA here is from genome assembly GCF_036898095.1 of Palaemon carinicauda. Lineage (NCBI taxonomy): Eukaryota > Metazoa > Arthropoda > Malacostraca > Decapoda > Palaemonidae > Palaemon > Palaemon carinicauda. The sequence continues at coordinate 9,122,595 of NC_090735.1, forward strand.
TCTCTCTCTCTCTCTCTCTCTCTCTCACCAACGAAAAAATTATTATTTACCGTATTTTCACCGAAAACAGATAAACCCCAAAGGCTAAGCAAGGAGCACGTATCATCGAATCATTAATCAAAAAGTCGAAAATCAATGCATTATTTTCTTCAAGATTTTTTTTTCATGATCTTTCATATTACGGGTCACTTTGCCATGAAAGACGGCAGGACATGAGGTTTCCCTAACCAGAAGGATAGAAGGGATCAACACACAGTTGGTAATCCGGTCCACCTAACCATTTAAATCAGGTCTGTGAAGGCTATTAACTGATCAGGAAGTGCTAGTCTGAATTCTGGTGGCATAAAACCCCGAGACTTATTGTCGGGTGCGAATTTTATAGTCGAGGTTTAACTCAGAAAATGCGGACGTTTGCAGTTGATGAAATTGTTCTTGCGTGGCCTGAGCTAGATATTGGTCTACGTTTTACCTTTTTAAGCTTTTCATACCAAATAAATGAATAGCTATTGTTCATTATAAAGAAATATATATATTTTCTTATGACTTTTTTGGCAGGTGTGAGTTTTACGGCCGAGGTTTAACTCAGAAAATGCTGATGTTTGCAGTTGATGAAATTGTTCTTGCGTGACCTGAGCTAAATATTTGGTCTACGTTTTACCTTTTTAAGCTTTTAATACCAAATAAATGAATAGCTATTGTTCATTATAAAGAAATATATATATTTTCTAATGACTTTTTTGGCAGGTGTGAGTTTTACGGCCGAGGTTTAACTCAGAAAATGCTGATGTTTGCAGTTGATGAAATTGTTCTTGCGTGACCTGAGCTAAATATTAGGTCTACGTTTTACCTTTTTAAGCTTTTAATACCAAATAAATGAATAGCTATAGTTCATTATAAAGAAATATATATATTTTTAATGACTTCTTAGCAGGTTTGGGATTTACGGCCGAGGATTGGCTCAGAAAATGATGACGTTTCAGGCGATGAAATTGTTCCTTTGTGACTTGCATTGTTTAAAAAAAAAATAAATAAATACAAAAATAAAAAATAACAAAAAACCACTTATTTTCATCGAAAATTCTCCTTAAGATATACTAATCCCAACCATATTTCAGTAAAGTACAGGTGACTTTAATTAAACCGGCTTTGTTATCTTTTACGGGTTGGTAACAGTAATATCACTCGTTTACCTCAATATATCTGTTTTTGAAATGGTAAAAATCCGGGAATAAATGTTGCCAGACTTTTACCGTTTTTGTAATGCAACTTTTTAACAGCATGAGCTAAATATTTGATCTACGCTTTTACCAACTAAATGAATACGTTCATTGCAGAAGTCTTTTTATGGTTTATGAATTAAATATGTTGTAATGTTGTTAATGTTTTATGTGTTAAAAGTATTTTATTTTAATTTTCATTACTTCTTACATCGTTTATTAATTTCCTTATTTCCTTTCCTCACTGGGCTATTTTTCCCTGATGGAACCCTTGGGGTTATAGCATCTTGCTTTTCTAACTAGGGTTGTAGCTTAGCTAATAATAATAATATTAATAATAATAATAATAACACAAAAATATAAATATTTTCAATCTCTCTTAATTTCCTTCTCTCGTAATCTCACATCTGTCATGTTTTTTTTTTGTTTGTTTTTTTCAATCACATTACAGTTCTCATTCTTATGAACTCAAATACTTTTTATCCCCAAAGTTTACTTCTGCTATTGAACCTGTTGCATTTTCCCACCTGATTAATTCATGTCAGGTTCGATACTCTAAAAGTGTATTTTCCAATACATCGATAAACACATGTTATTTTCTATTTAATACTGCATTAAATTTCCTCTCTCCCCTTTTATATGTATTTATCAAAATCAGATGTAAATGTCTAATATAAAGATATTTAAAAATTTTATGGAAAAAAAAACTTTAACAAAACTAAAACTGAATAATCAACATCATCCGTTCAATAGTTGCTAAAAGAAGATTGTAGTATAGCTAGATGTAGAAAATTTAAAACACCCCTCTCTCTCTCTCTCTCTCTCTCTCTCTCTCTCTCTCTTTCTCTCTCTCTCTCTCTCTCTCTCTCTCTCTCTCTCTCTCTCTCCAGAGGTAAAAAAAATCACTATATGAATTAGAGATGAAGAGATTGTGTTTCTAATATAAATCAAGTTGACAAAAGTGGAGATACTAACCAAAATTCGACTATAGTCAATTCTTTTTAGTGAGGGACACTTGCACCGACTCGCAGGGGTACCTTTTTAATTCGAAAAGTTTCCTGATCGCTGATTGGTTGGACAAGATAATTCTAACCAATCAGAGAGCAAGAAACTTTTCCGAGCTAAAAGGACACCGCTGCGAGTCAGTGCAAATGCGCCTCATTCAAAAAAATTGGGTATAGTCGAGAATTGATAGTTGATAGTTGAAAGGAAGGACGCAGGCGCTCCAATAACTAGGATATAATTTAGAGGTAGTTGATAGCTGATGGCGTTTTCCGGTAATGTATAGTCATGTATTGGTTACCAAGTTGTGGAATGATCTTCCTAATCGGGTAGTTGAATTGGTAGAACTTCAAAAGTTCAAAGTTGGAGCAAATGTTTTTATGTTGACCAGGCTGACCTGAGTCTTTTTATTGTTTATATATGACATAGCTGTTTTTGACGTTGTTAATAGTTTATATAGGACATATCTGTTTTGACGTTGTTACTGTTTTTAGAATGATTTATTGTTAATTTGTTCTTGTCATTTATTTATTCCCTTATTTCCTTTTCTCAGTGGGTTATTTTTCCCTATTGGAGCCCTTGGGCTTATAGCATCTTGCTTTTCCAGCTAGGGTTGTAGCTTGGCTAATAATAATAATAATAATAATAATAATAATAATAATAATTGAAGAGATTACTGTTGAAATGTTTTATATCTCTATATCCGGATGCTGTTATAGCATAATGCCTTTTAACTATGATCAATTATAAGGTGAAAATGCATTAAAAAAACATGAAAAATAGCTCTAAAATACCTTAAAATTGCGTTGGCCTCTGGGGGCATTATAGTGACCCCCCCGGGCCCCAGCTGCTTTGGTCATGTTTTCTAAACCCCCCCCCCCCCACCCCACCCCGCCATAACCCCCCACCCCTTTTCGTAATTACTAGATCCGCTCTTAACACTCCCAAGACATTATTATTATTATTATTATTATTATTATTATTATTATTATTATTATTATTATTATTATTATTATTATTATTATTATTAATAGCAAAGCCCTTAAAGAGATTATTCATAATAATAATAATACATTCTACAATATAACTGATATAAGAAAGTTACCTGGAAAAAAAATTATTACGTTTATTTATTCCCTTAAAAGAATACATTAACTAATGCAATGCATATTTGATTAATATATACTATTGTTATGTTTCTTTTCCTGAGCATTTTACTTTTCGAAGTTTTCCATTTTTGGAATCTTTACATATTTATATGATTGATAAATTTGGAATTCAATTCTAATTTTTTCAGTCACCGAAATATAATGTTATTTAAGTAATTCTTGAGAAAAAGAAAAATTTTGGTTGAAAATATGAGCAGTGTTTTTTTTTCTTATGAAAACTAGAGGCTCCTATAATGCGATAAATTCAGGATACCAACGATGAAGTTTATATATATATATATATATATATATCATATATATACGTAGATATATATACATGTACACACACACACACATATATATATATATATATATTTATTTACATATATTTATTCATATGCATATACATATATATATATATATATATATATGTATATATATACAGTATATATATGTGTGTGTGTGTATGTAGATATATATTCCTAAATTATATATTCACCTGCAAACAGCAGCAAATGCTAATATAAAGAGAGAGAGAGAGAGAGAGAGAGAGAGAGAGAGAGAGAGAGAGAGAATAAAACCAACTGATTGAATTTAACTTTGAAGTGATGTGTTACTCCAATCTTTTATAAGCTGAAATAAGTTATCTCCGTCTATTCAGATGAAACCACAGACTACAAAATATTCACTTTCATTTTGAAAAAAAGGATTCTTTTGATGGAAAAGAATCGGGAAAAGGTGGAATGGTTTCGATAAAAAATCCAAAATTCGAAAGAATTATAAATGGATTCTTGGTAGTCTGACAAAGTTGATTAATTGCCTAAGGACTTTTATCAATGTTTTTCTTGCTTCATTTATTTTTCTGAAATTGGAAATATGAGAACCTCATACTTTTAAATTTGTATTGCTATTTTTTCTTATACTCGATCAAATAGAATTTCAAACCATTCTCTTTTGTAATGGCTATGTAATACATGTACATTAGATGTAAATGATGAATTATCAATCACATTCTTGGGTAGTGTCATAGCCCCTGTACCATGGTTTTCCACTGTCTTGGGTTAGCCTAGAGTTTTCTTGCTTGAGGGTAAACTCGGACACACTATTCTATCTAATTTCTCTTCCTATTGTTTTTTATAGTTTACATAGGAAATATTTATTTTAATGTTGTTACTGTTCTTAGGATATTCTATTTTTCCTTGTTTCCTTTCCTCACTAGGTTATTTTCCCTATTTGGGCCCCTGGGCTTATAGCATCCTGCTTTTCCAACCAGCGTTGTAGCTTAGCGAGTAATAATAATAATAATAATAATAATAATAATAATAATAATAATAATAATAATAATAATAACAATAATATTGATAATAATAATAATAATAATAATAATAATAATAATAATAATAATGATAATAATAAATAGTACAAATATCTATATTACAAATATGCATTTGCATAAAAGTAAACTATATGTAACTAAATTTTCTTAATAAAAAAAAATCTCATTAAATGTCCCTATATCGGCTGCTATGCATTTTTGCTGTCTAATTAGGAAAAAACTTATATTAGCTCGGGTACCGTCATCCTACCTGACTAGCCATCTATTCTCCCATTTCTGTGAAAAAATTTCCAACTCTCATATACTTCCGAGGCTTGTTCTCTCTCTCTCTCTCTCTCTCTCTCTCTCTCTCTCTCTCTCTCTCCCCGATGTCAATGATATGAATTGCCTTTATTTTATTTAGGCAAAGATTGCAGAATCATTTTCTGTAATCAGAGAATACATGCACCCATGTTATAAATAAAATCATCTGATTCTCTAAACTACTGTTGAAATAGAATTTTCAAGACCAAGAAGATTACCACTTGCATAATTTCAGTGATATATTTTTACACACACACACACACACACACACACGTATATATATATATATATATATATATACTTATTTATTTATTTATTTTTATATAAACATGTATATATAATATGAAATATATATAATATATAAACACATATATATACTGTGTATATATATATATATATATATATATTTATATTTATATATCATATATTATATATATTATATATTATATATAAGTCCAGTGAGGAAAGGAAATAAGGAAATGAATAAATGATGTGATGAGAACAAACAGTTGTTTTCTCGTTAGTTTAACTATCTGGGTCTATTACATATATATGGAAACGGGTGAATGTTTAATTTTGTATATATATATATATATATATATATATATATGATAACATACATGTAATAGACTTAGATAGTTAAACTAGCGAGAAAACAACCTCATGGTAAAGAAGTAAGTCAATAATTTGGAAATAATAGCTTTAATTCTTGGTCACTGTAAAGTTGTCTCTTAAGAAATGGACCAAGCGAGGGATAATTACGTTGTCCTAGGTGCTGCCTGTCCCTGTTTTGAGAGTCCTTGGCTGGGGGAAAGCGAAGCGTTCTAACGCTGCCTTGGCGGTGTCTACGAGTAGTGGAGTGGGTGGTGGTAACCGCTATACGAGGTTACTTGTGATTCGTTAAGTTGGTAAGCAAAGTATTAAGTTAAAAGCTCATTTACAATAAAGTTACTGCTACTAATATCGTTTGGTGTTTGAGGTCTGTTAATACATGAAAGTTATTTCTGTACATAATGTATTTCAAGTACCTATGTTTTGACATACCGGTTTATAAATAATTTCTGTGCATTGAATTACATCGAACGTCCGTGTCTTATCATCCTTAATTATTTTTACTTTCAGAAAAGTGTGATCCTCTTATCACCTGTACGTTTAAAGATTTTATGTTGAGAATATTTTATGAGGGCTGATGTTTCCTGTATTCCTGCCTATATTCCTGCCTACAGACCCACAAGTCGCAAAATAGACTAACAACTGACAACTCTGGAATCTGGTGAAGTATTTTTCAGTCTGAACTAAAAGGTGAGAATTACTTCATACTTACTTTTTAATTCAATCCCAAGCAAGCCAGTCCTCCCCGGTTGGGGGCGGCGCCCCCAATTGTGGGAGGACGTTCCCTATAGCGCACGGTAGACCTAAAAATAAGGTCTGCCTTGCGCTATAGGGAGGCTTGCTTTTACCTTGGTTTTAAGTTCGAGGTGAGTTTTCTAATTTTTTGTACTTTATTTAGGTTCTGGAGTTTACGTAAAGCCTGTTGATCACAAACTTAAAAGTAATGGTTCCTAAACTTCCTTGATATTTATATCAAATTATATTTATTTCATATTCTAAGATTGACTTTTGGAGTTTTAAGTGTAAGGTTGTAACCATAGTTTATCACATAAGGAGTTTAAGTCTAATGTAATTGTATGAAATTGGTAATTTCATAATAGGCCTATTATTGTACTTTTTCAACATTACAGGCTTTAGTTATTTATATAGGGATACATCAACTTTTCTAAAAAAAAAAAAAAAAAAAAAAAGGTTCTGATAATTTATTTTTTTTTTTTTCCAGATAGTGCGGCTTCGGGATAAAAATACTCGAGGAATCTAATAAACAAAATTCTACTAATGACCGTTTGGTATGGTTGGATTGTTACTGGAAATACTGTCCACTTCTTCTGTCCATAAGTGGTTCTCTGGAAATCCTGTTAAGATAATCTTAAAATTTTTTTAATACTTCATGATTTTGAAAATCCGTTTTTACTGGAAGAAATAAGTGACAAACCAAGTTAGAAATTCCGCTTAATAGGTTACTGGCAAGTGGTAACGGAAGAAAATAAATTGTTTTTATTCATGGTGAGAGTTCTGTCTTAAAAATAAAATTTTTTTTGAAATTTACAATTAATGCAAGAAATTTGTTCCCGAAATTATCAATATCTGGGCAGTTCTGCCAGGTAAATTACTGTTAAGTTGTCCACTAGTTAAAGAAAACTGGAAAGTTATTTAGCTTACTTTGGATAATAGTTCGTTGGAATAATATCTTTCGTATTTCAACAGATTTAGATAGTTCATATCTAATTGAATGACTGAACCCCTTTTTTTTAATAAAGGCTTAATTGTATAATCAAATTTCTATCCTGACTACTTCGTGGTTTGTCCTTTTTGAAATTACTGAAATATATCTGTTGGAATTGGAATGGCATTTCTTAACTTATTGGTTTTAAAGGTTTAAACTTAAATTTCTAATAAATTTGATTATGCTTTCATGATTAATACAATTCTAAAAGTCATGGATTTGAAGTCATGGATTTGTATCAAGTGAAATCGCATAGCTACTATATTCTGTGTGTGGGGGGGTGGGTGGAGCATGTACATAAAAACTGGTTAATTTCATTGAAATCTTGCTTCTAATGATTTACGTTATTGCCTTCCTGGTAACCAACGATTTACTGAAGATAATTCAGTTTCCAAGAAAGCTAAACTATGAAACTTATTGTATGTTGCATGCATTTCATCGTAGCTGTAATACAAGAAATGGGGAAAACAATACATTAAACGGAGGTGTTTTGATGACGGATTCTTGAAAAAATTTATGTTGAACGAATATCATGATGATGAGGGAAGCGATGTACCCCGTCAGTGTTGCCTAACTCTAAATTTTAAATGTTGTTGAGAGATTGGTTAGCCTCGAAGACACTTTAAAATTGGTTATCCTTGCGACTGTTTCCCTGATTGGTTATCCTGGTCTTTTTTTCTGAAATTAGTGTTTCTGTAATGTCTGAAAAAATTTTGTTCAAAGGATACAGTAAATTAAGGAAGAGGTTGTTAGTTTAGAGTTGCTTCACCCAGAATCTTAAACTTTTTCAGGGAAAATGACAAGAATTTATCAACATTGTTAGTCTGACACGTCAAAATGTAGCTTCAGGTCTCTTCGATTATTCGTATTGTTACCTATTTTTTTTTTATAAAGCATTTTTGGGTCTACAGAGTATTAAAGTAGTATTTCGGTACAATATTTTTTTATAAAGTATTTTGTTTGACCATTTTAAGCTTTACCATTTTAAGCTTTAACTCTTAAGTATTTTGTTTGACCATTTTAAGCCTGCATAGAGTACAACGGGTTGATAATCGAATAAGCAGTTATGAAGTTTCGCTTTACTGAAATTTTATAAAACTAAACTTGCTAGAGTTGGCAATTCACCATATGAGCTGGAGATGGAAAAGAGTGTGTTATTGATATGAATCAAGTTCTTGGAAGTGGAGAGTAACTAAAATTAGAAGAATAGAGAATTGATAGTTGATAGTTAAACGGAAGAATGTAGGCGCTCCAATGATTACAGATACAACTCAAGAGGTAGCTAGCTAGCTGATGAGATTTTCCGGGAATGCTTAATCTTGTACTAAAAGTAACTGTAGTGATTACTTTTTACTTAGTTTATCTATCTTATCGGAATGTTGTTATTGAATAATACATGCTCCTCTTGGATTTAATTTTGAGGTGAAAGAAAAAAAAATATCCTTGAGGAAAGGAAATAGATGAACGATGTAAGTAATGAACAATTGAAATTATATATATATATATATATATATATATATATAATGTGTATATATATAGTGTGTATATGTACAGTTAGAATCAAAAGAACGCCGACACTCGGGGAAAATCTTTCGATAGATGTCTCTATTGTTCTCATGACAAAAAAGACAAGGTGTTACCCTTCTTACTACTTCTACGAAATGGGCGGAGCTTTCACAAACCTTAGCGAACCAAATACAGTAAAGGGCTGTCTTTGTTAGCAAAAGCATACAAAAGTTACAAATTGAGTTGCCCTATTTCAATTCTTTCTTATCATTTGACGTCTCAAATATCCACTGCAAATACAAAACACACACACACTATATATATATATATATATATATATGTTTATATATATATATGTATATATATATATATGTATATATATATATATATATATATGTTTATATATATATATGTATTTATATATATATATATATGTATATATATATATATATATATATATAATGTATATATGTGTGTGTGTGTGTAATACCAATTTTCGTGTCAGTTTCTCGGACCAGGGTTCGATTCCCCGGCCGACCAGAAGCTATTCCAGAAGCTATTATCTCTTGAGTTGATTCCCCCTTGGTTCTCTGATCCCGAGGTATACAGAGAATCAGATATTAAGAGAGTATAATATATGGCCTATATAAATATGAAAAACACGTCTAAATGTACAAAATTTATCAATATATATAGACATATATATATATATATATATATATAATGTGTGTATATATGTGTGTGTGTGTGTGTGTAGAAATCACAAAAGCTAACACGTGATGAGCATAAAATAATCAAGTATTATAGCCACGAAAGGAAAAAGGAAAACACAAATTCAGTTCTCCTTTTGTTACTATAATATATATATATATATATATATATAATGTGTATATATATAATGTATATATATATATATATATATATATTCATATGTATATTACCTATACACACACACACACACACATATATATATATATATACATACAAATATATATATATATATATATATAGTTATATAACGAAGAAAATAACAGACAACTTAAGAGCTAAGAAATCAGTGGTCTTCATAAAAAACGAAGGAAAAATAGCATTTGGGTCTACACCTCCATAAGCATCAACATCCATGAAGAGTGTCCTAAATCATAGGACTTCAATGATAAACTAGTTATTTTAGCCTCAGAGAAACAGGATTGAGGAAGATCTATATTCTCAATAGTCTACTTACTGTCTGTTATGGTCAGCTATATCAAAACGTAATTATACGAAACCCCCTTTAATGTTTTATTCGCCCATAAATTAATTTATCATAGAAATTAGCAAAATAGTAACAGGTAAGAAAATAATACCCAGCAAACACACACACACACACACACACACACACACATATATATATATATATATATACGTGTGTGCGCGTGTGAAGGTACCCCGTTCCTACTCTTCCTGTAAGCTAACATTCGTTTTGACGTCCCGATTGCGTATCAATGTTTTAACAAACTCTTTCCTCAGAGTATTCGTTTGACCAGTTCCTCTCCTGCTGTTGCGCTTCTAAGTCAAATTTCTTTTGACGAACATCCTGAAGGCGTTTCATGACGACAGAACCCAATTGAACCATCGATCCCTTTGCAATTAAAATATCGTTTTTATAATGACCGTAAGAGGTCTCGTCTCAAATTGCCTCTCCTGATGATGATGATTTAGATTGACCCGCCTATATACAAGGCGGACCACGGGCGTTGGTTGTATCTTTTAAAAGCTGTTACTTGTGTTGGATGACACGAACACTGATGACAGACAGATGATGATGAGTCTGACACAAAATGACGACCGAAGCTGGAGCCCAAATTTCAAATGTGGGGCGCAGTAAACCAAAAATCTCCGATCCCAAACCCGTTCCTTTGTCGGTCCTAGATAGTTATTTTTCTTATAAGCACGTGCTAACAGGAAGACGTCCAATTTAGAGTGTCTCTCTTTAGAAGTTCTTCCTTTTAGAGGAAAAAAAGCTTCAGATTGAAGAATTTTAGCTTTCTCTGGTTCTTTAATATTCTCTACCTCTGTGCAGTTTCCACCTAATTCTGCACAATTTTATTTTTGGATCTTCAACATTATGGACTTTACTTTCTCATTTCAAATCAGCACAATCGTAAAGTGATCAACAAATAATATCTAGTTCTCCTTTTCGGATACTTTATTTCTTCTCTCCCGTTCTCCTTCTAGTCTCCCTCTTCTTCCAGTATTTTCTGTCCGAATTCTTTCAAATAAATCAGTTATTAGTCTTCAAGATTCTTGTTTTGCTTTTCATGACTGCCTTACTGATTCCACTTGTCGTTGATCCTTTTCTTCTTAGAAGAAAAAAAGTCTTCAAAACAAGAATCTTGAAGACGTGTTCTTTCTCTCCATGAGGAAGAAGAAGTCTTCAAAACCAGAATCTTGAAGACTTCTTCTTCCTCATGGAGAGAAAGAAGAAGTTTTCCAGATTCATGTTTTGCTCTTCATGACTGCCTTCATGATTCCACTTTTCGTTGATCCCTTTCTTCTTACAAGAAAGAAGTCTTCAAAGCAAGAATCTTGAAGACTTCTTTCTCTCCAGGAGGATGCACAAGTCTTCAAAACTAGAATCTTGAAGACTTCCTCTTCCTCATGGAGATAAAGAAGAAGTCTTCCAGATTCTTGTTTTGCTTTTCATGACTGCCTTCCTGATTCCACTTGTTGTTGATCCCTTTCTTCTTAGAAAAGAAAGAAGTCTTCAAAACAAGAATCTTGAAGACTTCTTCTTTCTCTCCAAGGAGAAGAATAAGTCTTCAAAACCAGAATCTCGAAGACTTCTTCTTCCTCATGGAGAGAAAGAAGAAGTCTTCCAGATTCATGTTTTGCTCTTCATGACTGCCTTCCTGGTTCCACTTTTCATTGATCCCTTTCTTCTTTCAAGAAAGAAGTGTTCAAAGCAAGAATCTTAAAGACTTCTTCTTTCTCTCCATGAGGAAGCAAAAGTCTTCAAAACCAGAATCTTGAAGACTTCCTCTTCCTCATAGAGAGAAAGAAGAAGTCTTCAAGATTCTTGTTTTGCTTTTCATGAATGCCTTCCTGATTCCACTTGTCATTGGCCCCTTTTTCTTAGAAGAAAGAAGTCTTCAAAACAAGAATCTTGAAGACTTCTTCTTTCTCTCCATGCAGAAGAATAAGTCTTCAAAACCAGAATCTTGAAGACTTCTTCCTCATGGAGAGAAAGAAGAAGTCTTCAAGATTCTTGTTTTGCTTTTCATGACTGCCTTCCTGATACCACTCTTTGCTTTTTTTTTAAAATAAGCTAGATACAGGAACTCTCTATTGTTGGCTGGCAGGGGCTCCCCACTTCCTGCTAGCCCAGAGGGCCTCCCCCTTTCCGCTGGCAGGGCGGGGCTCCCCCTTTCCCGCTGGCAGGGCGGGGCTCCCCCCTTCCCGCTGGCAGGGCGGGGCTCCCCCCTTCCCGCTGGCAGGGCGGGGCTTCCCCCCTTCCTGCTGGCAGGGCGGGGCTCCCCCTTCCCGCTGGCAGGGCGGGGCTCCCCCCTTCTCGCTGGCAGGGCGGGGCTCCCCCCTTCCCGCTGGCAGGGCGGGGCTCCCCCCTTCCCGCTGGCAGGGCGGGACCCCTCCCCCTTACCGCTGGCAGGGCGGGGCTCCCCCTTCCCGCTGGCAGGGCGAGGCCCCCCCCCCTTACCGCTGGCAGGGCGAGGCCCCTACCCCTTACCGCTGGCAGGGCGGGGCTCCCCCTTCCCGCTGGCAGGGCGGGGCTCCCCCTTCCCGCTGGCAGGGCGGGGCTTCCCCCTTCCCGCTGGCAGGGCGGGGCTCCCCCCTTCCCGCTGGCAGGGTGGGGCTCCCCCCTTCCCGCTGGCAGGGCGGGGCTCCCCCCTTCCCGCTGGCAGGGCGGGGCTCCCTCCTTCCTGCTGGCAAGGCGGGACTCCCCCCTTCCCACTGGCATGTCGGGGCTCCCTCCTTACCGCTGGCAGGGTGGGGCTCCCCCCTTCCCATTAGCATTGCGGGGCTAACCCCATCCCGGTGGCAAATCGCACTATAAAGACGTAGGGCAACAGATTATCAGTAACTAGATAATATCAGCTTAGTTAGGAATGAAGTTTGCAATTTTAACACTGAAATGGATAACGCTGAGTCAAGCTACCAACTAATCATAAAGAGTTCATCTGTAACATAACTGGTATGGAACGAACATCTTGGGCCCCCCCAATCTTCCTAGACTCTCAATATTCTCTCCCTCTCTCACCCCTTCTCAGTCTCACCCCTTCTCAGTCTCACCCCTTCTCAGTCTCACCCCTTTTCACTCTCACAACCCTCGGACTCTTTCATCCCTTCTCACTTCTTCACCAACCTCTCTCTCTCTCTCTCTCTCTCTCTCTCTCTCTCTCTCTCTCTCTCTCTCTCTCTCTCTCTCTCTCTCTCTCTCTCTCTCTCTCTCTCTCTCTCTCTCTCCATAGTAAATGATAAAAGATAGCGTCGAGTTTATATCGCCCAATTACATAAAACTAAATTTCAGAATAAATATTATCTTGAGAAACATTACAAGTTCCATTCTCTCGAAACATGATGTTCGTGAAGTGAATCTTGATCTCACTAAGAGTTGGAAGTATTGAAAGATAAACGGCAAGAATGGAAGTAATAATGTGGTTTCTGGAAGGGTTACAAGGTTTCGGCAGGTTTGGAAAAATGGATAAATTCCAGGAATATAGAAGG
>NC_090735.1:9137708-9230208 GCF_036898095.1 Palaemon carinicauda
CCTTCAGACTATCGAAAGACTCTCAAGAGCTCGAGGATTTTCGAAGGAGGCAGCCAGAGCGATTGCGAGAGCCAGGAGAGCATCTACCATCAAGGTCTACCAGTCGAAGTGGAAAGTCTTTAGAGACTGGTGCAAGTCATCATCCATTTCCTCTTCCAGTACCTCTGTAGCCAAATTGCAGACTTTCTCCTGCATCTGAGAAATGTTCGCTCCCTCTCTGCTCCCACTATTAAGGGCTACAGGAGCATGTTGGCTTCTGTGTTCAGACATAGAGGCTTAGATCTGTCCAATAATAAAGATCTCCAAGATCTCCTTAAGTCCTTCGAGACCTCTAAGGAGCGTCGTATGGCAACTCCTGGATGGAACTTAGACGTGGTCCTAAGGTTCCTAATGTCCGACAGGTTTGAGCCATTACATTCAGCCTCCCTGAAGGATCTCACCCTCAAGACGCTTTTTTTGGTGTGCTTGGCTTCGGCTAAAAGGGTCAGTGAGATCCATGCCTTTAGTAAAAACATCGGCTTTTCTACAGATAAAGCCACATGTTCGCTTCAGCTTGATTTCTTGGCCAAAAATGAACTGCCTTCTCGTCCTTGGCCTAAATCTTTTGATATACCTTGCCTATCAGAGATCGTAGGCAACGAGCTTGAAAGAGTACTTGCCCAGTTAGAGCTCTTAAGTTTTATTTAGCTCGTACCAGATCTTTACGAGGTGGATCTGAGGCCTTATGGTGCTCCGTTAAGAAGCCCTCATTGCCTATGTCTAAAAATGCTTTATCGTATTTTATTAGATTTTTAATCCGAGAGGCTCATTCTCACTTAAGTGAAAAAGATCGTTGTTTACTTAAGGTCAAGACGCACGAAGTAAGAGCGATAGCAACTTCCGTGGCTTTTAAGCAAAACAGATCTCTGCGAAGTATTATGGACGCGACCTTTTGGAGGAGCAAGTCGGTGTTCGCTTCATTTTACTTAAAAAACGTCCAGACTCTTTATGAGGACTGCTACACACTGGGTCCATTCGTTGCAGCGAGTGCAGTAGTGGGTGAGGGTTCTACCACTACATTCCCTTAATTCCAATACCCTTTTAATCTTCTCTTGAAATGTTTTTAATCTTGTTTTGGGTTGTACGGAAGGCTGAGAAGTCTTTCGCATCCTTTTTGATTTGGCGGGTGGTCAAATGTCGTTTCTTGAGAGCGCCCAGATTAAGGGTTTTGATGAGGTCCTGTTGTATGGGTGGTCGCCCTGGATATAACAGCTCATGGGAGTCTTTCAGCATCCTGAGAGGATGGCTGGGCTTCGTGAGGAAAGCGGACTAATAAGGCAGAGTAATCATCAGAGTCAGCTTCCTTACCAGGTACCTATATTTAATTGGGTTTTGTTATGATATAATTGTCAAAAACTCTAAGCATATACGCCTTTATTGTATTAACCCTGGATAGGTACGGTCCTCGGACACCCCTTTAAGGGTATACTCGGACGCGAACGACCCCGACGCCAAAAAAAAATTCTTGAAAAATCAGTTTTTGCAGTAACCTCCTTTTTTCTTTTGCCAAAAAAAACTTCAATGAATGCTTAAAACAACTGTAAAGATAAATACTACTCATCTGCAGAAAAACTATTTATTATAAATATTTTAAAAAATTAAGTAGAAAAAAAAAAAGACCTGATATAAAAATTCATAAAAAAAAAGTTTATACATATATACACAAATCCTTTTAGGAATTGATTCTTGAATGTTTAGGACACATCTTGATGTATTTTGGATGAAGTCAGACCCATGGAGGTGAAGATCTGAAATGAGAAAAAAAGGGTAACTTTTTTTGGCCAAAAAAAATTGTCCAAATTTCATGAATTTTTTTGGGTACCCAAATGAAATAGGAAGTGGCTAATTTTTTTAGGGAATAAACATATGTTATCCTAAAATAGAAATATGTAAAAAAATCTTCATTATTTTGTAAATTACATTTATATCAGGGGCCATATCTAAAGGTAATTTTTTGAGTACTTGGAAATTTCGTAAAAAAATACATATATTTAATATATAATATGATATTTATGCAGGTAAAAATATACCAAAATATCACAAATTCTATAGGGAACAAGAATATATATAGATAGGGCAGCTTACGCTTCGGATATGTCCACAAAATGGCCGCCAACCACACTGACTCAGACTCCCTAATCTGCCACTTGAAATGTAGGAAGGGTATGTCAATTTCAAGGTGTTATTTACTAATCTAATTATTATTGGATATGCATAAAAATTGTATGGTGGGTTGCTGGATAATTGTCGATTATTTTACGTTTATAAAATTAAAATTCTGACCCAAAAAAATTTTTTTGAAGGGAAATAAAATCGAAAAAAAAAAATGTAAAACAATATTTTAGCTAAAAAAATTTGATGATATTCAATCAAAAAAAAAGTAAACAAAATTTTCCGACAAATAAACATCTAGAGGAATCATTACTCTGTGATAGTTCCTTAGTACGTAGTAATTTTGAAAGAATTGAGAAAAAACGAAAAAATGGCAATCACCGGAAAATCGAACACATACCTATATATACGCCATATCTGGCTAAAAAAAAGATAGGCATGGGTAGCCAGATCATCTAAAAACACTTTCCAACACTATAAAAATATAAGTTTTGCAACACTACTTGCCAATTCCTTACGGTAACATGACTAAGCAAAAAAATGCAAAACAAATAAAAAGGGGCACTCGTGGAAAAATGGCCATTCTAATATACGGCATTTCAGAAAAAAAAAATTTCAGCCACGTGCTAGGCAAACCATCAAGGCATATTTTCCGACAAATAAACATATAAATGAAATATTACTCTGTGATAGTTCCTTAGTACGTAGTAATTTTGAAAGAAATGGGAAAAAACGAAAAAATGGCAATCACAGGAAAATCGAACACATACTTATATATATGCCATATCTGGCTAAAAAAAAAATAGGCATGGGTAGCCAGATCATCTAGAAACACTTTCCAACACTATAAATATATAAGTTTTGCGACACTACTTGCCAATTCCTTACGGTAACATGACTAAGCAAAAAAATGCAAAACAAATAATAAGGGGCACTCGCGGAAAAATGCCCAACATTCTAATATACGGGATCTCAGATAAAAAAAAAGACATGCACGTGTTAGCCCAACCATCAAGGCACACTTTCTAACACATAAACATGAAAAAAAAATCAATAATATACGGCAATTCCTTACTACGTAGTAAATTTTTACAAATATTGAAAAAAAACAGAAATTGGCAACCGCAGTTAAATACCCAATATACCAATAACTACGTCGTATCTGACAAAAACAAAATCACGCATGGGTAGCCAGATCATCTAGACACACTTTCCAACACTAAAAAAGCAAAAGTTTTACGACACTATTTCGCAATATCTTACGGAAAAATGACTTGGCAAAAAAATGAAAAAAAATGAAAAAGGGACACTCGCGGTAAAATGCCCGACATTCTAATATACGACATCTCAGATAAAAAAAAAGACATGCACGTGTTAGCCCAACAATCAAGGCACACTTTCTAACACATAAACATGAAAAAAAAATGAATAATATACGGCAATTCCTTACTACGTAGTAATTTTTACAAATATTGAAAAAAAAACAGAAATTGGTAACCGCAGTTAAATACCCAATATACCAATAACTACGTCGTATCTGACAAAAACAAAGTCATGCATGGGTAGCCAGATCATCTAGACACACTTTCCAACACTAAACAAGCAAAAGTTTTACGACACTATTTGGCAATATCTTACGGAAAAATGACTTGGCAAAAAAATGAAAAAAAATGAAAAAGGGGCACTCGCGGTAAAATGGTCCTCGTGGTGATGAACGACATTTTAACTAAAAAAAAAAACATGCACATGGTAGCCAAACAATCCACCAAGACTTTCCACAACTGATAACCTATACAAGTTGCACCATTCTACGAAAATTTCATAATACGTAATAACTTTGATAATTATGCAAACTACCTCAGAAGGGTAAACTCGGACGCGAACGACCCCGATGCGTCTCAGAAATCGGGGAAGGAGTACAGCTACAGCAATGCACATCTGGACACTACTAGAGCGTGTAGGGGAGACACCTCCTGCAGGTCGATCACCCACAAATTCAGTCACAGGGGTGAGTCACGTGAGAAAAACCTGTTTTTTTTTGACGCTCGGGGTCGCAAACGACCCACCGTACCTATCCAGGGTTAATACTGGTCTCTACCCACCACCATGGGTGTGAATCAGCTATTATATATTCACCGGCTAAGTTTAATATTTAAAAATGATATTTTGATTATAAAATAAATTTCTGGGCTCCGACCTGTGCCGCGCAGTGAAATACTCCTAGAGCACTATTTCTAAGGAATATAACTGCTATATATACCAGAGAAAAAAAGCATAGGAATGCCAGGTTGAACCCAGCTCGCTCACCTATATAAGGTGTCGGTATAAAATACTGGGGCGTGATAATTCACAACCAGAGGTCTCGCACCATTTAGATATCTCCTCTTCAAAATCCCCGCCACAGCGAGGTGCCGTTCAACACTACTACCACTAACCCAACCCACGCCAGTGACGTCACTCCTTTATAGCACTTGTTGTTATTAAGTCCAACATGTTTTTTTCTTGTGTTTACCCTTGGATTTATCATTATTTTATAATCGATGGCCGATTCCCATGATACCCCATCGAAGTTAAGTACTTTATCCATGAGTTTTAGCGAGATTGGGCAGTGTAACCTCTGTTTTTATTAATTGAGAAGTGTTTATATATGAACGGCGTCCCCGTTCTTACCGTTCATGGTTCGGCTCTGCTCTTTTTCTCGTTAGTTCGTCCGTCATTAATATTTGTTCGAACTTTTAGGAGTTTTTTCCTTACATTTATATAGTACACTATCTTTATGCTTTCATCTAGCATTAATTTTAAGTTATCCTATGATATCAGTGTTAGCGTTTCATCAAGGAGTAGGTTATGTTGGTATGCCTGCATTCGTGCATGTGGTGGATTGCGTCACCTTTGAGATTGTTTCGCTAGTTCTAGGAAGACGACCATCTCACTTATTATTATTAAACCTTTTAGTTTTATTACGCTCCACCTAGTTTTACATTTGGTTCGAGTGGGACTCTCGCGTATTTTGTTGTTTTTACTGTTCGATCTACCGCTTCAGTAACTAGGTTGGTACCCCTGCTTTCCATCTGCTGATGGCGTCATGCTCCTCCCTTACCACTCGCCCTGGTCCCTCTCTCGCCATATTATTTCTGCATGCCTAACCTTACTTACGTGATTTCGCTTTTAATTCATTAATTATTTTTATGTATTTGTGCATTGATATTATATTTATTGCTTTACTCCGTTATGATCATATTTTTGGGATTTTCATGTCATGTTGAGGGGATCTCCAGTTGGTAGCCCTGTCTACCACTACGCACTGGTGATTCCCCGGTACCATACCCCCCCCCACAGGTTGGGGAGGCTATTCCATCCCCCCCTCCTCCAGTGTATACCCATCCTCTCACTCGATGGTTGTTGGTTATGACATACGGGTCAAGTATGCTTGTTCCTCAGTCTTCCCTCAACGTTCCGACATATTGAGGACTGAGTGTACCCACGGGGTGTGACTTAGTCTCATTCATTCATACCGGGCGGTTTCGTCTCCCCCCCTCCCGTTGCCCCGATTGGCCATCGGTCGGGGGAGGGGGAGGGCCGGGACCACCGGGGACTATCACACGTGATTAGTCGGTATGACTGCACCTTGGTGTAAATTTTGCTTTTAGCTATGGTTGTAAGAATGAGCACTTATATTAGGAGTGTCCCCACCTACGGTACCTCCTGCTATTATCGTCCGCATAGGACTTATTAATATCCCATATCATTATATTATATTCTACATGAATCATTACCTTCGTCCCGGTACCTCCGGTTGGGTAGTGGGGGTTCCATTGGCTCCCCCCGCGCTCTCCCGTGGTACCCATCGTCATCAGACATCGGAGCCTTCGGGCTCTTAAATACAAGATCTGTTGACACTGACACAGTTTTGATTAATATCCTCCCTCCGGGAGCCCTATTCAATTACAGACATTAGTTTTAGATCATAACTGGAGTTTTCTATTTATGTATTTTAAGGATGTATCTTCGGTTACTTTAAGTTTACTTTAAGTTACTTTAAGTTTACTTTACCAACCCTGTTCCCCGGCCCCGGAACTAGTTTTGATTATATTTATTCATCACTGTTTTTTTTTGCATCCTTTTTCATCCCTTTTTATTTTATACCTCCCTGGTAATGACGGGATGGTATATTCCTCGCCATGACAATATTATTTCATTGATAATCTTAACTTATTACGGAATTGTTTCAACAATGTCTGTTAATTTTTATAATTTTTTCCCCGGTTCCTATACCGGTTCGAAATTTTGTTCATAGCCTTTTGTCCCGATTTCATATCGGTCTATTTTAAGAATCCGGAACACCCGGATCTTTTTAGGTTATTAACCTATTATGGGATACTCACGTATCTGTATTTTATTCTATACTTCCCAAGTAGCGACGGGATAGTGTATTTCAAGCTATGACAATATTATTTCATTGATAACCTTAACTTATTACGGGATTGTTTTAACAATGTCAGTTTATTTATAAGTTTTTCCCCGGTTACTAAACCGGTCCTAGAGTTGTTCATAGCCTTTTGTCCCGGTTTCATATCGGTCTACTTTAAGAACCCGGAACACCCGGATCCTTTTAGGTTACTAACCTGTTGTGGGACGCTCACGTGTTTTTGTTTTGTTCTGTACTTCCCAAGTAGTAACGGGATAGTGTGTTTCTCGCTATGACAATATTTTTTCATTGATAGCCTTAACTTATTATGGAATTGTTTTAACAAAGTCAGTTAATTTATGATAAGTTTTTCCCCGGTTACTGTACCGATCTGAATTTTGTTCATAGTCTTTTGTCCCGATTTCATATTGGTCTAATTCAAGAATTCGGAGCATCCGGATCTCTTTAGGTTACTGACCTGCTATGGGATACTTATGTATCTTTATGTTATTCTATACTTCCCCAGTACCGACGGGATAGTATATTTCGCGCTATGACAATATTATTTCATTGATAATCTTCACCTTTTATGGAATTATTTTGACAATGTCAGTTAATTTATGAAAGTTTTCTCCCCGGTTATTATACCGGTCCGAAATTTTGTTCATAGCCTTTTGTCCCGGTTTCATACCGGTCTATTTTAAGAATTCGGAACACCCGGATATTTTTGGGTTACTACCCTACTATGGGACACTGTAGGTGCCCCTGTCGTTACTATCTATAATTATAACTTCGGATATATTATTTTGGGATTTTCATTTTATTTCCTTTGTGATTGATCGATTTAAACATTTATTCTCGATCTATTTATTTTACATTCCCAACGGAGTTACCTTGTTCATTAGTAACGATATACCCTCTTTCGGAGCTCGCAGTCTCTTCTACCTTGGCGACTCTTTAGATCTGGGTTGGCGGGTTTGCCTGGAGTGTCAGGGCAAAGAGACCCTGTGTCTCTTCCTTTTAGGGTTTTCAAGGAAGCACGTGGCTGATGTCGGGCCACGTCCCGTTGTCCCTAAAGTTAAAGCTACCTGCCAGCCCTACCAAAGACTCACAGGTCTTCCAAATCACCAAACCAGTTAAGACTTCTCTTGGGTCGAGAGCGAAGCCCGGCCTGAAACCTACGACCCCGGAGGCTCCCTTCGATCCGGCAACCCTTTCCAGATTGATGCATGGCCTCTCGTGGCATGGTTAGTTTCAACCTGACCTTTCATTAGAAGAGGCCAGCGACCGATCCCAGGGATGAGGTAGAAATTTATTTCTATTTGAACACGATGTTGTGCTGATATTTATCCATATATATACATATATATATAAATTACGGACCTCTGTAGCTCACTGGCTCAAACCTCGTGTTACATACCGAGTCACCACGAATTATAGGATGGAAGATTCCTGGTGCCTCTGTGAACTTGACAATTGAATGGAATTATTGCCCATTAGGGGGAAGAGAGAGTGCTAAACCAGATAGCCTCTTACAGGGTCTCATTTGTTATGGGCTACCTCAACAGCACAATATATCATCCCGGATGCCTCTAAGCTCCCGGAATTCGTCGAAAGCAATCCGTGGAAGGGGGCCTTGCGCTCTCCCTTCAAAGATGGTATGTTAACCATCGAAGGGTTTGGCACCCGGACTGTAGAAGATTTTGAATTCTCCCGCCGGGTCTACAGTTCCCTCTCTCTGGTTTCGCATGCCTTACCGAGGAGACACTCGTAAGGTTTGACAAGGTCCCCAAAGAAACCAAAATGTACCCAAAGGGGCAGGCTCAGTCCACCTGGGTCCGGCCCTTAAACGAGTGGGAGTGTGTTAACACTACGTTAACACCTCACAAGAGCCCGTACACGATGTTTCTAGTGGAGGAGTAAACCCCTACTCCGTGTGTCACTAAGATATCGGACCTTGCTCAGCAGGCAATAAACGAGGACAAGCCGTTACCGCAGCTGAAGGAAACGCATCCGACCTCCCTCCTGTCCCTGGGGGATCACGATTGCTGGACTAACGCCCCGGCGACCTTCACATCGGGTAAATTAAGCGCTGACTGTGCTCCCATTCAGTTCAGTGAGTGGCTACCCAGGCTTCCGGAATCTCTGATATGCCTCGAGCTCGAAGCCTGTATGCGCCTGAGTAGACATATCAACTCGGCTACAATGGCAGAAAAGACCTCTTTAATGTATGAAGAAGAACCACCTTTTAAGGTCTTGACGAAGTCATTACTTCAAACCTTACTGTCTGATTCCTTCGACTTCTTTGCGGCCAGACGTCGTTGCTGTAGGCATGTCTTGTCTGAGGCCACTATCAGACATGAGCCTAACAAGCTCATTAAAGCCCCAGTCTGGAGCTGCTAGGGGCAATCAGAGACTCGAGGTTTGATGGGCTTAGTCCCCAAGCACAAGTTCGAACCGGCCAGCAACCAATCTCGAGGTAGAAAGAGTCTGAGATCTTTCCATTCCTTCCAAACCGGCAGTCCCAACAGGTGGTTCAAACCATCCCGATGGCACAAGGGAGTCAACCTTTCACTTCGAAGGGTCAACCCCAACAGCAATACGTGCTGGTTCCTCAGTCCCAAGTAGCAACTACCTCCTATGCTACTTCCCCAGCCCTTAGGCCCACCTTTGAAACTCAGGGTGCTTTCCAGGGTTACCAGCGCCCCAGAGGCGCTAGCTCGAGAGGAACTTTTCGCAACAGCTACTCTCGAGGCCGAGGAGGTAAATCCGCAGCAAATCATTGGGAGTTCTTAGGTAGGGGTAGGACTTTACATCTTCCGGAACCGTTGAACGTTCAACATTTGGGCTTCCAGTATAATTTCCAAAGGTCTGGGGTGGAGTTGGATAGAATGGCCCCCTCCACCAACCAGTTTTCATCAACATCCAACGGAAGAGCTAGTCTTATATGAAAACGATTTATTGCAAAAGGAAGCAATAAAGAAAGTAAATCGTTTGTAATTTCAGGATCACTTGTTCAGCGGGCCAAAGAAAGACTCAGAATAGCGAAGAGTAATCCTAGACCTGTCGCTTCTGAATTCTTACATTTAATGCGACAAGTTTCACATGCTGACCATCTCTCAGGTGCGGACCTTGCTTCTCTGTGGGGCCGTCACCTCCCCTATGGATCTTGCAGACGTTTGCTATCATGTTCCGAAAGCAAGGCATTTTCGTCCGTTTCTAGGCTTCAACTAGGCAAACTGCCTCACAGCAACTACAGAGTGATAATCTCTTACAACAGTTTTGGTTCCAAATCAACTTCGAGAAATCTCGTTTGGTCCCGAGGACAAGTTTCATGGTTAGGATTCAATGGGTTCTATGCTCCCACACTCTGTCTCCCAACAGCCAAGAGGAACGATATAGCAAAACACAATACGTTTTCTCAAAGACAAATTGTCTTCCAGAAGAAATCAAGAGAGAATCCTGGGTGCCCTCCAGTTTGCCTCAGTAACAGATATACTACTGAAGGCCAGACTGAAAGATATAAGCCGAGTATGGTGCTCCAGGAAAACGAGTACTATCGAGACAAAGGGCTCGACTCCAACCAATTCTGAAGAAAAGACTTCAACCATGGACAAAGGTCAAGATCTGGCAAATCCGTTTCCTTACAATATCCACCCCCAAGCTCGTCATTTACACAGACGCCTCCCTAACAGGCGGGGGGGGGGGGGATACTCTCAGTACACGAAAATCCTGGGACTATGGTCGACAATATTCCGCCAACTTCATATCAATGTTTTAGAGGCCATGGCGGTATTTTTGACCTTAAGCAACCGGCTCCAGCCAATAACCAACATATCAGGTTTCTTCTAGATAGATAGTGGCGGACGCACTTTCGAGGACAACTCCGCTGGAGTCGGAGTGGTCACTAGACCCAATGTCCTTCAGTTGGATTCTTTCTCAGGTTCCGGATCTCCAGATAGATCTGTTTGCAACAAAGTCCAACTACAACTGGAGTGCTACGTAGCTCCCAGCCCGGATCCTCGGGCTTACGCCACAGACGCACTATCATTAGTCTGGAACACTTGGGAGAGAATTTACCTATTCCCACCAATAAATCTGTCGATGAAAGTGTTAGACAAGTTCAGGACTTTCAAAGGCCAAGTTGCTCTAGTAGTCCCCATCTGGCCCAAGCACAACGGGTTTCCCCTTCTGGTGGAACTGGGTCTCCACCTCGACAGATCCCCAATCCAATACTAACACAAGCAGTACAACTCGCTGTGTGTTAGCTTCCTCAAATTCAAAATGCCCTACCTTTCTGGACTTTATGAAATTTGCAGCTCAAGAGGTGCAGATATTGATCCTCAAATACGTTATTTTTAGATTCAGATAAGAGGGGATCCACCCTTCGACAGTATGATTCGGCTGTTATGAAACTTGCCAGTTTTTAAGGGACTCAAAGGTTGAGACGATGACTATGAATCTGACAGTAACCTTCTTCAGAATTTTATTTGAATCAGACTTAGCGACTTGTACTATTACCACAAATTAAGTCAGCCTTGAAGGTTTTACAATTGGCTTTAATATTGCCCTTACAGATTCATACTTCTCATCCATCCCGAGAACCTGCGCCAGATTGAAACCATCAACTCACCCTAGCTCAGTTTCCTGGTTTCTGAATGACGTACTTAAGTTGGCTTCAGACACTCTTAACGAGACTTGCCATTATATTCCATTGGTTAGGAAATCCTTGTTCTTAATGAACCTGACTTCTGGCGCCAGAATATCAGAACTTTCAGCCTTGTCTAGAGATCCAGGTCATATTGAATTTCTCTCGTCAGGGGAAGTACTCCTTTCCCCTGACAAAAGATTTTTAGCGAAAATGAGGACCCCCAGGACAGACGGTTCCCCTGGAAGATTGTCCCACTTCCGCAGGATCCATCTTTATGTCCAGTAAACACTGGAAGCCTACTTAAACATATCTCCCGTTCGGTCCTCGGGGCCCTTACCCATTAGAGAAGGTGAAGAACCATCATCCTGAAAGGACTCAGACAGAAGATTCTGCATTTCATTAACGGGCTACCTAGAATCATTCCCACATCACTCCCTCACGTCCATGATATATGAGCTGTAGCTACCTCAGTTAATTACTATGAACTTCACTGGACTTACTAAATATATAGGCCGGAAGTCTCCAACAGTATTTAAACGCCACTGCTTAAAACCTCTGGAAGCCTTATATTTGCTACAGTGGCAGCAGGGAATGTGATTCCTCCTGAACATAGTGAACCTTAATCAACTATGTCTTGCTATCCTCTTACCTGTTATTTTGGATTTTATTTTACTTCCTCAGGTATTGTTCCAAGATTTGGGACCATTTCTCTGGTACTATTTCACTGCGCGGCACAGGTCGGAGCCCAGAAAAGGGATTTTGACGAAGGAAAAATCTATTTCTGGGCGAGAGACCTGTGCCGCCCAGTGAACCCTCCCTTGACTTCCCTCCCAACATGGGCCCCAAACCTTGGGTGCTATGAGGAGTGACGTCACTGGCGTGGGTTGGGTTAGTGGTAGTAGTGTTGAACGGCACCTCGCTGTGGCGGGGATTTTGAAGAGGAGATATCTAAATGGTGCGAGACCTCTGGTTGTGAATTATCACGCCCCAGTATTTTATACCGACACCTTATATAGGTGAGCGAGCTGGGTTCAACCTGGCATTCCTATGCTTTTTTTCTCTGGTATATATAGCAGTTATATTCCTTAGAAATAGTGCTCTAGGAGTATTTCACTGGGCGGCACAGGTCTCTCGCCCAGAAATAGATTTTTCCTTCGTCAAAATCCCTTTTTTGAATATACTTACCCGGTGAATATATAAATTAAAGGCCATCCCTTCCTCCCCGATAGAGACCCAGCGGGATGAGAAGAACTGGAGCTGTTTACAAGTATATGCGGTATCTGGCCGATAGTCGGCGCTGGTGGGCACACCCGCAACCTTCACGGCGATCGCTCGCGAGTTTTTGAAATCTGTCGAGCCGTCGGAGACGTCAGCTATTATATATTCACCGGGTAAGTATATTCAAAAATTTATTTTATAATCAAAATATCATATTTCCAAATATTGAGAGAATTAAATGATTTGATAAAATCAATAGCAACCTATAACTAGTTCTTAATGATGGTAATATTTTTCGGTTTTTTTTCCAGAGATATTCACCCTAAGAACCCCATTATGTCAATGATTTTCTTCTTTGGAACTCTTATCATTAGTTGTAAAAATTTTAAAGAAAATTATGTAAACAGGTATGATCTTCCCCTATCTATTAAAAACATTTCCCTCCATCCTTAGGTTTGCAGATTTTTACAAGGCATTTCTAAGATTCAGCATTATGCTTTCCTTAAAGAAATTTTTAGGCCACTCTAGCCCAACAGTTTTGAAAGAGGCAGTTTTCCTTGACTTTATTTTTGTCCGGGGGTGATACAGACTGGTTTAAAGTATCTCCTTACATTAAAGTCTGATATCCTGTATGTTTGTTCTTGGTCTATTGAGTTACTTTGGGCGGTTGTTTATCGGCAATTGTTGTTTAGAGATTTTTTTAGATAATTCTTTTTTTAAAGATAATTTCTTATCACTTTGTTGTATAAATATTTCTCTTTAATATTTTATGTTTGAAAATGTCTTGCAGAGTTCCCTTTGTTTTATAAATTTTCTTTGGGAAAAGATATTGGGTAATTCTTGATTTACCAAGCTTTCGGGATTACAGTGATGCCTCAGGATACGAAAGTAATCCGTTCAGGATACAGTTTCGTATCCTGATTTTTTCGTATCCCGAGTCTCGTTTTGCATATAAACAGCCTAATCCGTTCCAAGCCTTACGAAAAGACACCTTTTCTTTCATAAACACGCTAAACTGTAGTAATAAACATGCAATGCAGCCATTTCTATCATTCAATAGTTAACCCAACCGTTAAAAACAGCCTAATCCATTCCAGAAACTACCATGAGATTATTCAATATTGTAGTTATAGCCTAGTTATCCCCTACAAGCCCTAAGAAAACGGTCCGTTTTCTTTACTACTGTATAAAAGTTACGGTACTGTATGTAAAGCATTTGGATCAGTGAAGGTGTATTGTTACCTGAACACCTAAATTAAGGGTTGATACCCTGAAAAAGAGGTACATTTAATTAACAAATAAGTTGAAACTTTTTAAAATTACTCTCGGCGACGAGTTGGGATCTCGTAAGCTTTTCGTATCCTGAAATTTTATTCGTATACTGGGGCATAAAAATCTTTGAATCGCTTTTCGTATCCTGAATTTTTCGTAAGCAGAAACTTTCGTATCTAGAGGTATCACTGTATACGCCTTTAGTTCCGATTTGCTTAAACCTCTTTCTTAGCCCTTCTTGGTCTATGGATTTATTTGAAGAGCTCCTTAGTCATGGATTGTGTAGAAATTCAAGCTCTATAAGTTTTTTTTTTTTTTTTTTAGGTTATTTTGGATACTCATAAAAGTCTATGCAGTGATATTGGAATCCTTTATCTATGGAGTTATTCGATGAGTTTCTTGATTTAATAAGCTATATGAGTCAATTATTTAATTTACTAGTTTTGAGTACTCCCTAGTGCAGAATTTTTTGTAGTGCACTTGTTGATTCAGGACACCACTTTGACTTAGGAGTTACTGTATTTGGACCCTATTCCTTTGTACATTTTGTTATTCATGACCCTTGTTCTTGGAAGTTATTCTGGATACTTTCGTTTAGTGTTATTTAGAACACTCTTATTGGGTTGTCGTGGACACCAATTGGAAAATGAAGTGATCTATAAGTTATTTGGAGCACTATGTTGCCTATGCAATTATTCAGGGCACTCCTTTGTGTGTGGAGTTATCTATAACAAACCTTGGTTTAAGGATCTTTTTCGTTCATAATTTGGATTGATTATTTCATGTTAATTATTGTTTTCTTGTCTCTATTCAGATAATTCATTGTTTATATTTTTCAATCTTTTTTTCAAGAGTTCCAGTTTTCCTGTCAATCTTGAGGTTTCAGAGTTATGTGGGATTGCTCTGTGAATTAAGACCTAGCTGAGATTTGTAATCAGTGGTTTTAAGGTTTATACACATTTCTAATAATTTTTGGGGGATTATATAAAAGAGAACTTTCCTACCAATGCAATTCAAGGTATGTTGCCCACATGTAGCACCTCAAGTTTTTCTTACCATTCAGTCTACCAAACGATCATAAAACTGACGAGAGATTTGTTTCATCCCCCAAACGATCATAAAACTGACGAGAGATTTGTTTCATCCCCTTTTGTTTCTTAAATATGAAAATTTTAAAAGCACAATATGTAAATTTCTTGTGTATTGCTAAGGGAAAACTCCACAATAATTAAATTTTGCTTTTCTTTTTATGGAAAATAATGTATTCTGTTTTTACTATTCTGTTTTACAATTATGGAAGCCAACTAGAATAATTCTTTTGATTATATGTTAAAGATAAAGTATATTATGGTACCTTGTATTTCTTCTTAAATATCGGTCAAATTTTGTCCCAATACTCAGCCTTCCTTTGATCTTTTGTATTGCTTAGCAACAGTCGACATTTTCTCTCTCTCTCTCTCTCTCTCTCTCTCTCTCTCTCTCTCTCTCTCTCTCTCTCTCTCTCTCTCTCTCTCTCTCTCTCTCACACATACATATATATATATATATATATATATATATATATATATATATATATATATATATATATATGTATATATATAAATGAATAAACCTTGAAGAATATACTAATTTTAAAAGTAATGGGAGACTTTGTACACATTTTTTGAATAAGGATGAAATATGAAGTTCTCTTTTATATTAACCCGATGCTCACTTCCAATTTCAGATCTCCCACTCCCCATCCTTGATCCTTCCTTATCCCAAATTTGGAAATGTTACATAAAAAAATATGGCTGATGAGTCTCCCACTGCCCCCTACCTCTTTGAGCATCAGAATTTGCTATTTTATTCCTCACCACAAAAGGGCCAAAGAGTCCATGAGGTAGATCCTGATCTTAACTAGAGTAATCACTTGTTCTTTTAGACTGTTATTTTACTCTCCATGTACAGAACTTGTTCATTCCTTTACTGGTGTCTTGAGAGCTGTAGCTCAATGTGTTCAATTGAATATATTGTACTTGTCAAAGGCCGACAGCCTTTACTGGTGAACATGTTGGACTTTAGTCTGCTTATTGATCCAGCTGTCTTGTCAGTGCAATTTTTATCCTGATAACCAAAGTCATGAAAATTTATGCCTGTGTTATGTCATTATTAACTTGCCCAAAAGCCTTAAGTTTGTAATGGTTTATTATCATTTAGAATTTAGTATAAATGCTCCTATTTAAATCAAATGTTTCAGAATGTTTAAGCGGCTTACATTGTAGGAGGTTATTATGTTAAATGTACAGGTTTTGGTACTATCATTCTCAAAATTTCTAGCAAAGGTACATACACTTGTGTCAATGACAAAAGCATCAAATTTGTTACGAACTGTGTAATGTAAGTAGTGGAAATTCTATCTAATGTAAAAGGATTGTGATTCAATGTATTCCAGACATGTTTATGCTCTTTTTGAAGTTAATGTGTAACAGTGGTAACTGTTATTTCCAAATTTGTCTTAAAAACTTCAAGGTCGAGTATGATTAAGATTTTAAAAGATTGATGATGATGAGTGTACATAACATAAGTGTTTCAAGGAATTTGGGTAGAGGGTCATTTTGATGTCGCATTTCAGAGCTTTCTATTATGGCGAGATACCTGGGCTCTCGGAAAAGGTGCACAGCTCGGTTCATAAACTCCATGTTGTTTCTTGACTCGTGTTGTTTGTGCCTATGACATAAAGAAGGGATAAACTACACTTTAATCATTTTTAGAAGAAATGTGTAATAAGTTCTTGAATAGGTTATCGTTGAGGTGATAGTTGTCCAGATGTGTGTGTGTTTGTGTTATTTAAAGGGTGAGAAAATATTTATGAAGAATAGGTTTGTAAATCGTTGACAGAGAATCTCGTCAAGTTTGTGTTTTAAGTGCAAAGTTTCCTAGATACAGTACATGGCCAAGATTTTTTTTTTTTTACTTCCTTACATTGGTCAAAGTATGAAAGCTCCATTTCCATAGAATTATTTTGTTTATGCATCCTCTTAATTATTTTAAAAGTGCATTTATTGATTTTTGGGTATGTTTTTTGGTTAGTGCAATACTGATGTGCAGAAATAGTTTTGTCTTCAAACAGTATCCTTTTTTGGGGAAAATTCATAATATTATAAGAGACGTATTAGGTATTTAGCAAAATTGGCAATAATTTGAATATCATACTTAAAATTTGTTCTTGCCCTAAATATAGATGATTCATGATCCGCTTTACTCCTTTTTTCTAAGGCCTCAACTATGTTTACAGTTAGATACGTTGACAATACACAGTACATAAATTGTACATTTATCAGATAATACACTAGATCGTGAGCAGCTTCATACCTGACATTTTTTTTACCGTATAGCCTTCTTAGCCATTGTTCGTTTGTTATATTACCTGGCCTTTTGGCCTGTTTTTTGTTTAATTCAGTAGATAATTGGTATAGATTTATCTTATTTGAAACTACCGTGAACTTTAATTAGAATTGTAATGATTAAAATAATTCACACTCAGAAAGGGGATAGCTATCAAGGTAATAACAAACTTTACTTATTATTGTAATTAGAAGGGGAAAAATTGTCATATTGAAAGGGAACAATTTAAAATGTTAGGGTACAATATTAAAGGTTCTGACTTTAAATGTCTCCTAAGGCTTTAGTCTTGCAAAAAACATAATACCAACCACTGACCTTGTAAGTAATCTATGTGCCCACATCCTTTGAGAATACCATTGGTTTAATTGTTTGCCTTTAAGGGAGTGGTCATCAGAGCTCCACTGGGCTAGAGCATTTTTTGTAGTAAATTAAGAATTTTAAGATAAGATTAATAATGATTGAAGGAGCTGCAATTTAACTATCATAGTGTTATATATTTATTCCACGGCGCAGTGAAAGAGTGTAAATCATAAGTAACACACACACACACACACACACACACACTCTCTCTCTCTCTCTCTCTCTCTCTCTCTCTCTCTCTCTCTCTCTCTCTCTCTCTCTCTCTCTCTCTCTCTCTCTCTCTCTCTCAAAAACTAGAAGGGGTTAGTGCCTTCAGTACACCACATAAGATTATCTAGGCATTTCTAAATGGTCTTGGCAGCATTCCATTAGGCCCTACTGTAGCTGTACTAGCTTTATATCCTTCAACTTTACCACCACCTTTCCTGCCTTCATTTCTTCCTTATTGTTGTCAAAACTTATAACTTCAAAGTTATAAGAGCTATTCAGCACTTGGGGCCTGAATGGCTTAACAGGCCCAAGAACTGGCTTTATTTCTATAGTTAGTCTAATCCAATTAAAAAAACGTTAATCACAGGATTCCTCGCTGAATATTTTTTTTAATTTTTTATTGGTAACGAGATCAATTGTTTTTCAAGCCACTTTCACTCTTTAAGATTGTTATACATTGCACATCAGTATAGAAAAATTATTAGAATGCAATCAATTTTATCCTTGATATCTGTGTCTGATTTGTGATGAGAATTTGCAAAAGTTGGAGGTTGGGACTTTGTGCTATGAAAGTGTTATGAATTCTACTGCAAGGAATGAGGGATTGGTGTGTTAATATTGAGTGATTGGTGTGAGATTCTAATGGAAAAGTTAGGGGGGTTCTTTTGCCAAATTCTTTTCATTATAGCATGTTCCAAGGTAGACAAGGGAAGTCTTATTTTTTCTTTGTCAGTGTTTCTTAAAGAAGTCAGCCTGAAAGTATTTTAGTTATAGCTTTTTTATGTAGATGGGTATGAATTACATTTTTCATGCAGAATTAGGGTTGGTTTTTGCATTGTGATTTACGTAGCATAGCTTCTAAATTAATTTTATATAACGGTGAAAAAGTGAAGAATATCCTTTATCTATTTAGCAACTTCATCACATAAGCATCAAACTCGAGTTTCTTTAATAAAAAAAAATAAGGATTTTCTAAGAGTAGAATCCTTGGCTTCAGTAAGCAGAGCATATAAAAGATTTGTTATTATTTTTAAGCTTTTGAAATAGCCCATTATAATCTTAGAAATGTCTTTAGAGTAGAAAAAGCACTTTTTAATATATGCTTAAATATAATAGGTCTTCTGAGATAACTATGTATTTAATGTAAAATTTTAGTTTTTTATATGAATTTATATAAAAGATTCTTTAAAGGCCAAATTATTTTCTCTATTATGGAGTTTTTTAAGTATTAACTATGTGATTTGAAGCATCTAAGGAGGGAATTTCAGTCTTTATAAAGTCACTGAGAAACAAAGGATAGAATATTATAATTTGTCTTTTTGTTCAGAGAGATTTGAGTTTGATGCTTTGCTCTATTTGTATATGTTTTCTTAAGCATAATTAACTTGTATAGAAGTTATATTTCATGGTCCTATTAGGAAAACGATTCTAGTTTTTTTTCATTATTCAAATTAAAACGCGTAATGAATTCATCATTATTAAATGTCATAAGAATTAGTGAACTACTAGATACTACTGTATAGATAATCAATTATTTAATAATCTAAAGATACAGTAAATATCCCTTCGTTGTTAAATTTTTCAACTACAGTACCTTGTATTAAAAGGTATTTAGGAGTTAGAGACGTTCGTGCTCCAAATAAAAAAATCATACCTTTTCTTTATTATCTGTTCATCTTGTGTCGGATTTTAGTAGAGAATATCGTATTTGTCTGTCTCTTGTATCTGAGCTCCAGCTGGTAACTGAAAAAAAAAAATTTAAACTTCATTTCCGGCTGGGTTAATCTAGTTTGTCAAGGACAAAAATCCGTAATTGAGTATTATCTTAATTACTAAGATTAGCTAGATCATTACTAATTTGACCGCAACTTGCAGTAATATAAAAAGTTACACAGGACCTGTGAAAAATCCATAATGAATAATAAAGAATCATCTCCTTTAATTATTGGCTGAAGATACCTTAGTCATGGAATAGTAAAAGATGATAAAATAAGGAGTGTATAAATAACTGTAAGATGATGATAGTATATTAAGGGCTTATGTACTGAGGATAGTATATTGTAGTAAGGAATTATAAGCTGAATCTAGTATGAACTGAGGATGGTATTTAGGGAGGATTGTCTTTATTTCACTCTACAGGTGTATAAGATACACTCACATTTCTTGGTGTATTGTATAGTTTTGGGGGTATTGGTTGTAGGCCTAAGTTTATTAGGAGTTATATGAAAATTTAATTAAAACAAACAGTAGGTTAATATTCAATTAAAATCAGGAGGTTTTATAACACTTATCTGCCATTTTCATTAGGTTATTTCTTTTTTTAAATAGTGTCATTAGCTTTATAAAGTTTCAGGTTGAACTCGCTTTCCATGGTTAGCATTTGAGAACTTTATTACACAGCTAAAGTGATTTGGGTGTCCATGTGTAAGGTGAATGCGTACTTCGGTCCGATCTGACTGTCTGCTGGGAGAAGTAGCAAGGATGGTCAGGGTAGTAGCCTTGCACGTCTCTTCTTTTTTACCCGACTCAATCATATACATTAAATGACACGAGTCAGGGAGGCAGCTTGGAATTTGTGAATCTTGTCTGCTTTTCACTGAGCTTCATGTGTCTGTAGTAATGAATCGTTCTGAAATTGCACAAAGGCATGAAAATGACCTTATATTTTACATTTAAATTTTGTGTTTTCCATAATGGGAATATAATTTTTTTCTGATCCAAGTCTAAAATTTCATGTTTCATTAAAAAGTTAATGCAACTCTAAAAATGGCTGGAATGTGCCTTATAGGAATGTAAATAACATAAATGTTTTACTGTTTAACTTCAAGGGAGCTCCAAACTATTCCTGGAGCCATTGAATTACAATCCTGATATCATTGTTTGTAAAATTATCAATAAAAAAGAAAACAAGAAGGAAAATGAAAGCATTCAAGGGCCTAGTAACATTGCGTCTTCAGAAGAAAACTTTGCATCAAGTTTCTGGTTACTAGGTGGGAAAGGGGATGGCCTTGGTGGGCTTTCCTTTTCCTTCTTTTTATTAATAATTTTATGATATCTGTTAGATAAAGCACTGCTTACTTACACAGTCATGAAATATGTAACCTCAAATGCTGAGCTTCAAACTTGCCAACAGTGTTGAAAACTGGACACTGATGGGTAAAACAAAGAAAACGGGACGTTTTGTCATTCGCTCCGTATTTGATGAAGGGTGACTCCCCTAAAAGTCTTTCTTTGTCAAATTGTGAGCTTGCTTAATGCATGACAAATGTTTTCTTTGAACCTAGTCCATTTGAAGCTTTCAAAAAATGAGGTTTCTTGAATCTGATGCTTATATGTCATTGACATTATAGTGTTTGTATTTCAATTTTATAGTAAAATTGATTACACTGAAACCTGTCTCATGTTTGACATTCAATCTTCTACAATAAAAGTCTTTAATGAATTTCTAAGTTTTTCTTCAGCCATATTGTATTAATTGGAAGTTTTAAAGTACATATTCAGGTATACTTTTGCACGTAATTTAATAGCTTCACCATTGAATAAGAGGCTTTGGAGGAATAGTAAGTAATGGAAATAACAAGGCCATTATCTATCATGACGACTCTAGTCCGGAACAAAAAAAAACTATTTGACAGACAGCTGTATTAAGAAGTGGACTTTGGTCCAAAATGAAAATAAGACAGTTTGGCTTGACTTTCAATATATCATGACAAATACTACGCCTCTCACATCCCAGTGGCGGGGTGAACTGGATATGGCGGATAACTAACAGTCCAAATGGATAAGTGGCTAGTTAGGAGCGAGGACTATTTCATGAGCTTTTTGGCCCATTTTTTTGTGGAGAATAAGGCATTTGCTGGTACTAGAAGAGGTAGGGGGCCATTTATGGAGAACACTCGGTCATATGAAGTTTAATGTAGGATAGTACTGTGGTTCCTGCATTTTCATTTTTTTTTTTTTTTTTTTGGTTTTCTTGTTCCATTTTCTTTTATGTACCAGGGTAACTCAATTAAAAGAGTAATATTTAATATGCATTTTATTTTGGAATTCCTTGTGTGTTACAATGGTTGAGTATGGTAAATATCATAGCAGTAATTTTATTCTATGGTTTACTAAAAATTTAACAGGCACTACTTGATAATATCACTAGCATAAGAAAAATTAAGGCCTTAAATACTTGAAGATAAAAGAACAAGGGTACTGAATGATATGGGAAAATGCCATCCACTGCTAATAGTATAATTACATATATTGAAAAGTAAAGAGGCAAAGTGCCCAGCATTTTTACGTCAGTAATATGGGCATTACTGACTACTGTACTTTAGTTATATCATAGGTTCATTATAGTCAAGAGTTGGAAAGGGTTCATTCATGATACCGAGTATAAGATATTTGAATATCTAATCAAAATCAACTTCTTCATCCATAACAGAAATGAGATATCTTTAGTTGAGCAATTACGGGGTTTGGCAATAAGGAATTAATTCTTAATATCCCCAATATCATTGGTGAAACGTAAAATTTTGTTAATTTTCAAAACAGAAATAGATAGCTAGGACCAGCCACATAATTGAATAGTCTACTGTACAATGGTTATTCAGTGTTAATCTCTCATAAAAGACTAGTCTTATATTTCAATCTGCATTTTGAGAAATAAACAAAATCTGACTTACATTTCTTATGGGAGACATTAAGAATTAAACACCCTCTGCTAAACCAGGATTGCTCAACTTATTACTTTTGTTATGGATGAAGAAGTTAATTCTTACTTTTATATTCAAATATCTTGTACTAAATATCATGAATGACCCCTTTCCAGCTGACCTTAATGACACTAGGATATGACTAAAGAACAGTAGTCAGTAATGCCCATATTACAGACGTCAAAATGCTGGGCCATCTACCTTTACTTGTTCAACTTATGTTCCCATAAATATCATTCAAGTCCCTTGCTCTTGTATCTTCAAGTATTTTTGTCCATACCAATTTTTCTTATGCAATTGACCTTATCAAGTAGTGCCTCTTATTTACAACAAAACATTAGAAATAAACATTCTAAACAATATATAGCTATCAATTATACAAACATCTCATGTCTCAAATAAGTTTTAATTATTATTTGTATATAAAATCATAAATGACAAAACAGTATTTTATTGTACTGTATAAAGAAAGCAACTGGTTTTAAGCATTTGACATCTGCCTAATCACCATTTTCAATTCACATCCTATTTATATATATATATATATATATATATATATATATATATATATATATATATATATATATATATATATATATATATATATATATATATATATATATATATATATATATATATATATATATATATATATATATATATATATTTTAAGATTTAAAAATCCATTCTACCTACAAAACCACATTTATCAGGTTAAAGATGCCATCTACATTTCTATTCCAATTAAAATTTCCAACCACAACATTACCCTCTAAATCTGTAAATGCCATTACTTTAAAAGTACTCCCATCAAAATGCTACATTGTTAGGAATCGCAAGCATTTATCAAATTAATTCAAGAAACCCACAATTGTTTTTCCTTGAGGTTCCCTAAAGGTAATTATTCCTCAGTGTCCTCATCCTCTTAGATTTAGCCTAAGCATTAAGAACCAGACATCTGAGCATTCTCCTTACAAAATATTAATCTCCACCCTTTCATTATGTATAACTACTACTTTATGCCTTTCAGGAAGAATCTTGAAATTTTACTTTAAAACACCCTATATAAACATCTACTTTAAGCAAGAAATATTCAGTGAATGTTGAGAAAACTACTTCACTGAATTTTTTTTTTAAGACTACCATAAATCAAATTACTATTCCTTTCATATAACATTTTAATATAAATTTAATTTGTAAAATGCTCTAGACTACAAGTGTTATTAACTATATTGGCTTTATTCTAGAGCATGAGGCAATTAATTGTATCTTTTTTTATAAAGAATATACAAAGCTTAAAACCAGTCGACAAGAGATTTTATCCTTTCAATAGCAATTTTGTCATTTTCATATTTTGAAATAACCTTTTCAACAAATTGAAGAAATATAAATAGGATCTTCAAAATCCTTTTTGGAATATTGTGTGATCAGAATAATTAAAATATTGATATTTTGGGAAAATTAATTTAAAAATTAAAAGTTTTTATATAAAGTACTGAGATCAAGCTTAAAACACCTTAAAAATTAAGTTTCAAAACAATCTATACTTATTTATAAACGGGTATATTTTTTATTGTGGATATAACCTTAATTCCAGGAGAGAGAGAGAGAGAGAGAGAGAGAGAGAGAGAGAGAGAGAGAGAGAGAGAGAGAGAGAGAGAGAGAGAGAGAGAGAGAGAGAGAGACCTTTTAATGCTTAGCAATTTCTACTTATGACATTAAATCCAGTGATTAACTTTATAAAGATTTAAAATTATTCCATTATTTACCTTGCTTCCCATTACTCAAGACAAATGGATCAGTCGCTCCCTCAATATGTAAAAAATTAATAAATAAAAAGTGGAATCTGTACAGAGTATACTTTGTTCTCCCTTTAAATGAAATACTGTATATGGAAAATCTGATAATGGGGCTTTATATGACATTTTCAGTTAAGGATATCTGTCATTATTGCAAGAGGAAAGGAAATACGACAGTGGTTTTGAAATATATAAGCCAAAATCATCTATTAGTCTTTTTTTTATTTTTACTTCTCTACTTTATTTATAATACAAATAATTGTACGAATGTTCATAGCTAAAATAT
Organism: Palaemon carinicauda; assembly: GCF_036898095.1. NCBI lineage: Eukaryota > Metazoa > Arthropoda > Malacostraca > Decapoda > Palaemonidae > Palaemon > Palaemon carinicauda. The sequence continues at coordinate 9,162,154 of NC_090735.1, forward strand.
GATAAGCGATTCATCCCCAAGGCCCCAAGGATAAAAGTGACTGAATAGCACTAGAAAGCTGTGGCTAATTAGAAAGTAAGTTTTTTTTCAATAACTACTATCTTAAGCATAGCTTCTTATATCTTTTAAGAGGACATAGACCTACAATAGATTTGTCGTTGTATAGAAGAAAATTTAATGACAGTTACTAAAAATTTCATGACAGTCTCCAAAGGCAGAGATGAAATGGTATGCAGTACATAGACAAAGAAGAAATTTCTGTATAATCATAGTTATAATGATTATTTAGGTTATATTCACATACAATGATGTATTCTAATAAACAGATTGTAGAATGAATTTAAATCAGTTAAAAAGATGATTCATATTTTCCCCTCAGTTACACATTTAAATAACTTGTTTACAGTACTTTACACAATTCTAGTAATTATACAACCGTTAAACATGTTAAGGGATCCAGAAAAAAATACAATATAAAACCAATCAATCTAAAATTACCTGTAATAATTCCGGCTAATTATTTTAAGAGCTATATTCGTATATGCCAACTATAATAGTTTGCAGGCAACTAAATGAATGCTTTTGCTTTAATATCAAATAATAATTATGAAATTGCAATCAATTTAATTGGAAAGTCAAAAGCTCATAAATGTAAATATGGACCTAATTTTCAAGTTAAATTTTAGGCATTTAAAATTTAATAGAAAAATAGCATCACCTGTATTTTATAACAGAAAGATGCATAAAACAAAAAAAGAATTACTGCAACTAAAAATAGCTTTCTGGGTCGAACCTGTGGCGCCGGGCGAAAAGTCCTTCTTGTATACCTTTTCTGATAAAAACCTTCCAATTATACCAGAGAAAGATAAAAGCATGGAATGCTGAGGTTACAACCCTCGCGCGAGCACCTTTTGGGTGTCGTGTATAAAGCAAAGGCGCGTGAAATCCACTATTCACAGGTTGTCTTCCATTTAGTTAATTCCTTCGCCAAAGGGATGGGCCGATACAGAGGCCCTAGACACATCCCCATCGCCGCACCACCCACGCCACGACGCGAGCGCCATCTGAACAACATCCTTCTTTTTGGAATTCAAAAGTGTTGAATGTTTTCGTTGTGCTCTCGGTCTTTTTTATCTATCGTGGATTTATTTTGTCATGTCCGAAGCTCCATCTTCACACATTCCAATGTTAAGTACCATAGTTTGTTTTGACAGTATTTTATTGTACCGGGCTTGTGTTTTATATCCAGTATAGTCTGTTTTATTATTCCCGTCTGGCCGTTCGTGGCGGCCATTGTTTGTTCACTTGTTTGGGAATTCTTCTTTATCTGCCCGTTTAGTACTCTGTCACTTAGGTTCTTGGTTAAGTCCCTGGCCTTATGCCTTTAGAACCGTTATTATTTTTATTTTTATTTTATGCTCATGGTACTTTTTGCAAGTAAGTCCAGCCTACGATCGAGATAGCGATTTAGCTTTGTTTTTGTTTAGTAACCGCCCGAGGCGTTCGTCACTCGACTCGGTTAAAGGAACAGTGCTATTTATTTTAAGTTTTAACGGATGCTATTCTTCGATCGTAGTATTATATGGATGTACATTTTTATTTTATACGTTTATAATAGTGTTTTGTGATTTTTAGTCCTGTTTTTGTGTCCAAGAGAGCGGGAGATTGGGGTCCCCGTTTTCTGTTCGCAGTCACGAGTTACCCCTTTCTCTCGTTTTCTTTCTTAGCTCCGGTGGGGGAGCGGATTTCCCGTTTTCCGTTTTGTGCGTTCAGCGGGTTCTCCCTCCCTCACCTCTCCCCCTCTGGGTGGATGATAACTTACGAGTTATTTATTTTTCGTGACTTTTCAATTGTTAGCGTTATTTTGGTCCGTGTTTCGTCCTCTCCCCGTTACGGCTCGGGAGTAGTTATGAACGTTATCCACTCCGCCTTGAGTTATACTCCGCCACGAGGGATTCTCAATAACTTTCGTTCTATTGTTATATTTATATTGTTTACTACATGGGACGGGCTTCATATTGTTTAGATAAGACCCTCCGGTGGCCCTTACTTCGGTCTCAGGCCACGGCCATATCCACAATAGCCTTTGTTATTACAACTGTGTTGTTATTCACAATAATTATTCAGGACCTTTCTTCTCCCTCCGGCCTCACCGGAGATCGTAAATACGCTTTACTATAATCTAAGCTTTAGTCTTTAGCTACGACTTAGCTTTTTATCTTTCACAATTGAATTATTAGCCACAATTGAATTATTCAGGGCATCTCATTATCCTCCGGCGTCACCGGAGGTCGCCCAAACACTTAACACTTAAAGTTGCCTTAGCTAATTAGCTAAGGCTCCTTTATTCAGGACATTTCATTACGATCCGGCCTCACCGGAGCTCCGGCTTCACCGGAGCTCCGGCTTCACCGGAGGACGCCCATACACTTCACACTTATATTTGCCTTGCCTTTAGCTAAGGCTGGTGTTTGTATTTATTTTAAGGGCATGTCACTGCTTCCCCGACCCTTGGAGGTCGGCGGATTACTTTAAGCTTATTATCCTTATGTCATTAACAGACATTGGGTGCATTACAAATATACAGACAATTGAATTTTAAAGTGCCAACAATGGTATGGGGCAGTATCAACTTAAAGTTAATAGTTAGTTGTTTGGTCAATGCAATATGGGTGCTTAGGTAATTCAGTGAGTGCCAGAACTCTAAAATAATAGGTTTTTATCCCTTATCAGAGTTTCAAGCATCACCAGACTCATGTCTCCTTTCTTTTACAGAAGGCCCGTTGTACTGCTGAAGGATGCTCTGCCTCGTTCAGCGACCCCGTTGGGCATGACCTCTGCCGGTCTCATGCTCACTGCTCCATTCCCTTTATCCAGGAACCGGGACAGGCCCAATACCCAGTGTGGTTCCCGGATTTGTGCTCGTTCTGTTACGAGTTGTCGTCAGTTCTGCTGAATGATGATGTAAGTGGGTTTTCCCTTTGTTCCTTATTTCTCGTTGGCAGACACTAATATAGACATGAATATGATATACACAGTATATTTAGGAGGGCAAACCCCCTCCTCCATCACTAATCACTGCAAATCTTACAGGCCGATGATGTCTCTCTTCGGTCAGCAAGGGCTACTCTTCGGCCGTGGGTGTCGGGCTTTGGCAGGAATGCCCCGTCTGGCGCTCCCTATCTCCTCGATGGGGATATGGCCTCCCGTCTCTTCCCAGGCTCGACTACTGCTGCAGTCTCTCCTGACCTTGCTGCCCCTTTAATTGAAGAAGTCAGGGCTACCATTTCCGTGGAGGACGAAACCCTCGTACCGATGGACATGGCTGGTCTGGATATAGACGTAGAACCCAGGGACGAGCAGGTAAGTGGTGCCGAGTTGGTGGAAACCCTTTTCTCTCCTACTCCCTCTTCTACCTCTTCCTTTCTAGGTTTTGATAACTCTAAGGCTTCTCCTCGGGATCCCTCTGCCTCCGTACGACCCAAGGTGAAGCCACTTCGAACTTATAAGACTTCAGCTTTGCCAGTATCAACGTCACCGGTCCCCGGACCCTCGACAGCTCCTGATATTCATATTGCTCCTCGTAAAACCACTACTCCTAAGAAGTCTAAGTCTACCAAATCCAAGAAAAAACCAACGGGTGACTTTCAGGTACCCTGGGCTGATCTCCTCCCCATCCAACTGATCAAAGGATTGGTCAGGGATCAAGTTCAACATCACTCTGGTGCAATAACAGAGATTAAGGATATGATGGCTACTCTGATCCGCGCCGGAACTCAGTTCCCTCCCCCTTCTACCCCAGACGCATCGAAGCTGCCGCCCTTCGATAAAAACAATCCTTGGCGGTTTGCTTTGCATGCTCCATTCGTAGATGGCTCCCTAACTCTGGAGGGCATGGGCACCCGCCCTCTAGAGGACCTGGAGTTCTATCCCCCGGGCCTAGCATTCCCGTTCAATGGTTTTGTACGGTTAAAGGAACATGCATTGGTCCGTATGGACAAGGTACCGAAGGAAACGGTCATATTTCCAAAAGAGCAGGCCCAGGCTATCTGGGCCAGAACACTATCAGAGTGGGGGTGTATTAACTCCAAGCTCACCCCTCACAAGGGTTCCTACACTATTTTTACGACAGCGGCCTCCATCTCTTTGCCGCTCATAGACAAAGTCACAGAGCTGACTATACAGGCCATCAAAGAAGGCTCTTCCATGCCGGCTCTCAAGGAGACGGACCCCACCTCTTTGCTTATTCCGGGTTCCTCGGCAGCCTGGGATGCTGCGGCCTCTACCTTCACGGTGGGGAAACTAGACCCGGACTGTGCCTCTACTCTTTTCTCTGAGAAGCTTCCCAGATTAATAGAGAGTCTTCTCAAAACTGAGTTCGAGACCCGTACTAGACTTGCTAGGTCCCTCCAATCCATCACCTCCATGGAGTCCCTTGCATCTCTTTACCCAGAGGAAACGCTGTTCAGAGTCGCCACAAAGAACCAGCTGCTATCCTACCAAATAGATCTCCATGACTACTGGTCAGCACGGGTTAGTTGCAGGAAGTTCGTTCTGTCGGAGGCCACCATCAGGCATGAGCCGAACAGACTGATAGCTTCCTCCTGCTGGGGTAAGACCCTCTTCCCTCAGACCGAGGTGGATAAGGTTCTTCAGGACGCAGCGAGGGCAAACCAGAATTTGCAGGTAAGGTGGGGTCTCTCAGCCAAAAAGAGGTTCGAACCCCAGAGACACACATTCTTCAAGAAGAAGCTGAGGTTTAGTCCTTACAAAGCGGCCCGGGGTACCTCGTCCCCACAGCCTTCCGCGGCCTCGACTTCTCGACAACAGGCGCCTCCTCAGCAGGTAGTCTACCTCGCTGCTCCCCCTGGTACACAGCCCAACCCCTCTTGGATGCCCTCACCTGCATACAACCCTGCCTACGAACCCTCCGGTTCCTTTCGTGGATACCAAAGAGGGAGTTCCAGAGGTAGAGGACAGTTCCGCCAACGCGGCGGGCCCAGAGCAAGGGGTTCCCGTGGAGGGAGGGGCCCTAAGTTCACTCCCTCCCAATGATGTGATGCCAGTAGGAGGGAGACTTTATCACTTCCGGGATCATTGGACCTTCAGTCCATGGGCTCACAGCATAATATCAAGGGGCTTGGGTTGGAAATGGTCACAGGGATCCCCTCCTCCACCGGTGACCTTCTTCCAGAGACCCACTCCCATCCTGGAAGAGTACACTGCGGAGTTACTCAAGAAGAGAGCAATCAAGCGGGTTCGATCCCTGAAGTTCCAAGGCCGCCTGTTTACAGTCCCGAAGAAAGACTCGTCGGCGTTGAGGGTAGTTCTGGACTTGTCGAAGCTCAACTCTTACATCCTTTGCGACAAGTTCCGTATGCTGACTATCTCTCAGGTACGGACCTTACTTCCCCGTGGGGCCGTCACCACCTCTATCGATCTTACCGACGCCTATTATCATGTCCCAGTAGCTCGAAACTTCTCTCCTTATCTAGGCTTCCGTCTCGGCAAGAGAGCCTTCGCATTCAAAGTCATGCCCTTCGGTCTCAGCATTGCCCCCAGGGTATTCACGAAACTGGGGGAGACGGTGCTCGAGCAACTCAGACACCAAGGGATACAAATCGTCGCCTATCTGGACGATTGGCTCATTTGGGCCCAGTCGCACCAGGAATGCAAAAGAGCTACGTCGAAGGTACTCCATTTTCTCGCCAAACTGGGCTTCCAAGTCAACCTCCGGAAGTCCCGCCTACAACCATCAAGCCTCTTCGAATGGTTAGGCATCCGTTGGGACCTCTCAAAGCACAAGTTCTCCCTTCCTCCCAAGAAGGTGAGGGAGATAGCTTCCAAGGTCAGGAACTTTCTCAAACACAAACAGGTGTCCAGAAGAGCTTTAGAACGAGTCCTCGGCCTACTCCAGTTTGCCTCACTGACCGATCTCCTATTAAAAGCCAAACTCAAAGACATCAATCGAGTTTGGAGAAAGAGGGCGACAATACCTTTAAGAGACAAGACCTCGAAGATCCCCTCTGTCTTGAAAATGAAACTACAACCATGGTCCGATCGGAGGAACCTCTCCAAGTCGGTTCCTCTACAGTTCCCCTCTCCACAAGTGACAATTCATACCGACGCGTCTCTGAGTGGTTGGGGGGGTTACTCCCAACATCAGATGTGTCAGGGCTCTTGGTCACCTGCCATGAGACAGTTCCATATCAATGTTCTCGAAGCCATGGCGGTGTTCTTGACCCTGAAGAGAATCTCCCCTCCGAGGTCGACCCACATCAGAGTAGTCTCAGACAGCACGGCCGTAGTCCACTGCCTCAACAGGGGGATGTCGAAATCACCCAACCTGAATCAGATCCTAGTCACTATCTTCACCTTGGCAGCCGACAAAGACTGGTTCCTGTCAGCAACTCACCTAGCAGGAGTCCAGAATGTGATAGCAGACGCATTATCCAGGACGAGCCCACTGGAATCGGAGTGGTCCCTGGACATGCACTCCTTCCGGTGGATACTCAGGCTGGTTCCAGGTCTCCAGGTAGATCTATTCGCGACCCGACTCAATCACAAACTCCCGTGTTATGTGACACCGAACCTGGACCCTCAGGCTTATGCCATGGACGCATTAACCCTGGATTGGAACCATTGGCAGAAGATCTTCTTATTCCCTCCAGTGAATCTTCTACTGAAAGTCTTGCACAAACTCCGCTCCTTCAACGGGGTAGTAGCTTTAGTGGCACCTCACTGGCCAAAGAGCAGTTGGTTTCCTCTCCTCCTCGAGTTGAAACTCCGTCCCTTCCGGATCCCATTCCCCAAACTGACCCAGGTGGTCCAAACACGGACTGTGTCAGATTCCTCAAGGATAGCCAAAACCCTAACTTTGTGGATTTCATGAAGTTTGCGGCACGTAGGGACGCAAACATCGACCCAGATAATGTCCTCTTTATAGAATCAGACAAAAGGGACTCAACGATTCGCCAATATGATTCGGCGGTTAAGAAACTAGCGGATTTCTTAAGGACTTCAGACCATTCGGTTATGACTCCTAATTTAGCCATCTCCTTCTTTAGGTCCATTTTTGACAAAGGCCTAGCAGCTAGCACTATAACCACCATTAAGTCAGCTCTGAGGAAAGTCTTCCTGGTTGGGTTTAACATTAACCTGGCGGAGTCTTATTTCTCATCTATTCCAAAAGCATGTGCTAGGCTTCGACCTTCGGTCCGTCCTCAAAAGGTCTCTTGGTCTCTAAATGATGTCCTCAAACTGGCCTCCGACACGGACAACGAATCCTGCTCTTATATCACTCTTCTTAGGAAGACTTTATTTCTAACAGCTTTGGCCTCGGGTTCCAGAATCTCAGAACTAGCAGCTCTCTCACGAAACTCAGAGAACATGGATTTCCTCCCTTCAGGTGAGGTACTTCTTTCACCAGACAGGGCGTTCCTAGCTAAGAACGAGGACCCCCAAAATAGGTGGTCCCCTTGGAAGATTATTCCTCTTCTCCAAGATACTTCTCTATGTCCGGTCACCACTCTCAGGGCCTTTTTAGCCAGGACTGCTACCCAATCGTCTGGCCCCTTGTTTATCAGAGAACAAGGAGGTACCATTTCCATACGTGGCATTAGGCAACAGATCCTATACTTCATTAAACAAGCCAATCCGGGATCATTTCCCCATGCTCATGATATCCGATCGATAGCTACCTCCATCAACTATTTCCAGAATATGGACTTTGATAACCTTAAAAAGTACACGGGTTGGAAATCTCCTATGGTCTTCAAACGTCACTATCTAAAGAACTTACAGGCTCTTAAATATCCAACGGTTGCAGCTGGGAGCCTTATCTCTCCCCATTGATCTTTTGTTCTTCCTTTCATCCATCTCTTCTCTTCTCCCTCCTACCCGCCACTCGCACCACGACGCCGCTTCCTTGGTGGTTCGTTAGCCCTAAGTGTATTACATATTAGGTTAATATGATTGTAACTATTATTGTTTTCCCTTGTTATTAAGTTGGGATATTCTTAGCCATGTCAGTTTTGTTGCATGTTTTCCTCTGATACTCAGAGGTTTCCTTGTTATCATGTTTGTTTATCCTTACTCTCACTATGCCCTGTGGCTAGTTTATATTTTATGCCTACTTACCTGAATTATATATGATTTTCTTTACATGGTGTTGTTTCTCTCCCCTTATTAAATTAGTAGTTATTGTTGGGCTTGGAAGGCATTCTCTGGTACATTTTCGCCCGGCGCCACAGGTTCGACCCAGAAAAGGGATTTTGACGAAGGAAAAATCTATTTCTGGGGAGAGACCTGTGGCGCCCGGCGAAACCCTTCCCCTTATTTTACACGATCCCACCCTTTCCTTTCCAAGCCATCATGGTCAATACAGAAGGATGTTGTTCAGATGGCGCTCGCGTCGTGGCGTGGGTGGTGCGGCGATGGGGATGTGTCTAGGGCCTCTGTATCGGCCCATCCCTTTGGCGAAGGAATTAACTAAATGGAAGACAACCTGTGAATAGTGGATTTCACGCGCCTTTGCTTTATACACGACACCCAAAAGGTGCTCGCGCGAGGGTTGTAACCTCAGCATTCCATGCTTTTATCTTTCTCTGGTATAATTGGAAGGTTTTTATCAGAAAAGGTATACAAGAAGGACTTTTCGCCGGGCGCCACAGGTCTCTCCCCAGAAATAGATTTTTCCTTCGTCAAAATCCCTTTTTTAATCACTAACTTTGTAAATATTGAAAAAAATACTTATTAAATTCAGTAAAATTTAAAAGCTCAGATTAATTCATGGTTTTCTGAAATACACTTTGATAAACTTCTAATCTGGTAATATTGTTTATATTACTTATTTACAGTAACTCATCTTGTTTTTTACCTTAAGTTAATGACTACTGAACCTACGGGATATAAATGGAATGACCACTGTAACATAACTCATAAAACCTTAATTACTCTGGTAAATTGATCATTTAAGATATTTGGAGTACTGTAATGATATTTCTCATTAAGGCCTTTCAATACTCCAGAAAAGTGTGACAATAGAGTAGTAACTTCAGCTGTGATGATTCAGTACTCCTGAAACTTTCTGGAATTCTTTTCTGTGGTAAATCCCAGATTATTTGCTACTGATCTTCATCTTGATGTCATTAGGAATGTCTTCACTATACTTAGTACATAGTTTTGGAGTTTAATTTCCCGTTTTGAGAAGTTGTATATAAATATTAACCTTTCCTTTTGATGAATCTGGTCTGAAAAAAAAATAAAATGTTAATTGTACAGATTTATGTCTTACTCAAATATTTTACTGTGCACTTCAATATCAAAATTATACTTTTAGTAAAACATTCATGCTATCCAAGAAGAACTACGAGGAGTCAGCAGGATGCCCAGACTGCTGACCCTCAGCTACCATTATTGTAAATAACTGTAAAACCTTTGTCTTCTTTAAAATACCTACTGCCAGATAAGGACACTGGAAGTAGGGGGCATTATACTCTCTGGTGGCTGCAAAAGTGTGAGCTCAGTGGCTGGTACCCATCTCCAGCAGAACTACCACCACTTCGTTAAAAGTTTTAACAGTAGTCTCCAACTTCATTGAAAGCATACTCCAATCAAAGGACAAGGGTTTGTATTCCTATAGAAACAAACATTAATTCTGGATCCAAACAAATGTGCAGTGCATGATGGGTAACCATCATTATCAGAATGCTAAGAGGAGTGACAATGTCAGAAGCAAGAACATCTTAGGAAAATGCCCTTACCATAGTGTGTTCATGGTTCAAGCAAAGAACAGCAACACAAGATTCTAATAACAAGTTTACCAAATAACATCCGAGTGGTAATATTTAAGTTCACCAAATAACATCTTGGTGCTAGTATTTTATTGTTGTCTATCATAAATCATTCCATGGTTATATCTATAAAAGATCACCCAATTTATGTAATGTTTGATTCTTAGCAATATTGCTATATACGTATAAAACCTTCACATAGCTTCTAATTCTAGGTAACTACCCTTGCATTTTGTCCTTTTATGCCTTTCCATGTTTTGGCCAAGCATAGCAACTATAATGCACCAGCCTGAAGCCTCCCATTATATATTTTCCTTTTAACTTTGCTGCCACCATGAATTGGATTTATGAACTTGAGCTATAGAGCCCATCACCAGGGCCTGTGAGGCCAATAAATGCCAAAGTGAACCTTTGGGGAAACACACTTAAGAAGTTAGAAGAGGGTTGACAGCAAGATGTAGGAAAGGAGTGATAATGGAGGTAAAGTAGAATAATATACAGCAAGTACAGCTACGGGCAAAGGGAACACAGCAAAGACCCTTAAGTAATGCCTAAGTACCCAATGTGAGGTGCAATGATGGCACTAATCTCTTACAGAAATCCTCACCATGGCAATGATACTATACTTCACTGGCCTGGAAACTATTAAATAACTCATGTGTGCAAAGTACAGCTGAGTTTAGTATCTACTTGTAGACATTGGTTTTCAACTTTGCCTTGTTAATGAGTGAAGTGATCATGGGGCTAAGCTAGACCTTGAAGAATTTGTTTGTTGCTAGATTAATGCCCTTAGTTTTAGTTTTTGTGCTTCTGACCTCATAACTCGTTGTCTGGTAACTAGGCTTGCATGTAGGGATTTCCATGGTCAAGTGGATACACTAACTAAAATCTTGTTTCAATCAGATTTTTAATGAGTTCCAATACAATTACCTTTGTAGCCAGTCCTACCTTATTGCAGTAAAATTCTAGTTTTACATGAAACCTTTGATGAACAGTCTATTGTAATTTGAAAATATTTGAATTCCAATTTTATTCCTAATGCCCAACTAAATCTATTACCTGGAATCTGAAATCATTGCAATGACTAAAAGTTCTAGAGCATATGGAAGCAAGCCAGTCCTACTTTAATCTGTTGTCCAGAAAACATTCTTTATTTCAGTACAATCTAATCCTTTCCAAATATCACAAATTTTAAGTAATTTGTATCTTTATCAACTATGCAAACTTATGATTTCAGCTTGGCTGGAAATTGGCTGTTAGAATTTATAGATATCTGTAGTTATAGGTAGCAGGAAAACACCACCTCATTTCCAGCACACCGATAAGCCAGTTTGACCTTCACCTAGGGCATGAGAAGCAGTTGAGGCTTTGAGTGAAACTTGAACTGAGGTTTATATAGTTAGGAGAAATCTGTAATCTGTTCTTACATGAATACAAACCCTCGTGCTTTAATAGGAGACTAACCATTAGGTGGGAGGAAGCCCTTTAACCCTATCGTCTGGTTCAAAGTTGTGAGATGTCAAGAAACTCGGGCCTGAAGAAGTGCAAAGTTATGACTTACTATTTTCTACCTCCTGAGAAATACTCTCTCAAAGATTAGACTAGGCTACTGTCTATGGACAGATGGTCATGGAAAAATCTATACTCTTAAGATATGCTGTCATAATGTAGAGCCTATATAAAGTACAGGGTTCAGCACACAAACCCTTGTAAGGAGCATGGTTGGAGATTCTTCTATAACCTTATACTGTATATAAAAAAAGGAGATAAGTTGTGAAAGTGTGCATACATTAAATATACAATCCAGTAAATAATGGCGCGACCGCTGCACCCCCAAGAGAGGGTTAGAAAGAGTGAAAGGCCAGGCACTAACTCTATCCTTATCTAATGACTCAAGCATTATATAGTATTAGACAAGATGCTTCTTGTCCTGGAAGGAGCTTGGTACGCTACACAACCTGCTGAACAGCTACTATGAGTCCCAGTAAAAACATTTCTAAAGACTTAGGGGTATACTCCATAGATAACGGGCTGTAAAGGTTGTCTGGCACTTTCAGACTCCACCCTTTAGTACTTGTGCCACTGACAGGTTCTTTAAGGCTAGTGTCGAGCAAACTCCTCCAACTTCATGAAACCAAGCCGGATGCTGCTTGGGGACATACTCTCTTGATGGTTTCACAAAACCAGAAGGAAATGGTATTCTTTGAAATATGTTATTTTTATTAATAAAATAAATTTTTGAATATACTTACCCGATAATCATGTAGCTGTCAACTCCGTTGCCCGACAGAATTCTATGGAGGGATACGCCAGCTATCACAATACTAGAAGGGGGTGTATTTACCAGCGCCACCTGTGGCCAGGTACTCAAGTACTTCTTGTTGACACCACCTCAATTATTCCTCGGTCCACTGGTTCTCTATGGGGAGGAAGGGAGGGTCGATTAAATCATGATTATCGGGTAAGTATATTCAAAAATTTATTTTATTAATAAAAATAACATTTTTCAATATTAAACTTACCCGATAATCATGTAGCTGATTCACACCCAGGGGGGTGGGTGAAAACCAGTGTACAAGATTAAAGGATAGCTAAGTATCCCATATTTCATATAATCAGTTATCCACAATAACAATGAAATAATAAGTACCTGGTAAGGAAGTCGACTTGAACCGTTACTCTGCCTTTAATAAGATCGTCTTCCTTACTGAGCGCAGCGGTCCTCTTGGGAGGCTGAATCAACTCAAAGGTGCTAAAGTATACAGGGCTGCAACCCATACTAAAGGACCTCATCACAACCTTTAACCTTGGCGCTTCTCAAGAAAGAATTGACCACCCGCCAAATCAACAAGGATGTGGAAGGCTTCTTAGCCGACCGTACAACCCATAAAAAGTATTCAAGAGAAAGGTTAAAAGGTTATGGGATTATGGGAATGTAGTGGCTGAGCCCTCGCCTACTACTGCATTCGTTGCTACGAATGGACCCAGGGTGTAGCAGTACTCGTAAAGAGACTGGACATCTTTGAGATAGAATGATGCGAACACTGACTTGTTTCTCCAATAGGTTGCATCCATAACACTCTGCAGAGAACGGTTCTGTTTGAAGGCCACTGAAGTAGCCACAGCTCTCACTTCATGTGTCCTTACCTTCAGCAAAGCAAGGTCTTCTTCCTTCAGATGAGAATTTGCTTCTCTAATCAGAAGCCTGATGTAGTAAGAAACTGAGTTCTTAGACATTGGTAGAGAAGGCTTCTTGATAGCACACCATAAGGCTTCTGATTGTCCTCGTAATGGTTTTGACCTTCTTAGATAGTACTTAAGAGCTCTAACTGGGCAAAGTACTCTCTCCAGTTCGTTCCCCACCATGTTGGACAGGCTTGGGATCTCAAACGACTTAGGCCAAGGACGGGAAGGAAGCTCGTTTTTAGCCAAAAAACCGAGCTGCAAGGAACATGTAGCCGTTTCAGATGTGAAACCTATGTTCCTGCTGAAGGCGTGGATCTCACTTACTCTTTTACCTGTTGCTAAGCACACGAGGAAAAGAGTTTTTAATGTGAGGTCCTTAAAAGAGGCTGATTGGAGCGGTTCAAATCCTGATGACATTAGGAACCTTAGGACCACGTCTAGATTCCAGCCTGGAGTGGACAACCGACGTTCCTTTGAGGTCTCAAAAGACCTAAGGAGGTCCTGTAGATCTTTGTTGGAGGAAAGATCCAAGCCTCTGTGGCGGAAAACCGCTGCCAACAAACTTCTGTAACCCTTGATCGTAGGAGCTGATAGGGATCTTACGTTCCTTAGATGTAACAGGAAGTCAGCAATCTGGGTTACATTGGTACTGGTTGAGGAAAACTGCATTGGCCTTGCACCAGCTTCGGAAGACTTCCCATTAAGACTGATAGACTCTGAGAGTGGATGTCGTCCTTGCTCTGGCAATCGCTCTGGCTGCCTCCTTCGAAAAGCCTCTAGCTCTTGAGAGTCTTTCGATAGTCTGAAGGCAGTCAGACGAAGAGCGTGGAGGTTGGGTGTACCTTCTTTACGTGAGGTTGACGCAGAAGGTCCACTCTAGGAGGAAGAGTCCTGGGAACGTCGACCAGCCATTGCAGTACCTCAGTGAACCATTCTCTCGCGGGCCAGAGGGGAGCAACCAACGTCAGCCGTGTCCCTTTGTGAGAGGCGAACTTCTGAAGTACCCTGTTGACAATCTTGAACGGCGGGAATGCATACAGGTTGAGATGGGACCAATCCAGCAGAAAGGCATCCACGCGAACTGCTGCTGGGTCTGGAATCGGAGAACAATACAAGAGGAGCCTCTTGGTCATCGAGGTAGCGAATAGATCTATGGTTGGCTGACCCCACAGGGCCCAAAGTCTGCTGCAAACATTCTTGTGAAGGGTCCACTCTGTGGGGAAGACCTGACCCTTCCGGCTGAGGCGATCTGCCATGACATTCATATCGCCCTGAATGAGCCTCGTTACCAGCGTGAGCTTTCGATCTTTTGACCAAATGAGGAGGTCCCTTGCGATCTCGAACAACTTCCTCGAATGAGTCCCTCCCTGCTTGGAGATGTAAGCCAAGGCTGTGGTGTAGTCGGAGTTCACCTCCACCACCTTGTTAAGCTGGAGGGACTTGAAGTTTATCAAGGCCAAATGAACTGCCAACAACTCCTTGCAATAGATGTGAAGTGTCCTTTGCTCCTGATTCCATGTTCCCGAGCATTCCTGTCCGTCCAGTGTCGCACCCCAGCCCGTGTCCGATGCGTCCGAGAAGAGACGGTGGTCGGAGGTCTGAACAGCCAAAGATAGACCTTCCTTGAGAAGAATGCTGTTCTTCCACCATGTTAGAGTAGACCTCATCTCTTCGGAAACAGGAACTGAGCCCGTCTCTAGCGTCATGTCCTTTATCCAGTGAGCAGCTAGATGATACTGAAGGGGGCGGAGGTGGAGTCTCCCTAACTCGATGAACAGGGCCAGCGATGAAAGTGTCCCTGTTAGACTCATCCACTGCCTGACTAAGCATCGGTTCCTTCTCAGCATGCTCTGGATGCATTCTAGGGCTTGGAAGATCCTTGGGGCCGACGGACAAGACTGAAAAGCTCGACTCTGAAGATCCATACCCAAGGAGACAATGGTCTGGGATGGAACGAGCTGAGACTCCTCAAAATTGACCAGGAGGCCCAGTTCCTTGGTCAGATCCATAGTCCATTTGAAAATCTCCAGACAGCGACGACTTGAGGGAGCTCTTAAAAGCCAGTCGTCTGACGGAGCCGGACACAAGATCATGATACTGCTGCACAGTCTGTAAACTGTCAATCATGGGCAAGCGAGGAAGTACAGTGACAACCCGAATCTGTCTAGACTGTCTGGGTCGTACAGACAACTCCTCAACGGGTTGCTGAGGTTGCCGCACTGCGTCACAACAAGTCCCTTCTGTTGGTTGTTGAACGTCTTCCCCGTGACACATTGACTCCGTAAACAAAAAATCCTCTAACAAGGACTAAGCTTGGACTGCATGTCATGCAACACAGCTCAAGGTCTATGGGAGCAGGTGTGGTAACAGACGGGATTAGCGGCTGAAGTGTAACCATTACCTTCCCTGTAAGCATGTTATGCTTAAATAAAAGTCCATAAGAGGTTATGCAGCTAAAGGCTCCCTCCAAATGACAGAGTCCTCAAGGGAATATCAGAAGGAGGGAGAAAAGAACTTTCTCATCTACAGGGACCTTATCCTAGAAAAGCTAAGCTCTCTGAGTGAGGGTTCACTGGTGCAAAGCAGCAGACTAGAAGGCAACGTTATGAAACTGCTTGACAGTCTAGTGAGTTGGCAACAACCCAAGATGTGTTGAGAAGCATGCGGTAAGGTATGCAGAGCATGATGTATGCAGAGTATGCTGTATGCAGAGCATGCTGTATGTAGAGCATGTTGTATGCAGAGCATGCTGAATGCAGAGCATGCTGTATGCAGAGCATGTTGTATGCAGAGCATGCTGAATGCAGAGCATGCTGAATGCTGAGCATGTAGTAAGCAGAGCCTGCTGTAAGCAGAGCCTGCTGAAAGGAAAGCAGAGCGTGTGCATGGCGTTTAACATTTCTCAGAAATTCCATGACCAGTGCTAGAGTGTTTTATGCATGCTTGCATGGGGTTTAAACCATGGTATGCTGAACAGCAGAGTCAGAACGAGCTGGAACAACAATAGTGTGGTTTCCTCTTCAAGACTCCGATGAGGGAACACCTGAGGCTCAGTCTGCAAAGGCTGAATAAAAGACAAGCAGAAGGAAGGCGCATGGGTGGAGGAGGCTGACTCCTAGCATGAGTGGTTGAACCCAAGGGTTGCGCTTGCTGAGCGGTTGGCGGAAGCGGAGTAGCAAGTTCCAGTTCCTGTGGTGTGAGCGGAGCGCGATGAGGAAGAGGCTGCGCAGAACAAGGTAAATGTCTCGCAAGCTGAGGCTCCTGAGGCGCAAGGCTAAGGTGTTGTGGTGCTTGCCTTATGGAGGGTTGAGCTCGCTGCAGCAAGAGCTGAGGAAACTGACTCATGGACGGGAGAGGTTGTTGTACCTCAACCGAGTGTTGCATCACTGGTGGAGCAGCAAGTGGAGGCGGAGGAAGAGAGGTATAATCCTCCTGATCCCAATGTAAAGGTT
Source organism: Palaemon carinicauda (assembly GCF_036898095.1). Lineage (NCBI taxonomy): Eukaryota > Metazoa > Arthropoda > Malacostraca > Decapoda > Palaemonidae > Palaemon > Palaemon carinicauda. Next base: position 9,178,586 of record NC_090735.1, read on the forward strand.
GCCTTAAGAAAGGCGGAGGCTGAACACCACAGGGAACAGCAAACTCAGCACGTGTCTCAACATCGTACGCCTGGCAGGTGGTACTGCGATCAGGCGGAGCGAGTGTAGGTGGAGGGAGTGTAGGCGGAGGCGGAGGAGCAACACTCTCAGCCCGACACTCACGCATCAAGTCCGAAAGCTGTGCTTGCATGGACTGTAGTAGAGTCCACAACATCATACGCCTGGCAGATGGTACTGTGATCAGGCGGAGCGAGTGTAGGAGGAGGGAGTGTAGGCGGAGGCGGAGGAGCAACACTCTCAGCCCGACACTCACTCATCAAGTCCGAAAGCTGTGCTTGCATGGACTGTAGTAGAGTCCACAACATCGTACGCCTGGCAGATGGTACTGTGATCAGGCGGAGCGAGTGTAGGAGGAGGGAGTGTAGGCGGAGGCGGAGGAGCAACACTCTCAGCCCGACACTCACTCATCAAGTCCGAAAGCTGTGCTTGCATGGACTGTAGTAGAGTTCACAACATCGTACGCCTGGCAGATGGTGCTGCGACCAGGCGGAGCAGGTGCAGGCTGGGCGAGCACAGGCGGAGCAGGTGCAGGCTGGGCGAGCACAGGCGGAGCAGGTGCAGGCTGGGCGAGCACAGGCGGAGCGAGAACAGGTGGAGGGAGTGTAGGCGGAGGAGGAGGTGCAACACTCTCAGCCCGACACTCACGCATCAAGACCGAAAGTTGTGGACTGCAGTAGAGTTAACTTGGGGTCGGCAGACACTAAGTTCTGCTGAGGTAAAGCCTTAACAGCAGAGATCTGTTGTGGCAGAACCTTACTCCTCTTAGGCGGAGTGTAATCAACTGATGACTGAGGAGAGTCAGAGCTAACCCAATGACTGCATTCGGGTTGTGAACTTTAACTTCGTACGTCTGGCATAGGTCTGGACTTAACGTTTAAGAAGTCTTGAGACCTGAGACCAGCGTTACTCTGCCTTTATTTTCTCCCCTAATCTCTTCTGCAGACGAGCAAAAAAAAGGGCTCAATCGTCTGCGGGTGGGAGTGACGGTCTCGGTAAGACACGCCCACAACCACCGAGAATACTTCTGTGCGCCGATCAAGGCCTGCTGAACCCTTATGCCCTTCGACATTGCTTCTCCCCTGGGCTTGGGAGCTTGCAAGAGGTCCCGGACTGGGAGGACGACTGGCGCGCACAAAAGTACCCTCACGCACTAATCACTTATCACTTTGATTTCTGTTTGCACTTATTTCACTGAACTCGAAACTTTAAGTGGTTTGTACCTGAAATACGCAATTCTATCCTTTCTCAAAGTTAGTAATTGCGAAAACAGAATTACAATGTAACAGAAAAATCTAATGAAAGATAATTCAGTGGTTGGAAAGAGACTAAACACTAGATCACTCTAGAAACGTTTAGTTTCTTCCCCTAAAGAGACTAGGGAGAAGAGCAAAAAACGATAACGACGTTACTCGTACGCCTGGCAGGCTTGAATGAAACGTTTATCCTCTTTCTCCCTCCGTCTCTATCTCTCTCTCTCTCTCTCTCTCTCTTGACTTAGAACCTGAGAGAAGAGCCCAATCATATCGTTAAAACATATTATTGTTAAAGGAAAAAAAAAAAACTGAAAAGTTCCTTTATTAGGATCAAAACCATTAAGTTAAGAAAGAATAAACAAAACGCTAGACACGGTTACTCTTACTGCAACGTGAAACCGTGAACATTCTTTCTCTATCGTAACGATAGAGTGCAAGTTGAACGTTCTGAACGTCAACAACTGCAGAGACAAAACAAAACGTTAGTTCAGCTTTGAAAACAGTACGAGACTGTCAAAGAAAATCTTTCAAACTCTGTGGCGGAAATAGCATAATATGTTAACAGGTAAAACCGAAATGACGGGCTCAAAGTTTATTAACTTCGGTAAAAGACCGCCTACTATTAGGAAGGTCGAATATAAACAAATATAAAAATTAATTTTAATGAGTTTATAATAAAAGGAAGTTAATCGAAGAGGCCTATAAGAGGCGGAGAGATATAAAATAAATCTATAACTTTTGTTAAGCAAAATTAAGAAAGAGAGTCTATACTCTCTTAGACACCAACACTTCCGTCTAAGGGAAGGGTCGGCCATTGAAAAGTGAACGAGAGTTCATACTCTCTCGTCACCAAAATTAATCAAATTAATTCCAAAAGCTAACTAAGCTAATATAGAAGTTTCCAGTAAAGCGACAGCCGAAATCAAAGAGAAATACTTCACCAAAGTCGTGAAAATACTCCAAGAACATAAGCGTATCCCAGAACGTCTTGCCGGAAGCACGACAGAGGAATAATTGAGGAGGTGTCAACAAGAAGTACTTGAGTACCTGGCCACAGGTGGCGCTGGTAAATACACCCCCTTCTAGTATTGTGATAGCTGGCGTATCCCTCCATAGAATTCTGTCGGGCAACGGAGTTGACAGCTACATGATTATCGGGTAAGTTTAATATTGAAAACTTCTTTTTATTCATGCTAGAACTAATAAAAAGATTTTGAATCTGTAGCCTGAAAGGCTGTGTTCTCTTCGAGTAGCATCTAAACACAAGACAAAAGGGCAAATAATCCAGACTTTCTGTTGTAATCCTAATTGATGAGATGGAGAAAAACTCTAACCTACCATCGGTTCTAGAATTTTATTACAAACTCTGGAATAAAGGTGAAAGATGACTTTCTCCATTCCCCAGAATGTCTTAGAACCTTGGAACTACAGTACTGTGAAGTAGCCAGTGTGCCTTCTTGCATCATTAGAAGGACTGTTGTCACATGATGCACTACCTTCTCCAGGGACGAGAGGTGTCTCAGCAACTTTTGCCACTGTCTTGCTGTTTCAAGTTGATTGATGAGAAAAGTTTACATTACTTTCCTGAGTTTGCTGATGCAATCCTCCAAGGGAAAAATCTTTGTTTATGCTGTATATGTCAACATAACCTAGATCTATTCATCCTCTGCTTGGGCTCAAGACTGGACTTGACCATAATTTATCATTGATCATGACAAAAAGTTAGAAGTCTCTCTCTGCTGGAGAAGCTGGCCTTGGGAGAAGTAAAGTATCAGCCAGCTGTCAAGGCATCTCAGAAGATGAATGCCATTAGTATGTGTACAAGCTGAAATAAGCAAGAAGACTCCAGTGAATACCCAGGGGTCAGTCGACAGTCTAAAACACAGAACTTTTAACTCTAAGGGATTTCCCTACCGAGAATGAAACAGAGGTACTTTCTGATGGACCGATAAATCAGGATCTGAAAATATGCATTAGGTCCAGGAACAGCATGAAGTCGTTCCTCCTTACTTATGAACTAAGGATGAAGGGTTTGTTGAAAGGGATGAGGTCAACGACTGGTCTCTAGCCACCAGATGACTTTTCAACCAGGAACAAGTGGTATAAAAGACTGGATATCCATTCCATATGATCTATAGCACTCCCCTGTCCGTTATCTTTACAACAAAATGGGGGCCAGGTTTTTGGATGAATTCGGGTGATAAGACATTGGCTTCAATAGAGTAAGGAGAGGAGAAGAGCCAATGAATGGGAAAAAGACACTCATCTTGCAAGACCCTTATTGTCTGCTTGTAGATGCTGTGCAGCTGTCACATTGGCCATTGGCTCACCAGGCATTCCTCTCTTGGCAGTATGAGCAAGGGACAGCTGGCCCTAGCAGTCCCTGGCTCCTCTCACCTTGCTTTTCTGGTTGGACCATATCAGGGTCGAAAGGTAGGACCAGTGTCTGCACTCCTGTGGGAAGTCTGAGCCTGTGGCAAAGCCAATCTAGACCTTAGAAATCTTGACTTGACTTGCCTTCCTCCAACTTTCCACCAGGTTGTCAATTTCTCAGGCTAGGAACTGACATTGGCTCTATTTCACTGAGGTGTTACAAAGCATTAGAGCTTTTCTGTGTCTAAACCTCTTCCAAAGCTTATAAATCACCAAACATCACAAATTCTAAAATTAATTAATTAATTTGTATTTTTCCTAACTATACTGACCCGAGTTCTTTAATAGGAGTCTACTTTCAGCTTAGCTAGAACTATGGCTATTGAAACCTATAAATATAAGTCAGTTGTTTGTGGGGAAGCTCCGACCACCAGCCAGTACACAGAGTAGCCACTTTGACCTTCATCTAGGGTTTGGGGGATGGTTGAGGTGGTAAGTGAAGCTTAAAGGACTAAGGTTTGTATCCTATTTGTGTATAATGAAGTTGAGTTACCCGTCATAATGTATGGCTAATTCGGCATAAAGTATCCTACATTCTATCCATCCTCCCCCTAATGAGGAGGATGGGGTAGACACTTCTATAATTGACAGCTGTACTTGGTATGGAAGCTCTCCAGCATCAAAGTATAACACAGCAAATAACAGAATGATAGCTCCACCCCCAGAGGGGGGTTGAAGGAAGACAAGAAAAGGGCCAGACACTCCACCTCTAATCCTAGACTAACGTCACGAACGTTATCTTAGACAAGATGCTTCTTGTCCCGTAGGGAGCTCGGTAAGCTACACAACCTGCTGAGCAGCTACCCCAGGTCACAGTGAAAACATGCCTAAAGACTTGAGGATATACTTCCATGGACAGTGGGCTATAAAGGTTGCCTTATGATTCCAGACTCCTGCCTATAGCACTCAAGCCAGACACATTCTTCCTGATGGTTAGGGTAGATCAGATATTCTGGCTTTGTGCGTCTGGGGTAGTCCCCTTGTGGGAGTGCGTGTTCCATCATTATTCCCATTAAACCAGAACAAAACAGCATTTCAGGAACTTACTCCTTCTGTACTGAAGAAAGAGTTGTGCCGTCTCTCTCCCCCGGGAACAGGGAGAGAAGTCATTCTTGCCCTGCTAGTCAACTTTGTGGGAAAAAGAGGAAGAAGGATCAAAGTCACGGCTGCTTGGATTCTAAAAACGTATGTGGAGATCTTCTATCCTTCAGAATGGTTAGCTACACAAGAAAATATATGTTATTTTCCAACTCGCTTCACCATGATTAACTTGAATTCGAGAAGATCCAATTAAGAGCCACGAGGATTCATAGAAATACTCCAATTGGCTTTAGCTCTTACGAGGTAAAGACACTGACTACTCTGGCTCCTCTAAAGTGTAGTCCTTTTCTTGAAGAGTCCAGGTCTGAATTCAAGTTTAATGCTTGGATCGGGGACCGAGCGGTATCTTTACCCTGGAAATGAAAGGCTGCCCGAATAAAGGAAGTTATGAACATCTCCCCTGGGTGCCATTCAACCCGTGGCTGCTAGGTAGCGGATCAGGATCTTTCTGAATCTCGATGTCTTCTAGCAACTGTTGAGTAATCAAAGACAGAACGAGGAGCGGAAAGGCATAAGCATCTAGGATTCATGGAGTTGTTGGAAGGTGTCTTCGAACTTTGCCGACAGTCTGCTACTGGGACACTACCAAAAGTTTCTTGTCATACTGCATGGCAAACTAAATGAGTATTGGTGAGAAGCTAGGCCTTTCTGGCAAACAATGATGTAGGATAGCCTAAAACCCTTCAACTGAACTCTGTAGCTGGTCTTTTGATGATGATGATGATGATGATGATGATGATGATGATGATGATGATGATGATGATGATGATGATAATAATAATAATAATAATAATAATAATAATAATAATAAAGCGTGTTTGCTCGATCAGTGATCTTGCTTTAAAGAACCTTGCACAGGTGGCAGGTGAGGAAGACACTGGCCTGTAAGTACCCAGGATTTGCAGTAATTAATGCTTTGAAGGAATGCCCTCCAAGCCCACGGAAGGCATGCATGTCCTTATAGCCATTTCCTTAGCATTGTTGTCAATCTAAGTTTGAAATCCATGATCAGACAAAGAGTGGAGAATAGTTGCCTCTACTGGGTAACCAGCTACCACTGTCCCTCTCGTAGCATACCCATGAGGGAGATCAGAATTGCCATCCTTTTTGGTCACCACTCCCAAAAGGGTGACAAAAAGGTCAAAAGTTCAGGTACCGGAAGAACAACTCCTGGGGACTTCCTCGTAATCGAAGGAACGGTTTTGTTTCAGCCTCTTTTTCTTCTTGTTGTACATGATCCAATATGCTGATGGCCAATCATTACACTAATTGCCGGGGGAAGACTGCGAACATTTATGACCCACGCTAGAGGAACACAAAGAATGGGGATCCACGTCTCCTGCTCTTATATTGCGCATTTACTGTATGTCCAGCCACCCTAGGGAAGGGCTGCATATCTACATCACAAACACACTTTCAACCTGTAAAGAGAAAGTAGCTCCTTAGTGTGCTGGTGGGGGGACAAGGCCTCCCTTCCACACACCAGTAACAACTGACACTTCATCATAAATATTAACAGCGGAGTTCTAACCAAGCGGACATCATACTCCTATTAAAGGACAAGTTTGTATTTGTGTAGGAACACTATCATAATCTTTTGACAACTTAATCCCACCTTAATTTATTAGTAATCCAATACATTTAATTCATTCTTCTAATGAGCACTTAAAACCTTCGACTTCCTTCGTTGGGTAAAATCTACGATTAGCCAACTAACAATTGTCAATGCAGTACAGAATACAGAAAATCCTACTGTAATCTGGTACTAAGAATATTCTGCCTTGAATAACTGTTTTAAATCATTTAAATTAAATCAGACCCAATTAATTGACAATCTATAATCGTTAGAATCCATAAAAGGGTTAATCCAAATTTAATTTACGCCCCAGGGTGCCAGAAAACTTCAAATCATTCATTAATTTACCGAGTTAATTTGATCTCAATCTACTAACAAGCCATTTTTTATACCATCATTCATATCTAACAAACAAAACTGATTACCCTTACCTTTAAAATTTCAGCTAATGCAGCAGTAGTACTGTAACTGTGTTTTATAGTTTCTATGTTCCCACTGAAGAATAGCAAAATTATAAACCTTTAATTCCTGGTTTCCCATAGTTCATTTAGTTCATTGCTCAAGATGCACCTGAAAAGACAAAAATTACAAAAAATTCTCCCATAATTTTCTATAATCATTAAACAGAATTGAAAAAAGTTCTTGCTATTATAGTACAACTATCTACAAGGACCTTTAAAAATGACAAACTCGTAGATAATTTGTATTTTTCCTAACTATACAAACCTTAGTTATTTAATAAGGGTACTATATTACTTTCAGCGTAGCTGAAATGACCAGCCATTAATTTTTAACGAGGTTTAACTACCCACACCGCTAGTTAGCGGGGTGTAGGAAGGGTAGCTTTCTACCGCTCCCCCTCACACACACCTGTGATTGAGCTCGCTTTGCTTGGAGGTAGGACTTCAAGGGTGATAGGGCTAGCGGGCAAGTTTGGTTAAATAGCTAAGGTTTGTATAGTTAGGAAAAATACAAATTATCTACGAATGTCATTTGTTCCGTAACTGGAATACAAACCACGCTATTTAATAGGGGTGACTCACCCATTAGGAAGGGTGGACATCCAAGCCAATCTGGCTTTACCTGGGGGCTCCTTATCCGAGTGTGTTAGCACTCAAGGAATAAGGAGTCCCTGTGTCTCGCTAAAACCTTGCTACGAAAGGCTCGCGGCTTACGCAAAATGTGTGTGTGAAGGTATGTAGAAATGTGACTCATCCTAGAAAGTTATTCCGAAGTTCTTTAGATGGAAAAACTGTGCACTAGGACTTTCCCAATACCACCTCGTCAGGGTATGGGGACGCAACAGTATTAATGTTAATACTAGGTACACAAGGGAGCATGGCTTACCTGCAGTGGTTTGAGGTCAGCTATGCAGAGAACCCAGGATGCTGCTTTCCCCCAAGAGAGGGGAGAATGAAGAAAAGAATAAGGGCCAGTCAATCCTTTTCATTCATTCAGACTAAAACCGGGTAACAATGCCCTCAACCTTCTGCTACTTGTTCAATAAGGAGCTTGAGGTTTTAAACCAGCTGTTGTGCAGCCACCACAGGGTCTCCTGTGGGTCACGTCTTGCAGGTAGTGGGATGTGAACATGTTTTGACGTTTCCACACCCCAGCTTAAAGAACCTGCGTCACTGAGTAATTTCTTTTGAAGGCCAGGGACGTAGCTATGCCCGACATCATGTGATCTGGGGCGACGTGACGGAGGAGGGTCTGTATTCAGTGCAAGGTCAATGACCCTGCGAATCCATGCTGAGATGGTGTTCTTGGTGACCCTCCTCTTGGTCCCTCCTGTGCTGATGAATAGTGCAGGGACACGAGAACGGGCTGCAGCTGTTCTCTTGAGGTACAGCCTCAAACTCCTTACTGGGCATAGTAAGAGATGGTCTGGCTCATCTGTTATAGTACGGAGACTAGAAATCCGGAAGGAGTCGAATCGAGAATCCACTACTCCTGGGTTCTGAGTCTTAGCAATAAACTCAGGGACGAAGCTGAACATTACCTCTCCCCATCCCCTTGAATGGGCGATGTCGTATGAGAGGCCATGAAGTTCGCGGACTCGCTTGGCCGCGGCCGAAGCTAGCAGGAACACTATCTTCAAAGTCAGGTGGCGATCTGATGCCTGGCGTAATGGCTCATAGGGAGGTCTCTTAAGAGACCTGAGAACTCGAACCACGTTCATTGGGGTAGGTCTCATAACTCCGTGTGAGTAGAGAAAGTTCTAGCGATGAAGAAATGTCCATTCCTTTCAGTCTGAGGGCAAGGCTTAAGGCTGAGCGATAGCCTTTCAGTTTGAGGGCGAGGCTTAAGGCTGAGCGATAGCCTTTCACTGCGGAGACTGAGGCGCATTTCTTCACGTAAATACACGAGGAACTCCGCTATTGCTGGAATAGTGGCATCTAGGGGAGAGATACCCCTTCCACGACACCAACCACAGAAGACTTTCCACTTTGCCTGGTAGACTGCTGCTGATGATTTTCGCAGTTGTCCAGACATCTCAATCGCAACTTGTTGCGAAAATCCTCTCGCAGAGAGGAGATGCTGGATAGTCTCCAGGCGTGAAGTCGTAGCGAAGCTACGGCTTTGTGGAAGATGTTGGCATGTGGTTGTTTGAGTAGATTGTGTCGTGGAGGGAGTTCTCTTGGAGGCTCCGTTAGGAGTTGCAGAAGGTCCGGGAACTTCTGCGTGATGCCATAGCGGAGCTATGAGGGTCATTGAAAGATTGACCGATGTTCTGGTCTTGTTGAGTACCCTCCTCATCAGACAGAACGGGGGAAAGGCTTAAACGTCGATGTTTTCCCATTGTTGTTGGAAAGCATCTTGCCAGAGAGCCTTGGGGTCTGGGACTGGGGAACAGTACAGCGGGAGCCTGAAGTTCAGGGCCGTTGTGAAGAGGTCCACAGTCGAAGAACCCCACAAAGTCAGGACTTTGTTGGCTACTAGATGATCCAAAGACCACTCAGTACTCACTATCTGAGATGCTCTGCTCAGGTTGTCGGCAAGCACATTCCTTTTGCCCGGAATGAAGTGTGCCGATAGTGGTATCGAGTGGATTTCGGCCCATCTCAGTATCTCTACTGCTAGATTGGATAGTTGCTGCGAAAAACAACCTCCTTGTTTGTTGATGTAGGCCACTACTGTGGTGGTGTCGCTCATCACCACCACATAGTGACTTGCCAGGAACTGTTGGAACTGTTGAAGGGCCAGAAAGATGGCCTTCATCTCTAGGCGATTTATGTGGTGGTACTTTTCTGACTCTGACCAGAGGTCTGAGGTTGTGTGGTGCAGCACGTGGGCCTCCCACCCTTTTTCTTGAAGCGTTTGAAAACAGCATCAAATCTGGGGGGAGGATGAGAAGGTCCACTCCCTTTCGTAGATTCTTGCCTGTCACCCACCACTGGAGGTCTGTCATTCCGCAGGTCCCATAGGGATCTGGATGTCCGGGGAGTCGTGTGCTTGATTCCACCAGGACTCGAGTCGCCACTGGAGGGATCTCATCCTGAGGCAACCATCGAGTTCTAGACAGGCCAGCGATGAAAGGTGACCGAGGAGACGTAGCCACGATTGGGCTGGAAGTTCTTCTCGTCTGAGAAAAGATCTTGCGACCTTTCTCAGCCTTGCTATCCTGTTGTCTGATGGGAAGGCTTTGTGGAGAATGGTGTCTACAATCATGCCTAAGTATACCAGTCTGAGTAGGAAGTGGAGAGGAATTCTCGAGATTTACCATGATCCCCAGATCCTGGTAAAGTCTCAGAAGTTTGTCTCCGTGTTGAAGAAGGGTTAACACCAAGTCTGCTAGGATTAGCCAGTCGTCCAGATAATGGAGGAGACGGATGCCAATCCTGTGTGCCCAAGATGACACTAGGGTAAACATTCTGGTGAAGACTTGTGGTGCTGTGGAAAGACCGAAGCACAGTACCTTGAACTAGTATATTCTGTTATCTAGGCTGAATCTTATGTATTTCCTTGAAGACGGATGGACTAGGATCTGGAAGTATGCGTCCTTTAGGTCCAGTGTGCACGTGAAGTCTTGCGGTCTTACTGCTAGTCTGACCGTGTCTGCCCCCTCCATGCTGAACGGAGTTTGTTTGACAAACTTGTTCAGGTTCAGAGCTGAGAGGTCGATGACTGGTCTCCAGTCTCCAGACGCCTTCTTTACAAGAAAGAGTCGACTGAAGAAGACTGGGGATTCGTCGAGGACCTCTTGGAGAGTGCCCTTCTTCAACAGGGTCTGGACTTCTGCCCGAAGGGATTGCCCCCTTGCCGAACCCATGGCAAGGGAGTTCAATGACACCGGATTCCTGGTCAGGGGAGGTAGAGATGCTATGAACGGGACGTGATATCCTAGACTGATCATGGAGATTGTCCAGGAATCGGCCCCGAGTTGCTTCCACCTGTTTGCCTAACTTTGTAGGCATCCCCCCACTGGTGGGGATGCAGGGGGACTGCCTATCTTAGCGTTTGCGGCCTTGGCTGCTCCCTCTGGGATTTTTCCCTCCCCTGGAGGACTTTTTGCCTTTCCTGTCTTTGGCAAGAAAGGGCTCAGACACCGTTGTCTTCGCTGCAGTTTTTGTCGTCGTTGTGGTCTTGGTTGAACGGGACTGCTGTGGTGCTGGAGGTTTATAGGGCTTAGATGTTAAAGCCCTATGGAGGAGGGAGTCTTGATGAGACTTCCTCCACCTCTCAGCAGCATGTTCCACATCCTTAGGCTCAAATAGATGAGACCCCTCTATGGAGGAATGTCTTAGCCTATAGATCTCGACACTAGGGACCTTCTGGTGGAACCTCTCAGCTACTGCATCTCGACATTTCAAGATGGTATTTGCCCACATGTTCGAGACTTGGTGGGCAAGAAACTCGATCGTGCGAGCACCTGAGAGAAGGAAGGTTTCCATAGCTTTCCTGGTACGTTCCTTGGAGAAATCCTTGGATCATACCAGGATACCTAAGGTCCCTAACCAGATATCAAGCCAAGAAGTAGCTTGCATAGCATACTTCGTGACCTTCTCCTGGTTGAGGATCTCGGCTGCTGAGAACGAGACCTGCCGGTTGGAGTGTCTCTCAAAAGGGACTCCCCTGGTTAGCTCTTCCAGCGAGTTGCGAAGAGGAAGAGCTGAACTGGGCTTCTCCACGATCTTGAAGTACCTCCTCTGCTGTACGCGTGGAGGTGGGAGGAGTTTGTTCGTGGTACCGAAACGGTTGGAGGAGGACATCTCGGAGAGCTGCTGGGCAATCTTGTCCCTGGTACTCTTCACCCCTTGAGACCAGGGCAGGGTGGCACTGGTCTTAGAGGGTTTTTGAGTACCAAAGATGCAGTCTAGGACAGTGTCTTTGCCCTCTTGAGGGGAAATCTCTGGGTCGGAAAACCCGTTGAGAACCCTCATTAGAGTCAGAACCTGCCAGAATGCATGTTCTGACGCCTGCTGGTTACCTCCTGTTGTAGGACTTGCAGCGAAGTCTCCTCCTGTCCCCAAAGGCTCTTCATGGGGAAAGTCGCCAACATTCCCTGAGTGGCTGGCTGGCTCCATCCTAGCCCTAGTGGAGGACTTTGGCATGGTTTTGGAGTCTTTGGATTCCTTCCGGGGAAGGAGGTAAGACTCCAACATCAATGTGTGTGGCATGTCACTTCTATTCTAAGACTGCGAGGAACTCTCGGCGTGAAGAGAGATTTTCTCCATTAATGCGATGGGGGAAAGTCTCTCTTCGCGTTGTTCCCTAGGTGACAGGAGATCTTCGTCCGAAAGGGATGGAGAGTTAGTCTGAGGAACAGGAGGAACTTGCCTCGGTTTGAGTGGAGTCAGTTTCGCCCTAGGGGAAGTGACCGTGTCCGAAACTCCTCTTTTCCTCTTCAAAGGGGTAGAGGAAGCCATGGTTCCATGCCCTAGATCAGACAGGACAGGCTTGAAAGCCTGGGTTACAGATCTGATCAAGGCATTGAACCAGGACTGCTGGCTGACAGACGCACTGTCAGACAGACCCCCGAAGGGAAAGGGACCGAAGGTTCCCTAGGAGGAGTTATTGGAATTGGTGCGTTCGCCCTAGAATGTAGCTTAGGGATCCTGAACCCCTCTGCATGAAAATGTTTCCCTTCTCCCACAATGCGCGATGGTATGCACTTGCGGGGAGGGGAATGAGGTGATGGCGACCTTGCCGGATGACGTGCCCGTTGGTGCGCATGCTCGCACGCGGGAGAATACTGGTGCTCGCGTGCGGGAGACTGTTAGCGAGCGCTCAGGAGAATCATGATGGGCGCGCGGGAGTGTGTTGGCGCGGGTCCGTAGGAAAAAGTGCGCGCACAGGAGAATCATGATGGGCATGCGGGAGAGTGTTGGCGCGCATCTGTAGGAGAGAGAGATGGCACGCAGGTGAGCGCTGGCGCTCGCAGCTAAAGTTGGCTTGCAGGTGGGAGCAAAAAGGTTGTCGCTTCACCTACGAACTTCCATGCAGGAGTGATGGCGCGTTGGTTGGCACGCAAGATGGCGTACAGGAGAGCGCGGGTGAGCAGGTGATGTGGGGCGCACATGTTGGTGCGCGGGAAATCACTGTTGCGCAGGAGAATGTTGGCACACAGGTAACTGGCGCGTAGGAGAAATTTGGCGCGCAGGTAAGCAGGAGTGTGCTGGCGCGCAAGTGGGCGCTGGCGCATAGGAGATCGTGGGCGCATAGGTGCAGGAGAGCGCTGGCGCAGATCATTGGCGCGCAGGAGAGCGCAAATGCGCTGTGGTGTGCTGGCGCGTAGGCGACCCTGAGCGTTTGCGCAGGGTGCGCAGGTGATTGTGGGAACGTGTGTGCATTAAGGCGCATGTGCGCACGGTGCGCAGGAGAGCGCTGAAGATCATGATGGCGCGTTAGAGCATGAGGCTGCTACCCTTTGTAAGGGCGAGCAGGATGGGTGGTGCGACAAAGCGTTGGTGAATGACGAGCTGCCGGTGAGCGCTGGTAAGGGCGCGTGAGCCTGTGGTGCGCAGGGCAAGAGTGATGGCGCGCAATAGCACACTTTGGAGGAGCTTATTAGGCTCATACAGGAACGGCGATGAAAGGTCGGTACGTCTGTTGGATGGATGGTTGACGTGTCCTTTCAAAGGACGACCATCCAACAAAGGAGATCGCAAACGACCTGCAGAGAGGTCCAGGACCGTAGTCACAAGACTGGTTGCAGGTGCAGTGATGGATAATTGGTCTAGAGGCTCCTCTGCGGGGGACTGCATTGATGAGGATGAACCAAAGAGGCGCCTCATCACCGCAGGTGAAGGAAGGCCTCTAAGGCGAAGAGGAAGGCGAGCCTTCCGACGGATGCGCCCTCTGGGAGCCATTGGATCAGCAAGCTAACCGTCAACAGTCCTCCGAGGAGGAGTCTCTGTAAGTGAACTCCCCAGAGGGAGAGAAACACTAGTAGCAGCGACCGATGATGAACTAGTTTCCCCCTTGGAGGATGGTCAGGAACGGGGGAAACTAAGTTGGCAGCTACAGTAGAGTTTGTTGTGGCAGAGATGGGTGATGTCGCATGAGACACCTCTGACACAACGACGTCAACAAGTGTCAGGGGATCTACCTCTGACGGTGACGACGATTGCTTGACAGAAGCACCCATGTGGATGAACTTAAGCAATGCCTCCTTGGAGGGCGAACCCGTGAGCCCCAAGGAGGACCAAATCTGAAACACAGAGGTTAGTGACAAGGCCTCCCCCGGGGGGGAGAGGTGGTGCTGCTTCACTAGTGGAAGCATCCTCATCTCTTGAGACCCAGGGTTGGTCAGAAATAAATTGGTCTACGCTACTACTCGACGGTCTCTCGAAAGAGACACACCGAGTAGGAGCTTTGGAGGAGGTTTGGGTGACGGAAGAAGAGGCCTTGGGTTTTTCTCCCTTCGAAGCAACCTTCGAAGGAGAAATATCCCACTTGGACTTCTTCCGCCATCGCGCAAACCTCTCCCACTGGGAGGAAGACTCCTCCCTACACTCACTACACTTGTTGACACTATCACACCATTGACCTCTGCAAGAAGGACAAAAGGGTGTGAGGATCAGTCTTGACCAACGACATAAATGTTCCACAGGGGCGGTCGGAGAGTCCAGGGCAGGTGAGCATGATCGCAGAAGTCAACTTCACACACAGTCTAAAAAAAAAGAAAAGGCAAAAAGCATTAATGGCTGCCAATTGTCGGCGAGGATGAAGAACAGCAACATCCGTTCACCATCCGAGCCGAAAGCAAAGTGGGCTCAATCACAGGAATGTGAGGGGGAGCGGTTGCAAGCTACCCTCCCTACACCCCCCCCCACTAACTAGCGGTGTGGGTAGTTATCCCTCATTAAAAATTAATGGCTCGTCATTTCAGCTACGCCGAAAGTAATACCCCTATTAAATAGAGCGGTTTGTATTCCAGTTACGGAACTAAAGTAATGTTACCTACTCATTAGTATCAATGAATCGGCTATCATAAGTTTAGTTTCACAAATATCTGAATAAACATATAGGCCCATATTGTTCAATGAACAATACTAATAAATAATCATCTACATTACATCCTTAGTAACCAAACACCTACAGATTCTATTATTTTAATTAAAAGAAAAAAAAAATCACTGCTGTGTGTGTACAACCAATGATTCCCCACATTAAAAGTGGCACATGGATATACAGTGGAACCTCTACATACGAATGTCCTAACATACGAATTTTCCAACATCCGAAGTAAAATTCGACCAAATTTCTGTCTCGACACCGGAAGTGTTGCTCCAACATACAAGGTAAATAATACGAGTACGCGTGGAATTTTCTCGAAAGCGTCGACCATGTTTTGTTGTTGACGCCGCTAGACGGCAGCACATCGGAGGGATGCCAATCGAGCGTCGCCTTGATCAGTCCTCTCATCTCGTGCGCATCGTGTGGTGGTTCTCTATTCGCTCAGTTATTAACTGTTTATTATCTTCCTTCATCACGTGTTGTTTTCTGTGTTTCGTAATCATGGGTGCTAAAAAGCTTAGTTTCGGTTCAGGAAGTAGTAGTAGTAGTGGTGAGAAAAGGAAGAAGTCAATGCTTTCATTAGAACTAAAGCAAGAAATAATAGAGAAGTATGAGCGAGGTGTGCGTGTTAGCGATCTGGCTAAACAATATGGCCGGAATATGTCTACGATCTCGACGATCCTAAAACAGAAGGCAGCCATTAAAGCAGTGAAACCTTCAAAGGGGATCACAATTATTTCCAAACGTCGTAGCCCTACCCTTGAGATGGAATGCCTTTTGTTAATATGGATCAAGGACAAGGAGATTGTTGGCGATACGATCACTGAAACGATCATTTGTGAGAAGGCCAGCGCTATCTACAGTGACTTGAAGGCGGTGGGCTCTGGGGGTGACGCGGGGGAGAGTTCAGCCGATCCTACGACAGAACAATTCAAGGCGTCTCGAGGTTGGTTCGAGAATTTTAGGAAACGGACTGGAATTCATTCAGTTGTTTGGCATGGAGAAGCTTCGAGTTCAGACCCCAAGGCTGCTAAAGACTTTGTTAAAAAGTTCGAAAGCATCGTGGCGGAGGAAGGCTACGTAGAGCAGCAGGTGTTCAACTGTGATGAAACCAGTCTGTTTTGGAAAAAGATGCCTAGTCGAACGTACATTACCGCCGAAGAGAAGAAAATGCCTGGACATAAGCCAATGAAGGATCGGTTGACTCTTGCGCTTTGTGCCAACGCCAGCGGGGACTGCAAAATTAAGCCTTTATTAGTTTACCATTCTGAAAACCCTAGGGCATTTAAGGCGCACAGAATTAATAAAGACCTGCTGCATGTTCTATGGCTTTCTAATTCTAAAGGCTTGGGTTACTAGGCATATCTTTGTGGAATGGGTAAACGTAGTTTTCGGCCCTGCTGTCAAAAAGTACCTTCAGGAGAGGAATTTGCCTTTGAAGTGCTTGCTTTGTCTGGACAATGCACCCGCTCAACCCCCCCCCCCCATCCCCCCCCCGGGACTCGAAGATGATATCATCGACGAATACAAATTTATAAAAGTGTTGTATCTTCCACCGAATACCACCCCTATCCTCCAGCCCATGGGCCAGCAAGTCATCTCTAATTTTAAGAAGTTCTACACCAAGCACTTATTTAAGCAGTGCTTTAATGTCACGCAAAGCACCAACTTAACTTTGCGTGAATTTTGGAGGAGCCACTTTAATATCGTGCACTGCTTAAAGATCATAGATCAGGCTTGGGAGGTGGTAACTCGTCGGACCCTGAATTCAGCTTGGAAGAAGCTTTGGCCTGATGCTGTTGCTCCCAGAGATTTCGAAGGTTTTGGCCCGGCCCCGAGAATGAACCTGTGCTTGCCGCCGAGGAAGATGTCGAAGAGATTGTATCCCTTGGCAAGTCGATGGGTCTGGAGGTGGATGAAGATGACATCACCGAACTCATCGATAAGCATCATGAAGACCTCACCACCGAGGAACTCAAGGAGCTGCAAGCCATGCAGCATGATGAGTTCCAAGCGCAGTTGAGTGAGTCGGAGGAGACCGAGGAGGTAGGCCAAATCTTAGGTACGGCGGAAATAAGACAGATGTTGGCATATCATCAACACGTGGTTGATTTCATCGACAAGCATCACCCACAGAAACTTCAGGTTTGCCGTGTAGTTGCGCAGTTCGATGATGTTTGCTTAACTTATTTCAGAAAAATCCTCAAAAGCCGTACCAAGCAACTTTCTCTCGATAGTTTCTTTAAAAAATCTACAAAACGGTCTAGTGATCATGATGAAAAGAAAGAAAGTGAACCAAAGAAAAGGAAGACCAAATCGAGTGAAAGTGATGAAAATTAAAAATAAGAAAACAAAAAAAAATGTAAAGAATATGAAATTATAAAAATGAAAAAAAAAAAATAAGCTAAATTAAAGTTCACGTAGTGTAAGTTTGTAAGTTATCGTACGTTATCGAGTCACAGGTCTCTCCCCAGAAATAGATTTTTCCTTCGTCAAAATCCCTTTATTCAATTGTATCAATGTTATGTGTAATTATGTGTGGCAATTTATTAAGGAGTTATTATGGGTTTTTAGGCTGAGGAACGAATTAAACAAATTACCGTGTATTCTTATGGGAATATTTGCTCCAACATACGAAGCAGTTTCTGGAACGAATTAAGATCGCATGTAGAGGTATCACTGTAGATGCATCCCTTAAAGAAGCTAAATGAGATGCCTCCATCTGCAAAGTGCAGAAACTTTTGCAGATAATAGACACTGTAAAGCACAACCAAGAGAAAAGTTTCCAGATAAATTGTCTCTCTCGAGGAACCTACCCAAAGAGCTGGCAGATCAGGATATTACTACAATTAGAACACCAGTGAGTATCACTTGGAGTCTAGTAGGTATTGGAAAGGTATATAGTCCAGTAGGTATTAGAAAGGTATATATACAGACCAATAGGTATTGGAAAGGTATTTAGTCCAGTAGGTATTAGAAAGGTATATATACAGACCAATAGGTATTGGAAAGGTATATAGTCCAGTAGGTATTAGAAAGGTATATATACAGACCAATAGGTATTGGAAAGGTATTTAGTCCAGTAGGTATTAGAAAGGTATATATACAGACCAATAGGTATTGGAAAGGTATACAGTATATACAGATCAGTAGGTATTGGAAAGGTATATATACATAGCAATAGGTATTGGAAAGGTATACAGTATATACAGACCAATAGGTATTGGAAAGGTATACAGTATATACAGATCAGTAGGTATTGGAAAGGTATACGGAGACATTCATTCCACCTTCCCCAGAATGGAGAAAGTACTCGGATAATTTTCCATTACCACTTTGTCAGTAGCATCTGAAATACCAGGGTCATATACTGTTTAGTCAAACCTATGGGAAACAGTCACAGGGTTAGCTACGCCACTCCCTTCTTGAGGTGATGATTCCAAAGAAAATGTATTTCTTACCCATACCAGGCCTAAGGTGAAAGGTCAGTGTGGAATAGCTTACCAACAACATGCGTAGCAGCCATAATAGGATCTTCCGCTGCCTGATGCGCTATAAGGGTACCCGTGGTCGTGAAAGCTCCATTACTCCCTCCTAGCGGAGGTGAGCGGTTCTCTAAAGGCAAGGACAGGATCCAAAGAACTTCTCTATATCCTGGGCAAGAACTTTCTATGTCACAGCAGGAATTTATCCAGAAAATCAAAGTTTTATTTTCATTTGGTAGTAGTTTTAAAAAAGATGGGCATTGTGCACCCACGAGTAGTAATCATCGTTCATCTACCAAATGTATCACAGCATTACACCTTTTAAAATTGCAGTGGTATATATATTTTTTATGAAACCCCCTTTTTTGGCAAGTTTCATACTTTACCATGAAAAAGGAAAAATAAAACCTTTACTACAGTAAATGTGGGCTTTCAACAAATTTGATCTTCATTTCCACTGCAAATAAGCTATTCTACCGTTATTGACCCACTCCTTCCTGAAGGACACAAGTGGGAACCTGGGATTTTACGTGTGCGAAAACAGGACAAAACGTGATTATTTAACACTTTTGAGATTTGTAAGAGTACAAAATACAACTAACCTAACCTAGTAGCTCCTAGGTCACAACCCCTAGCCTGGGGGGGGGGGAGTCCTGGTTCCCAACTGGGTGTCCCCCCATTATCATTGGATATGATCATATTTTGTGCAGTTTTTATGGTTTTATTATGCGTCCCAGAGAATAACGTACAGAGAAGAAAAGGTTAGTTTTGCCTTTATTTATCAATTCCCCGGTATTTTTTCCCCACCCAAAACCCCTGGTTCCCACTGGGTGTCCTTCATTACCGTAGGATATATTAGGGTATATCTTATTAACTATTTATTTGCAAAGGAAGTAAAGGTAATTTTTGATAAAAACAGGAGTCTTTCTATTTATACCCCAATTTTTTATTAGTAAAGCTTGCCCCATGTTTTACTATAATAAAACCATAATGGGTGTAATTAAAATGATGAACATACAAGTACTTCTACAACATAGTGAAAAATAAAATCGCCAATAATAGCAAAGAAATTGGGGGGGGTTAAATATATTACCTATATTGATATTATACTGTATACTACAGTAATATTGCACACATGGCATTTCCAGAAAATATGGTTAACCGGGGTTTGTAGTTGTATTTGCGGTTAAGGCAAATGTTTTCCGCCTCTTCTAGGCCTTTTAACTCTTCTTCGCTAAATATATTTGTACTAACAGCACATTCATCTAGCACCTTCACCTCAAATGCCAAAGAATTTATCATCTCTTCTAAGAGCACTATTGTGGTTAGCAAACACTGTCTGTAAACACAGAAGTCCACAGTCATTCTCAGTTACCGCTAAATGTCGTATTAACCTAGAATCAAATGTAAACAATGTCACGAAAACATATGACGTCATAGGCACGGGGCCGACAGTTACCGCTAAATGTCGTATTGTAAGGACAGTGAGACAAGCGTCACCAAGATCAACTGATACTTTATTTGAATGCGCACGGAAATACATAACAATGTGCGGACGGAAACGTAGGATTACATTGGCGCCAAGTCAGATTGAAGTGCCCGCCAAAATATGTGTTTTCTTACACTTACAAATATATGAATTATGGGTTAACAAAGACATGTCATGAAACGATACATATATCAAAATGTAGCTCTGGTAGAGCGGAATATATATATATAGGACACCACAGTGTGGCGAAGAGAGAATTTAAATAAATAAGTAGTTTGTCGATTTTCTGGACGACGAAGGGATCGGTGTCCTTACAAGTACTCCCCCCCCCCAAGACATCGGGCGGCGTAGAGGGCTGATGATCAATCTTCGTATCTCTTCGGGCGTCGGAGGGTTCCTCTTGTTTTTGAACGGAGGGGCGCGCTGGCGGTCGGTGTAAGGATCTCTTCCTCTTGACGTCGTTTGATGATTTTTCCTTCGTTGGGCTTCTTGTTTTGTGGCGGAACTCTGGGTCTGCCAGGTCCAGCGGAGGCGGTGTCGCTTCCTTCGAGAAACGCCGGTTTCACGCAGTCTATAGAGACCCAGTCCTCTTGGCCATGGACATCGAGAAGGAAGGCTTTCGTTGTCTTTTTAATAACCCGGTAGGGACCTCGATAAGGTCTAGTCAGTGGTTGTCGATGAGCGTCGACACGGACGAAAACGTACTCGCAGTCATCCAGGCTTTTTGGCTTGAAGTGCTTGGTTCTCTCCTGGTAAGTTTTGAGACACGGCCTGAACTTCCTGGCGATATCCCTTAGGTGATCCAGCTGCGTGTCGTCGGTTGATGAGGGAAAGAATTCGCCAGGAACTGCGAGCGCTTCCCCGTAAACTTTTTCGGAGGGCGAAGGTTCGCCGTCTGCGCGAGGGGCGGTGCGAAGGCCGAGGAGTACCCAAGGAAGTCGTGATTTCCAGTCCCCGTCGGTGCAGCTCGCCATCAGGGACGCCTTGAGGGCGCGGTGCGTTCGTTCGACCATGCCGTTTGCCGCGGGGTTGTATGCCGTGGTGCTGTGGAGCGTCGTCCCCATCAGGTTCGCCAAAGCCAGCCATATTTCTGAGAGGAAAGCGGGGCCTCTGTCAGTCGTGATGTCGTCAGGAACGCCAAACCTGCTCACCCAGCTTGACAGGAGGGCTTCGGCACATGCTTGAGTCGTAGCTTCGGTCATCGGCGATGCCTCCAACCACCTCGTGGAGCGATCGATGATCGTAAGTAGGTAGCGAGCGGATCCAGAAGGGGGCAATGGTCCCACGACGTCGATGTGTATATGTCCGAAACGTCTTTTTGGCTGGGGAAAATCGCCCACCCCCGATTCGGTGTGACGGCTGACCTTGCTTGACTGGCAGTTGATGCATGACCTCGCCCATTCCCGGGCGTCCTTTTTTATCCCTGGCCAGACAAACTTTTCAGACAGAAGGCGAGCGGTGGTGCGTCCTGAGGGGTGCGAAAGTCCGTGGATGATATCGAATATTTTCCTTCTGCAGGAGGCTGGTACCCAGGGACGAGGGCGGCCCGTGCTGGTGTCGCAAAGAAGTTACTCCTGCTGGTCCGAGGGGAACCGCACTTATCTTGAGCGCGGATGGCTCCGTCAGGTGAACCTGTGCTTCTCGGTCGGTGCGTTGTTCGGTTGCGAGATTGGCGTAGTTGATTCCCAGGTGGATCGCGTCAATTTCAATCCTTGAAAGGGCGTCCGCGACTGGGTTTTTCTTTCCTGGGACGTAACGTATGGTGCACCCGAATTCGGCGATTGATGCGAGATGACGTTGTTGTCGGGATGACCATGCGTCCGTTGATTTCGTGAAGGCGTGGACGAGGGGTTGATGATCCGTTGCAATCGTGAAGGGGGTACCCTCCAAGATGTGCCTGAAGTGGCGGACGGCGAGGTAGACGGCGAGGAGTTCCCTATCGAAGGTGCTGTATCTTGTTTCGGCGGGTTTCAATTTCTTGCTGAAGAATGCCAGCGGTCGAGGAGAACCATCGACGAGTTGCTCAAGCACAGCCCCGCAGGCGACGTTGCTGGCGTCGGTCGTTAGTCGCAGGGGCGCGTTGTCGTCGAAATGAGCCAGGGTGGTGGCATGCGCAAGGGCATCCTTCGTCCGAGCGAATGCCTGTTGCTGGGACAAGCCCCACTCGAGTTTTTTTGCTTTTCCTTTCAGGACGTCGTCGAGGGGTGACAGGGTTTGTGTGATGTTGGGGATGAAGCGCCTGTAGTAATTGACCATTCCCAAGAACTCCTGAAGTTGGCGAATGGTCGTAGGTATTGGGAACTTCCTGATGGCGTCGACTTTGGTTGTCATGGGTTTTACCCAGCGCGAGGATACACGGTGACCAAGGAAATCCACTCCCTCCACACCGAACGTACATTTGTCGAAGTGTACGACTAGGCCGTTCTCCTGTAGGCGCTTTAGGACGGTGCGGACGTGTCCCCGGTGTTCCTCCTTGGTTTTCGAGAATATCAGGATGTCGTCGACGTAGCAGATGCAGAAAGGTAGGTCACCCAGAATGCTATCCATTAGTCGTTGGAAGGTTGCCCCGGCGTTGCGTAGACCGAAGGTTGAGTATGCGAAGGTGTAGGATCCGAACGGCGTTACAATGGCAGTTTTCGGGATATCTTCCGGGAAAACGGGGACCTGGAAGTAAGACTTGAGAAGGTCCATCTTGGTAAAAAAACCTTGCGCCGTGCAACGCGTTCGTTAGGTCCTGCATGTTGGGCAGTGGGTAGTGATCGGGCGTTGTGATGAGGTTGAGGCGCCTGTAGTCGCTGCAAGGTCTCCAGGACCCGTCCGGCTTTTTAACCATGTGCAGGGGTGATGCCCAGGGGCTCGACGCTTTCTTACAGATACCCATGCGTTCCATGTCCTCGAAGGCGCGTTTGGCATCCTTCAGTTTCTGAGGCGGGAGGCGGCGGAATTTGGCGTGAGTGGGAGGTCCTGTCGTTGTGATGTGGTAGATGCCATGCTTGGATGGGGAACCTGGCGAGTGTCGGAGCTCGGGCTTGAAAACCTCGGGAAACTCTCGTAGGTCGGCATAGGGGTGCGTTGTTACGGCGGATACGGACATTGTTGCAGGGCCATGTTCTAGGGCGCGAGACTGGCAGGTCCCCGTGTCGATGAGACGTCTGTTAGCGACATCGACGAAGAGTCCATGGTGGGCGAGGAAATCCGCACCGAGGAGGGGGCGATTGACGTCGGCGATAGCGAAGGGCCAAGAATACGAACGGCCCATGATAGATATCTTGAGGGTCTTGATTCCATAGCACCGTATGGGAGATCCGTTGGCGGCGATGAGTGAGGGAGCGTTTTTGTCGGGACCACGGTCTAGGTCGGACTTCAAAGGAGGGAACGTTGACTGCATTGTGCCGGTGTCCACCATGAGTCTACGGTTGGAAATGGTATCGAGGATACAGAAACCAATCTTGTTATGGTTAACTGCGGCCGCGATGGTGGCAGGTGGATGCTTCTGGCGTCGTCTTCTAGGGAAACTGCATGGTGCTCTACATTTCTTGGCGTCACTGCCGAACTGTTGGTGGTAGAAGCACCATGCTGGGTTAGGCCTAGGGTTTGGTCGCGTCGGTTGCGGTGGTTTCTTTCTTGATAGAATGTTGATCTCGTCGTCCTCGAGGGCCATTGCCGAGGAGTCTATGGAAGAGCAGCTGCTGAAGGAGGAGAACGGAGGCGGTGTTGACGATGATGCTCCGAGGCGAGATGCTTTGGAGGCCTCGTGGAGCTTCTGAGCCTTCGACAGGAGTTCGTTCATCGGGAGCGTGTCGGCGTCTGTCAATTGGGCCCGTACGTCCTGTGGTAGGCGTCGAAGAAAGATCTCGCGAGATAAGCTAATCTCACGTCGTCGGCCGTTGCTGTCTGTTTCGGGGAGCATGAGCAGGCCGGTTAGCTCGTCCCACGCCTCGACAGGAGAGGTGTCACCCATGGGCTTGCCGGCGAGGTCCAGTACTTTCTGTGCCCTTGCTGAGACGGAGAGGGAGTAGATACCGATGAGTTTCGTTCTCAGGTCGTCGTATGAAACTTGGCCGGCCTGGGCGTCGAGCCATGGGGAAATCTTGTCGAATACTTCTTCAGGTATGGAGGTGAGAACGATGTCAGCCTTGGCGCAGGAGTCGCTGAGTCTAGCGACGCGGAAGATTACGTCCGCTCTCAGGAACCAGGAAGCGGTGTTGTGTTGAGAAAAGGGCGGCAGTTTGACTTTGGGCGTGGAGGCGAGGCCGTTGGGTGCGATGGGCGTGTTGCTTCCTACATCGTGGCCAGACAACGAGTCGGCGAAGAGGTGAGAGGTTGATATGTCGGTTAAGCTCATCCTACTGCCTTACGTTCACCGAAGTGTGGGAGAACCAAAGGCAGGTTCTTGCCTAAGGTAACGGAGTATGTAGAAGGTAGCACGGCCGTAATAAGTCCGTTAATGGCAAAGCCAAAACCGCTGATGCTACTTTCAACTCCGGGGTCACCAGTTGTAAGGACAGTGAGACAAGCGTCACCAAGATCAACTGATACTTTATTTGAATGCGCACGGAAATACATAACAATGTGCGGACGGAAACGTAGGATTACATTGGCGCCAAGTCAGATTGAAGTGCCCGCCAAAATATATGTTTTCTTACACTTACAAATATGACAAATTTCGTAGATAATTTGTATTTTTCCTACCATACAAACCTTTGCTATTTCCATGGGGTAACATTTGGCGGAGCTGAATGACGAGCCATTAAAATTAAACGAGGGTTAACTACCCCCTTGCTAATTAGCAGGGGTAGGGAAGGGGTAGCTAGCTACCCCTTCCCCCCTCACACACTGTGAATAGCTCAATTCACTTAAAGGTAGGACTTGACTTGGGGGTCAGGGCTGGCGGGTAACATTTGCGTAAATAGCAAAGGTTTGTATGGTAGGAAAAATACAAATTATCTACGAAATTTGTCATTTGTTCCGTAACCCAATACAAACCATTGCTATTTCCATGGGGTGACTTACCCTTAGGAAGGGCGGAAAGTCCCCAGCCTTCTGGCTTCGGCTTTACCCGGGGACTCCAATTCCGAGTTGTAGAACTCAAGGAACGGGAGTCCCTAACCCTCGCACGCTGTCATGTTTGACCATCGTGCGGCCTACTAGGATGTGTGTGAAGGAGAATAACGTGACTCGTCCTAGGCAGTTGACCTGGAGTTCTTTATTGTGGAACTCTAGGCTAGGACGTTCCCAATACCACCTCGTCAGGGTATGGGGGACGCGACAGTATTAAGGCTAATACTAGGAGCACAAGGAAGCATGGTTTACCTGCAGAGGTTGAGGTCAGCTGCGCAAAGACCTGGATGCTGCTATCCCCAAGAGAGGGGAGAATGAAGAAAGAAGTATGGGCCAGACATACTCTTTCATTCACGCAGACTAAAACCGGGTAACAATGCCCTCAACCTTCTGCTACTTGTCCAATAAGGAGCCTGAGGTTAGACCAGCTGTTGTGCAGCCACCACAGGACCGATAGAAAACGTATCGAGGTTCCTGTGGGTCACGTCCTGCAGGTAGTGGGCTGTGAACGTCGTCTGACGTTTCCAGACCCCGGCTTGTAGAACCTGCGTCACAGAGAAGTTTCTCTTGAAGGCCAGGGAAGTAGCATCACCCCTGACGTCGTGAGCTCTGGGACGACATGACGGAGGAGAGTCGGGATTCAAGGTGCTGCTTATCACCTTGCGAATCCATGAAGAGATGGAGTTCTTGGTGACCCTCCTCTTTGTCCTCCCTATGCTCACAAACAAAGCTTGCACATGAGGACGGGCTGCAGCTGTCCTTTTGAGGTAGCGCCTCAGACTCCTGACTGGGCACAGTAACAGATGGTCTGGGTCACTTGTTACAGAACGTAGACTCGTTACCTTGAAGGAGTGGAAACTTGGATCCGAAACCCCAGGGTTTTGAGTCTTAGCAATGAACTCAGGGACGAACTTGAACGTTACCTCCCCCCATCCCCTTGAATGGGCAACGTCGTAGGAGAGACCATGAAGTTCACTTACTCGTTTGGCCGCGGCCAACACGAGTAGGAACACCGTCTTCCACGTTAGGAGGCGATCAGACGCCTGGCGTAATGGTTCAAAGGGAGCTCTTTTCAGAGCCCTGAGCACTTGAACCACGTTCCAAGGAGGGGGTCTGACTTCCGACTGGGGCAAGTAAGCTCGTAGTTGCGTATGAGTAGAGAAAGTTCCAACGAAGAGGAAATATCTACTCCTTTCAGCCTGAAGGCTAAGCTTAAGGCTGAGCGATAGCCTTTCACCGCCGAGACCGAAAGGCGCATTTCCTCCCGAAGATATACAAGGAACTCCGCTATTGTTGGAATAGTGGCATCGAGCGGAGAGATACCCCATCCACGACACCAACCACAAAAGACTTTCCACTTCGCCTGGTAGACGCTAGCAGAGGATTCTCGCAGGTGTCGAGACATCCTGTCTGCAACCTGTTGAGAAAATCCTCTCTCCGTGAGGAGTCGCTGGATAGTCTCCAGGCGTGAAGCCGAAGCGAAGCTACGGCCTTGTGGAAGATGTTGCAATGTGATTGTCTGAGTAGCTCGTGACGTGGAGCGAGTTCTCTTGGGGGTTCCGTTAGGAGTTGCAGAAGGTCCGGGAACCATTCCGCATGATACCATAGCGGAGCTATGAGAGACATGGAGAGGTTGACCGATAGGTTGGCCTTGTTGAGCAACCTTCTCATCAGACAAAAAGGTGGGAAGGCATAGACGTCCATATTGTCCCACCTGTGTTGAAATGCATCCTGCCAGAGAGCCTTGGGGTCCGGGACTGGAGAGCAGTAAAGGGGCAGCCTGAAAGTCAAGGCTGTCGCAAACAGGTCTACAGTCGGGGAACCCCACAAAGTCAGGACTTTGTTGGCTATCTGAGGATCCAAAGACCACTCGGTACTCACTATCTGCGTCGCCCTGCTGAGGCTGTCGGCGAGGACATTCCTCTTGCCAGGAATGAAGCAAGTTGACAGTGAGATCGAGCGGGTTTCAGACCATCTCAGAATCTCTACTGCAAGATGGGATAGCTGCTGCGAGAAGGTACCTCCCTGCTTGTTGATATAAGCCACTACTGTGGTGTTGTCGCTCATCATCACCACGGAGTGGCCCGCCAGGATTTGTTGGAACTGTTGAAGAGCCAGAAAAACGGCCTTCAATTCTAGCAGGTTGATGTGGAGGCACCTTTCCGATTCTGACCAAAGGACTGAGGCTCTTTGGTTCAGAATGAGGGCCCCCCACCCTTGATTTGACGCGTCCGTATACAGAGTCAAATCTGGGGGGAGGACGAGAAGATCTGCTCCTTTCCGTAGGTTCTCATCGTCCAGCCAACATCGAAGATCCGCCCGTTCCGAAGGTCCTATGGGAACTAGGAAGTCCAGGGAATCGTTTTCCTGATTCCATCGTGACTTCAGCCGCCACTGGATGGATCTCATCCTGAGGAGGCCGTTTGGAACAAGACGAACCAAAGACGATAGATGGCCTAAGAGACGTAACCACAGTTGGGCTGGAAGCTCTTCTCGTCTGAGGAAAGGTTCTGCTACCTTCCTCAGCCTTGCTATCCTTCCGTCTGATGGAAAGGCTTTGTGGAGAATCGTGTCTAGTTTCATGCCTAGGTATACCAGTTTCTTCGTAGGGCACAGAGAGGACTTCTCGAGATTTACCAAGATCCCTAGATCTTGGCAAACTTCCAGAAGCCTGTCTCGGTGTCGCAGAAGGGTCGACTCCGAGTCTGCCAGGATTAGCCAGTCGTCCAGATAACGAGGGAGACGGATGCCGTTCCTGTGAGCCCACAACGAGATCAGAGTGAACACCTTGGTGAACACCTGGGGTGCCGTGGAGAGACCGAAACACAGCACTTTGAACTGGTAGGCCTTACCGTCTAGGCTGAATCTTAAGTACTTCCTGGAAGACGGATGGATGGGGATCTGGAAGTACGCGTCCTCCAGATCCAGAATGCCCATAAAGTCTTGTGGTCTCACTGCAAGTCTGACCGTGTCCGCTGTCTCCATACTGAAACGAGTTTGTATGACAAACTTGTTTAGTGCTGAGAGGTCGATGACCGGTCTCCAGCCTCCAGACACCTTCTTTACAAGAAAGAGTCGACTGAGGAAGCCTGGGGAGCCGTCGTCGACCTCCTGGAGAGCATCCTTCTTGAGCATGGTCTCGACTTCTGCCGGGAGGGCCAACCCCTTTGGTGGTCCCAAGGCATAGGAGTTCAACGACATTGGATTCGCTGTCAGGGAAGGTAGAGATGTTGTGAACGGGATGCGATACCCTTGACCGATCACAGAGACCGTCCAAGGGTCAGCCCCGAGTTGCTGCCACCTCTGCACGCAACTTTTTTAGGCATCCCCCCACAGGTGGACACGCGGGGGGACTGCCACTCCCAGTGTTTGCGACCTTTGCCGCTTCCTCTAGGAGTTCTACCCCTAGAGGACTTGCCACGTCTTGTCTTTCGGCTGAAAGGACTGCGGCTTAGACACGCTTGTCTTAGCTGCCGGAACCTGCTTAGGTGTCTTGCGAGCCTGCTGTTGACGTTGTTGTTGAGGGGCTGGAGGTTATAGGGCCGAGATGTCAGGGCCCTTTGGAGGAGAGAGTCCTGGTTCGATCTCCTCCACCTCTCAGCCGTCTGCTCAATGTCACGAGGCTCCAGTAACTCCCCTTCAAAATTAGAGGAGTGTCTGAGCCTGCTGACGTCTGCAGTGGGGATCTTCGGATGGCACCTCTCGGACACTGAATCGCGTCTTTTGAGGATCATGTTGGCCCACAGGTTAGTGACCTGGTGGGCTAGAAACTCAATAGAGCGAGAGCCCGAGAAGAGGAAGGTCTCCAAAGCTTTCCTATTGCTCTCCTTGGACAGATCCTCGGATCGCAATAGGATGCCCAGAGACCCAAGCCAGAGATCAAGCCACGAAGTTGCCTGCATGGCACTCTTCGCGACTTTTCCCAGGTTTTGGGTCTCTGACGCTGCAAACGTCACCTGCCGGGTAGAGAGCTTCTCGAAAGAAGTTCCCTTTGCTAGTTCTTCCATGGAATGATGGAGTGGGAGAGACATGCAAGACTCCCCGTTGATCTCGAAATACCTCCTCTGTTGGACTAGAGGAGGTGGGAGAAGTTTGAACCCGGCAGAAGAACGTCCTGAGGAGGCCAGACCGGAGAGTTGAGCTTTGACCTTGTCTCTGGCGCATTTCCCCCCTTTAGACCAGGGCAAAGCCACACTAGTCTTGGGGGGCTTCTGGACACCAAAGACCTCGTCAAGCACAGTGTCTTTCCCCTCGCGAGGGGCTGTCTCCGGGTCCTTGATTTTGTTGAGCTCCCTCATCAATCGAAGGACCTGCCAGAACGCATGTTCTGACTCGCTGTGCTCTCCTCTTGGTGGAATGGCAGCTAAGTTTCCCATCCCCAGGAGGTCTTCTTGGGGACATCTGGCGCGCAGGCGTGCGGGCGTTGGCTGGACAGGAACAGGAGATTCCTTGGGGAGCGTGGGCGCGTAGGAGCACGGACTCAAGAAAGAACATGTGCGCGCATGTGTGAATGCGCGTAGGCACGCAGGAGCGCTGGTGCGCGGGCGCTCAGACTCTTGACTAAGTCCAGAAGCGCAGGAGAACGTCGGCCAGAAGAGCGCGTTTAGCGAGCGCCCTTCTTAGGGTCTGCAGGAACCAAGGCATGCGGACGTGAAGGGCGAGCTGCAGAAGATCGTGGGCGCGGTTGCGCCAAAATAAGAAGGCGCTCAGCAATAGAAGGGCACGCAGGCATCAATGGGCGATCAGGAGAGCGCAAGCAAGGCAAAGGAGAACCCTTGCGTTCATCAGGACCAGGCGAGCGTGGGCGCACAGGGCACGCATCAGGCACAAGCACAAATGAGTGCTTGCGCGCGGGCGAGTGCTTGAGCGCAGGAGAACGATGGTGCGCAGTGCGCGCATCAGGAAGGCGCTGCAACTTCTCTGGAGGATGAGAGCGCCCAGGAGAGAGCTGGCGAGCAGGAGATTACTGGGGCGTTGGAGAGCGCTGCAACTTCTCAAGAAGATGAGAGCGCTGGCAAGCAGGAGATCGCTGGCGCGTTGGAGAGCGCTGGCGAGCAGGAGATCGCTGGCGCGTTGGAGAGCGCTGGCGAGCAGGAGATCGCTGGCGCGTTGGAGAGCGCTGGCGAGCAGGAGATCGCTGGCGCATTGGAGCGCGCTGCAACTTCTCTGGAAGGTGAGAGTGCCCAGGTGAGCGCTGGCGAGCAGGAGAGCTCCCAGGTGAGCGCTGGCGAGCAGGATGGCGCCCAGGTGAGCGCTGGCGAGCAGGAGAGCGCCCAGGTGAGCGCTGGCGAGCAGGAGAGCACTCAGGTGAGTCCTGGCGAGCAGGAGAGTGCCCAGGTGAGCGCTGGCGCAGGAGAGCGCCCAGGTGAGCGCTGGCGGGCAGGAGAGCGCCCAGGTGAGCGCTGGCGAGCAGGAGCGCGCCCAGGTGAGCGCTGGCGAGCAGGAGGGCGCCCAGGTGAGCGCTGGCGGGCAGGAGAGCGCCCAGGTGAGCGCTGGCGAGCAGGAGAGCGCCCAGGTGAGCGCTGGCGAGCAGGAGGGCGCCCAGGTGAGCACTGGCGAGCAGGCGAGCGCCCAGGTGAGCACTGGCGAGCAGGAGAGCGCCCCGGTGAGCGCTGGAGAGCAGGAGAGCGCCAAGGTGAGCGCTGGCGAGCAGGAGATCGCTGGAGCGTTGGAGAGCGCTGTAACTTCTCTGGAAGATAAGAGCGCCCAGGTGAGCGCTGGCGAGCATTGGCGAGCAGGAGAGCTAGAGCTCCATTGCACGCAAGCGAGCAGGTGGCGCGCAGGGGAACCCTGCGTAGGCGCCCAAAGCACGTCAGCAGCCAGGAACGGCGAAGGGAGGTCTGGTAGGTGTAGGGGATCGCGAACGATCCGCAGGAAGTTGCAGTGACGATCCTCTCCAGACGAGACGGATCCTCCACAGGGGAGGAGACGAAGATCCAAAGAGGCGCCTCCTAACTCCCTTGTAGGGAGAAGGAAGACCTCTCTCGCGCAGAGGGCGAAGCGAAGGCGCCCTCTGGGTAGGAAGACGGGTCATCCGTCCTCTGAAGAGGAGTCTCTGTGGTGAAACTTCCCTCACGGGGAAGAAACACTTGCAGGAGAGACCATAGGACTCCATTGCCCCCCCGAAGGAGACCGAGCCTTCCGCAACAACAGCAACAACAGCAGCAGAAGGCCTCCGAAGAGGAGTCTCTGTGGTGAACTTTCCTCACGGGGAAGAAACACTCGCAGGAGAGACCGGAGGACTCAACTGCCCCCCGAAGGAGACTGAGCCTTCAGCAACAACAGCAACAAGAGGCCTCCGAAGAGGGATCTCTGTGGAGAGCTTCCCCCACGGGGAAGAAACACTCCTGCAGCTGCTCAGCCCCTTGAACGTAGCCGCAGATGCAACCGCTCAGCCCCAAGAGCATAGTTGCACAATATAAATTAAGGTAAGAGAAGTTTCCCCCGAAAGAGAAACAACTCAAAACCTGGGAAAGGAACCTCCCTCGGAAGGGAAGTGTCCCCACCCAAGGAGGCGAGCCTCCTGCGAGTTCTAAGATGAACTGAGGAGCTGTCGATATCACGGGAGGACTTCCAGGAGGAGAGACACGCCCCTGACGAAGATCCAACCCACAAGACAGCTCTGCTTCGTAGACCCATAGGCAAACGAACAGCAAATCATTAACTGTGAAAAAAAAAATGAACAGTAATTAGTTAACATTCATTCCCCCGGGAAGACTCCGAAGAGGAACCCGAGGGAAAAAACCCAAGAATTACATAACGGGCAAGCGCCCTCCACCTCACCTATACTCATGGGAAGGTGGGGGGTAGGGCGCTGGCGAAAGCTGTAACAAAACAGAATTAAACAGTTACGCTATGCCATTAAAAAAAGTTCACTAAAAGTAAGAACGAACAACCCCGAAGGGAAACGTTCTACAAACTGAAGTTAACAAAAAACAATTAGATTTATAACAAGTAATAAAAAAAAATAATTGTAAAGCACAGCGTTGCAACTCCACCCGCATAGAGGAGTTATGTAATAATTATAGTAAATGTAGTAAAGGTGAACGAGCTCCAGGAGATCGTGAACCATGAACTACTACTTAGAGGCCTGACTGCCGGCGGCCACACGGAGATATCGTACATACACACACAAGCGTGAACACTGAAAAGGAAACTTACTGATTTCCATACTAAGATATATACGTAAACATAAAATATGTTACATATATATATGAGTACAAGAAATGTAAGTAGTTAAGTAAAGACAAAACAATAATGGCTGGCCAAGCGAGGACAGGAACGGAGACGTCCGATCACTGTCCGAGCCAAAAGTGAATTGAGCTATTCACAGTGTGTGAGGGGGGAAGGGGTAGCTAGCTACCCCTTCCCTACCCCTGCTAATTAGCAAGGGGGTAGTTAACCCTCGTTTAATTTTAATGGCTCGTCATTCAGCTCCGCCAAATGTTACCCCATGGAAATAGCAATGGTTTGTATTGGGTTACGGAACAAATATGAATTATGGGTTAACAAAGACATGTCATGAAACGATACATATATCAAAATATAGCTCTGGTAGAGCGGAATATATATACATAGGACACCACAGTGTGGCGAAGAGAGAATTTAAATAAATAAGTAGTTTGTCGATTTTCTGGACGACGAAGGGATCGGTGTCCTTACAGTATCAACCTAGAATCAAATGTAAACAATGACGTCACGAAAACATATCACATCACAGGCACGGGGCGGAGCATGTCTAAATGTCCAACTGATTGTAAATATGCAGTCCAGAACAAGGTACGTATATAGATTAATATGTCTTTTGACCTTGGTCCAGTCTCCGGACAGCATATTTACGATCGGACAACCCGGTGTAGAAGGAAATTTTCCCCCCCGACTGAAATTACCCCTGGGAAAATTAGCCTAGGATCGATTCCCGCCCCCCCCCCCCTCCCGGGAAAAGCAGCCCGGGCTGTTATTCCCCCGGGGGGAATTTCAGCCCTAAGATATTTTTCCCCCCCTAGGCCATTTCTCCCCTACCCTCCCTTACAGGAAAACCATTTTGATGAATTAAAAAATCAACGGTAAGTTCGACAAAATATTAGGAATATATATTTATACGGTAAGTTTGACAAAATATTAGGAATATAAATATATACAATGTTACACAACCTTACCAACGTTACGATGCCATTGCTAACGTTAGCAATGCTACGATAATATTACCATGTGTATTTCAAAGCATTTTTCCATATACCCTTAACACAAAATATAAAAAAGGTACAAAAGGGTACAGAACCTAACAAACCCACCTAACCTAACCTAGAAGTTACCACGTCACAACCCCTAGACGGGGACAAGCACCCAGCCCCCTTCCCAGTTCACAACCCCTAGCTGGGGGCAAGCCCTAACCTAACCTAGAAGTTCCCACGTCACAACGCCTAGACAGGGACAAGCCCCCGGCCCCATTCCCAGGTCACAACCCCTAACCGGGGGCAAGGCCCTGGACCCCCTTCCCAGATCACAAACTTGTACTGGCAGGAGGTAATGTTGAACTGCACACTCTAAAAACATTAAAATTAAAGAAAATGATTTACTTTTATGACCCGGTGTACTGGTCTGTTTTTCCCCGTCCGAAATAATGGTTACCTCCACCAAGCAAAGGGTGAATCTTGGCTCAGAGCGGGCAATATTATCCTGGGCCATATATCCCCCGGGGGGAATTTCGGACGGGGAGAAAAACACACCATTACACCGGACAAAGGCTTCAGACGTCTTTAGTTTGGCCAATTTTCATAACCATTTAAATTTTAATAAAACCGACGTTATTCTTATTAACACACAAATAGGCTACATAATTTTCTATAGATTTGATAACTGGGATGTATAATACTACCCATTATTGTATATAAAAAATAAAAATAAATTTCAGGAACCAACACTAACTGACCTTTATACACCTCCAAGGCTCATCGAGAAATACTCTGAAAACCATGTAATATTCCATTAGCCAATCAGAGGCCTCTAACAGAACCTCTTTGTAAGCTAGTCTTTCATTGGCTTAAACTTTCGTTCTTTGGCTAAGAGGCTTAGAAGCTTTCCTCCGATTGGCTAGATTCTTTCATCAATTTTGACTGAAGAGGGTATTTTCACAGCAATTTTTTTTAGCGTAAAGTGACATATTGAATTATATCTTTAACATAAACTAATACTAAATTATTATAAATTGATATTCCAAATTGGATATTAGATAAAATCAAAATTTTAAATTTGTACTAAAACGTAGAATTGAACAGAAAGAGCTTCCTTACAAACAAGCAAACAAGCAAACCAGGTGGTTGGCTCTTCCAAGTAAGTCACTGTCTGTAATCTATGTAATAACTAAAGTACTTTTGAGCCGAGGAATTTAAAGGATGCATTTGCAATAAATTTCCTATTCGTAATTATTCTTTGTAAGAATAAGGGTTTTTTGGTCTCCCAACATTAAATAAATTAATTATAATTATCATAATTATAATAATGAAATCAAGCACCTTGATATGAAATGGCCACTGACTCGATACATTCTTATAAGCTATATGAAACAAGAAAAATACAGCTAAGATAATATGAAATATACGATAAGAGTCTACACTCATTACAAGTTGAATGTGAAATTGGTACATCAGATATGCGTAGCAACATTCAAATATTTCCATCAACATTAGCACAGCCATATTAACGCATATAATATAAATAAATGCGCTTGAAGCATATAAAATGTAAGCATTTTTCATTATTGCATGTATAAATGCATATGTATATGCGTCCCGAAATACATACGCAACACACACACACACACACACACACACACACACACATATATATATATATATATATATATATATATATATATATATATATATATATATATATATATATATATATATATATATATATATATCATATCCTTTTACGCCTATTGACGCAAAGGGCCTCTGTTACCGCCAGTCGTCTGTATCTTGAGTTTTTAATTCAATACTTCTCCATTCATCATCTCCTACTACGTGCTTCATAGTCCTCAGCTATGTAGGCCTGGGTCTTCCAACTCTTCTAGTGCCTTGAGGAGCCCAGTTGAAAGTTTGGTGAATTAATCGCTTGGTGAATGCGAAGAGCATGCCCAAACTATCTCCATCTACCCCTCATCATGATCTCATCCACATATGGTACTCGAGTAATCTCTCTTATAGTTTCATTTCTATTCCTGTCCTGCCATTTAACTACCATTATCCTTCTGATGGCTTTGTTTTTCAAATCTACTAAATCTATTGGAGGTTGTTTCATTGTCATACCACGACTCATGTCCATGAAGTAACACAGATCTCACTAAACTGAAATAGAGTCTGATTTTTATATGTTATTTCAGGCGATTTGATTTCCAAATATTACTTAACCTGGCCATTGTCTGATTTGCTTTTTTCAATCTTTTACTAAACTCTAATTCTAAAGACCCTGTATTGTAGATTATAGTTCCTAAATACTTAAATGATTGTACCTCATTAATTCTGCACTGTATATATACATATATACAGTTATATTCAGCAAGGTTTCCACTTTTGTTTCTTATGTAGGCTGGCAGAGTCACCCCTGAAAATGGTGACTAGACTCAACACAGAAGCCGTCGCTGATCTATACTTTTAGTTTAATTGTCTACCTAAAGTTTACGTTGATAAAGTCTACGAGTAACCAAGGATATTGAAACACAACTAGTTCAAATAATGTTTATTTTACGAAGCCATTAAAGGCAACCTTAGAATGTATATCACAATTCCAATTACAAGTCTTTTAGACCATAAGCAAACATGTTGTGAAGCCCTTTCACAAGTCAGTTTTTTTTTATTCTGACAAACCCATTGTGGAAGAGAAACTCACAAAAAAGCAATTTCACGGTTAATTGCGCAACATAACTGTAATTTGGTGGAAGGGGATTCCTTAATGTAGGGGTAATGGTGGGAAAGCACACTAGTAATTTATTTTCCCTTTAATTTTATATCACGTACTCCTCCTTTGGGATATTGGAAGCATGAAGATAGGCCTACAGTTGCTAATTTGGTACGTATAGTATGGTAGGCTGATCCATAGCGCTGAGTTATCAGATAAAAACTACAGACAAGCTGGCAAACATCAGGTCGATTCAGATCAGATATACAATATATTATTATTATTATCATCACTAGCTAAGCTACAGCCCTAACTGGAAAAGCGAGATGCTATAAGCCCGAGGATTCCAACAGGGAAAAATAGCGCAGTGGGGAGTGGAAACAATGAAATAAATAAACTACAGGAGAAGTGATGAAAAATCAAAAATAGATATTTTAAGAACAGTAACATCAGAATAGATTTTTTCATAAATAAACTATATATAAATGAGAAGAGAAATAAGATAGAATAGTGTGCCTGAGTATACCCTCAAGATAAGGAATAAGGATCTTTATTCTTTAAGATGCTTTCATGAAAAATTAAATCTTGAGCAGGCGAATGCAGCTATAATGTGTAAACTATAATAGCTATTATAGCAAAGTGGTTCTAATCAATAATCTATTAAAGACTATATCAAATCTCATGCTACTGATGTAATAAATGCTGTGATTTCAATTGAATTTTCTTCTGAGATAACGAGACATCAGAAAATGAAGACGGACAAACGAACGAATTACCAGACAGGGATGGATGACACTCAGAGTCTTCGACACAGTCTTGTTTCTGAAAGAAAATAGAATAGTAGTAGTTTATTGTATTGGTCTTTATATGATTTATTTTCTATTCCTTAATTCAATTCTTGACACCAATGATGCCTTCTTGTTCGAAAGCATACAGTGGCTCATATATCAGTAGGCCTACTGTCTCATAGCTTACTTTACTTTGACGGCTGCTTTTCCGGTCCCATACAGCAGGGGAACCCCACTCTCTACAGGACCTCTGCTGTCGTTTTACCTTGTTCGTTCAGAGTATTTAACGTTTCATATCGCGTATTGTTCATTTACTCTTAAATCGGCTCTTGTAGAACAAGCAGAATGAAG
This sequence comes from Palaemon carinicauda, assembly GCF_036898095.1. Taxonomy (NCBI): domain Eukaryota; kingdom Metazoa; phylum Arthropoda; class Malacostraca; order Decapoda; family Palaemonidae; genus Palaemon; species Palaemon carinicauda. The sequence goes on from NC_090735.1 coordinate 9,215,548, forward strand.
CTACCACAGGACAATCCAAAATTGGGACTTATGGGACGATTAAATAATTGGGTCAATTAAGGATAACTTTTGAACCAAAGAATGGAACTATTGTAGGACAGAAAAAAGAATGAGGCTATTGTAGGACCGCCAATGAATGGGATATTGTAGAAAATGCAAAGAATATATGCTTGCTTACTATACAACTTCAGGACTTTTCAGGAATCTTTATATTTTACCAAGATTACAAGCCGTTGAATTAAGCTATCATCTAATATTTGCAAAATGTGATATAGAGTAATCTTACCGTTGGGTTGTGGTAGACATCGGTCTAACTCAAAGCTGTAAAGATTTGAGGCAAGACAGTGGCGCAGTTCCGCTTCCCAGTAACCATGTTCGTTCTGGTAGCACTGGAAGAAGTTACTGCAAAGCTGTTGAGATCCCTGAAGGAAATTAACAATAATCGTAAGTTAGATTACAATAAGCAGATATTAGTTGTGTAATAATTTAACAGAGTAGTTTAAAGAAATACAATTAGCATGGATAACAAGACCATGTGAAATTTTATTCTGTAAGATTTCCGATGTTCATAATACAGAATTTGTAATGTGAGGGCAGTTTTTTTTAATTGGTTTCAGTATTTCTTTTTATTTCTCCTTTCATTCATAATAACTTAGAATTGATAATAAAACCAAAATATGGGCACCAAAAATTTCATTATCGATTGTAAACTGGCTTGGCCTAAAATTGCTGTGTAAGGCAAGTGCACAACTTGATCGTATTATGCTGGGTTAAATAATTACTATTGTTCAGTTTGATTGATTGCTTGATTGATTTAAAGTTTTCAGGCATGTGTTCAGTTTGAACTAACGTGAACTAAACTGGCGCAACCTTTTGTATAACAGGTACATAACAAGGTCTATTGAAACGAAAATGGCTATGGGACATTCCAGGAAACTCGATAGATGGAGCTATTGTAGAACAAGCAGAATGCAGCTACTGCAGGACAATAAAAAATTGGGACTCAATGAACGATTAAAGAATTGGGTTAGTTAAGGACAAATATTAAACCAAATAATAGAACTATTGTAAGGCAAAAAGAAAAAAATGAGGCTATTGTAGGACCACCAAAGAATGGGGATATTGTAGAAAATCTAAACAATGTCCAATTATTTTATTGTCCTACATCAGCCTCATTCTTTGGTTTGCCTAGATAAAGACGGACAGGATTACCAAAGATTGCTATAGGAAAACTAAAGAATGGGGATAATGAAGGAAGAAATAAAACTGGATCTATTGTAACACACCCAAGAATTGAAGAATTGAGGATACTGCAAAAAAAAAAAAAAAAAAAAGGCTATTGTAGGACACACAATAAACTGGGATATAACAGGACAACGTAAGAATTGTGCTTCTTAAGACAATCGAACAATAGAATTATTATAGGACAACCAAAGAATGGAGGTATTAAAGGACAAGTGCCGTTTTAGGACAAATAATGAATGAATCTAGTATACATCAACCAAAGAATTGGGCTGCTGTAGGACTGCATGGAGAATTGGGCTACTTTAGGAAAGCCAAAAACGGCACTACTGTATTATAGAAAAATTAAAAAATAGCTATTGCAGGGTAATCAAAGAATAAAGCTATCGCAGGACATCCAAAGAATAACCTGTCTATTTTAGAACAAGTAGATAAAGTATCTATTTCAGGTTAACCAAGTGTTATGTCTATTTTAGGACATCCAAAATATATGTCTACTTTAGTACAACTAAATAATGTGTTTATTTTAGGACATCTAAATAATGAATCTATTTTAGGACACTGTTTTTGCTGGACAAGATCGTGGTTGCCACAGCAACTGCAAAACGGAATAAAAATCTGCTGTCACCTTTACTGACTGGACTCTGACGTCTCGAGGCCACCTGACAAATTAAAAGAATAGTTATCATCAAGCATAACGAACTAGTAACTCACCTCGTAGACACCAAATGGCGTACAGAAGTGGTAATCCGAACAGTAGAGTTCTCGAATCTTCTGATCGTCTGGTCGCGGTTTACTGTCACTGCACCTGATAGTATACATTGGTTCATCTTTCTCCAGAATGGAATTTCTCGTATTTGGACATAGGTCTCTACCTGGAAGGGTAAGATGAGTTTGGTTATTAATGAGTGATATTTCTGTTCATAGACAGATCTAAAACTGGAAGGGTAAGATGAGTGGTTAATGAGTGAAATTGCTGTTTATAGATAGATCTAAACTTGGAAGGGTATGATGGGTGCGGTTAATGAGTGAAATTGATGTTTATAGATAGATCTAAAACTGGAAGGGTATGAAGAGTTTGGTTAATGAGTGAAATTGCTGTTTATAGATAGATCTTAACCTAGACGGTTATGATGGGTGCGGTTAATGAGTGATATCACTGTTCATAGACAGATCTAAAACTGGAAGGGTAAGATGAGTGGTTAATGAGTGAAATTGCTGTTTATAGATAGATCTAAACTTGGAAGGGTATGATGGGTGCGGTTAATGAGTGAAATTGATGTTTATAGATAGATCTAAAACTGGAAGGGTATGAAGAGTTTGGTTACTGAGTGAAATTGCTGTTTATAGATAGATCTTAACCTAGACGGTTATGATGGGTGCGGTTAATGAGTGATATCACTGTTCATAGACAGATCTAAAACTAGAAGGGTAAGATGAGTGGTTAATGAGTGAAATTGCTGTTTATAGATAGATCTAAATCTGGAAGGGTAAGATGAATTTGGTTAGTGAGTGAAATTGCTGTGTATTGATAGATCTAAACCTGGAAGGGTAAGATGAGTTTTAATGAATGAAATTGCTGTTCATAGATAGAGCTAAACCTGGAACGGAAAGATGAATGTAGTTAATGAGTGAAATTGCTGTTCATAGATAGATCTAAATCTGGAAGGGTAAGATGAATTTGGTTAGTGAGTGAAATTGCTGTTAATAGATAGAGCTAAACCTGGAACGGAAAGATGAATGTAGTTAATGAGTGAAATTGCTGTTCATAGATAGATCTAAATCTGGAAGGGTAAGATGAATTTGGTTAGTGAGTGAAATTGCTGTTAATAGATAGAGCTAAACCTGGAACGGAAAGATGAATGTAGTTAATGAGTGAAATTGCTGTTTATAGATAGATCTAAATCTGGAAGGGTAAGATGAATTTGGTTAATGAGTGAAATTGCTGTTAATAGATAGAGCTAAACCTGGAAGGGTAAGATGAATGTGGTTAATGAGTGAAATTGCTGTGTATTGATAGATCTAAACCTGGAAGGGTAAGATGAGTTTTAATGAATGAAATTGCTGTTAATAGATAGAGCTAAACCTGGAACGGAAAGATGAATGTAGTTAATGAGTGAAATTGCTGTTCATAGATAGATCTAAATCTGGAAGGGTAAGATGAATTTGGTTAGTGAGTGAAATTGCTGTTAATAGATAGAGCTAAACCTGGAAGGGTAAGATGAATGTGGTTAATGAGTGAAATTGCTGTGTATTGATAGATCTAAACCTGGAAGGGTAAGATGAGTTTTAATGAATGAAATTGCTGTTAATAGATAGAGCTAAACCTGGAACGGAAAGATGAATGTAGTTAATGAGTGAAATTGCTGTTCATAGATAGATCTAAACTGGAAGGGTAAGATGAATGTGGTTAATGAGTGAAACTGCTGTTCATAAATAGATTTAAACTGGAAGGGTAAGATGAATGTGGTTAATGAGTGAAATTGCTGTTTATTGATAGATCTAAACCTGGAAGGGTAAGATGAGTTTTCAATGAGTGAAATTGCTGTTCATAGATAGAGCTAAACCTGGAAGGATAACATAAATGCACTAATGAGTTAAATTGCTGTTCATAGATAGATCTAAACCTAGAAGGGTAAGATGAGTGGTTAATGAGTGAAATTGCTGTTTATAGATCGATCTAAACCTGGAATGGTAAGCTGAGTTTGATTAATGATCTAAATTGCTGTTTACAGATAAATCTAAACCTGGAAGAGTAAGAGGAGTTTGGTTAATGAGTGAAATTGCTGTTTATAGATATATCTAAACCTGGAAGGATATGATAGTTGTGGTCACTGAGGGAAATTGCTGTTCATAGGTAGATCCAAAACTGGAAGGGTAAGATGAATTTGGTTAGTGAGTGAAATTGCTGTTCATAGATAGATCTAAAACTGGAAGGGTGAGATAAATTTGGTTAATGAGTGAAATTGCTGTTTATAGAGTGAATGATGAAAATGGTTATTCATTGCTCTTTTTTTTCTTTCTGGAAACCTTTTCCTAATATGGTTGAAAGAAAGAAGTATGACTAAACATATAGGAAAATGGGAAGTAAATATTATGGAAAAAATGGCTCTACTTACACCCAAGAGTAAATATGATCTAAATGATAATGCAAACGCCTGGTGAGCCCTTTCTGATCCTAGCTTGGGAGGAGATGGGCCTTGGGTGCTGATCTTATGTATATATGGTCAGTGTCTAGGGCATTGTCCGACTCGATAGGGCAATGTGCTCCCCTGCCCCTGTCATTCATGAGTGACCTCTAAACTTTTAAATGAATGTTGCCAGTAATGAATTTTTATCTTTGTAAAGAAAGGAGAAATGTAAATGCAATAGCTCGTCTTTGTAAAGGTGCCCCCCCCCCCAAGAAATTGCTGCTGCATGATTTTTTAATTGCATTGTATATGTTGAATTTTTTATGAAATATCATTAGGCAAGAGTGCTTTAATTGCATGCAAATTTAGAATTGTTTTGTATTGTATGAGTATACGCTTAATGTTAACAGGAATCTAATTATTATTATTATTATTATTATTATTATTATTATTATTATTATTATTATTATTATTATTAGCTAAGCTAAAACCCTAATTGGAAAAGCAAGATGCTATAAGCCAAAGGGCTCCAACAGAGAAAAATAGCCCAGAGAGGAAAGGAAATAGGGAAATAAATAAACGATCTGAGAAATAATGAACAATTGAAATAAAATATTTAAAAAAACAATAACAACATCAAAACAGATATTTCATATATAAACTATAAAAAGACTTATGCCAGTCTGTTAAACATAAACACATTTGCTGCAAGTTTGAACTTTTAAAGTTCAATCGATTCAACTACCCTATTAGGAAGAATATAGTTTCAATAACATGCTTTCATCAGTATGATATACCAGTGGCAAGAACTGAAAAAGATGCTGTAGAAAAATTATTATTATAAAAAACACTTTTAGAACAGTACCTGAAAAGCATCTGCCTTCGCTGGTGAGGTAAGGGTCGGGATGATAAGGACATTCGTCCTTGGGTGTCATATAATTTCCTCTGTCTCCAAACTTACACTCGTCACACAGCTGGACCAAGAAAGGTTTCTGTCCCACCTTGCATCCCGCTCTCGTCACGCAGTTCCTGCACTGGATGGTGGACTCGGAGCCAACTGCAGCTGGCGGAGGAGCGGGTGGCTTCACTGTTGTTGTTGATGGCGTTGTTATTACGAATACTGTAGGTGGAGGCGTTGGTGGTTGCGTTGGACCAGGTTGTACAACACCTGGTGGAATCGGTGTTACGGTTGGGCTTGGAGGAATACTTCCTGGAGGAGGCACTGGGATGATAGGTTGGACACCAGTTCCTGGAGGAGGCACTGGGATGATAGGTTGGACACCAGTTCCTGGAGGAGGCACTGGGATGATAGGTTGGACACCAGTTCCTGGAGGAGGCACTGGGATGATAGGTTGGACACCAGTTCCAGGTAAAGGTCCAGGTACAGGTCCAGGTCCATTTACAGGTACAGGTCCAGGTTCAGGTCCAGGTCCCGCTCCAGGTCCAGGTGCAGTTACAGGTCCAGCTCCAGGTCCAGGTCCAGCTCCAGTTCCAGGTACAGTTACAGGTCCAGGTTCAGGTACAAGTACAGATATAGGTCCAGGTACAGGTTCAGGGCCAGTTCCAGGTACAGGTCCAGTTACAATTCCAAGACCAATGATGGGCTGGAATCCATCGCATAGATTTGAATTGCCAAAAACACACTGGTCCAGTGCGTCGGAAAAGACGGTTCCAGGCTCACACTTGAAGAAGAACACTTGAAAGACTCCAGCGTTTACTCTGTCCACGCATCTGGAAATAAGGATGGACAGTGTTGTACATTGGAACATTGCATTAAAAAGATTTGCTATCCAGGATGATAAGTTTTTTATGAATGTGATTCCAGTCACTAGTATTCGATGTTTGGATAAAAATCACTTGGTTTCTCAGTTACCAGATATATTTATCAACTATTTTTTTTAAGGAAGAAGACTCTGAACTTTGTATTAAAAAGATTTGATATTCAGGATGATAAGTTTCTGTAAAAGGAAAGTTAGTGATTCCAGTCACTCGTATTCAATGTTTGGATAAAAATCACTTGGTTAGTACCAAATATATTCAACTACTATTTTTTTTTTTTTTTTTTTTGTAAAAGGAAAAAGATTCAATGGGATTTTCAGCTACCGTATGTGAGTGGAGTGTATAAGAGCTACTGGAATGCATAAATCCTATGAGTGAAATAGTAAGGCAAAATTATATAGATGATTTATAGTAAAATGATCCTTATGTGGGATAAGCTATAGTTATGGTAGCGTCTGCCTAGTCACTTATATAAAACTTGAAGATTCTAATCTTTATGAATTTGATTAAATTTAGTATCTAAAATTTGATAAATTAAATCTAATGATTTAAAATTTAATAATAAACTAAATTTAGTATTGGTAATAAACTTGAACCAATCCAATTAAGCCGAATACTCAAATTCAAATATAAATGAAAATTGTTATAAGATGTATAACAATAGTAATTAAATTAGTCAATATGACTTAAGCTGTTTTCAGGTAGACACGACTGCACAAGATTGCCCAAGAGTCGTACCTGTCAAAATTGATATCAAAATGAATAACTTTTTCCAATCAGTAAGCATAAGGATAAGGATAGAGAAGTGGGGAATATGTGGAAAGGAAGAGTACCCCTGGATACAATCCAGTTTATAGCTCAAAGGCAGGTACTCGGGATGGGAAAGATTAAGGAAATAGGGAGAAAGAGAAGTACAGAGGAAGAATAAAAGAGGGGGGCAGACCCTCTTGCGATATAAGAGAATTAGTATTATTATTCATGGGATTGGGTGATATTTCCATGGAATGTCTCACCATGTCGACTGGCAAGTTTTTATCATAGACAAAACTTCTATGTAAACAATCTTCAAAACAATGCAATTTGAAGATAATGGATGAGTGATTTATCTTCGTTATTATTTTCAAAATGGATTCAATAATAAGGTTTGGCCAAACACAGGCTGACCCCGCGAATTAATTACCTGTAAAACCAAGTACAGTTCGCTGGATGGGGGAAGGAACCTTCTTCAGTGCACTTTACCCTTGTGTCCTCGGTTATTTGGGAAGGATACCGGCTATCTGTAAACAACAGCAAAAAACAGTAATAATAGAAATAACTAGAGGGGCACTCAGTAGAGCGCAGACCTCCTCCGCGGCAGCTTATTTCTCAACATATTGCTCGACCTTGATCTTGACCTTTGACCTTAATATTTATTAATTGGCGTGGATTTTCAACACTCAAATATGAATCAAGTTTGAAGTCTCTGTGGCAACGATGTCCAAACTTATGGTTGATTACGTAAATTAGACATTTTGCTTGACCGTGACCGTGACCTTGACCTTCTAAAGTTTAATTATTTCCATCTTTTTACATAGCAGTTAATCCCTGCAAGTTTCATTACTCTACGATTAGAATTGTGACCAGGAAGCTGTTCACAAACAAACACTAACACAGATACAAGCGGTAAAACATAACCTCCTTCCAACTTCGCTGGTGGAGGTAATAATAGATAAATTATAATTACACATCACAGTAAATCACTAGCAATTTGTGGCGTTGAATCTTAAGAATCTTTGCTCACCAGAAGTCAAGAAGACAGATTGCGAGAGGGATGTCGTCAAAAGACATCCTAAATGGAGGCATAGTAGGAATCCTTTCATCGTCCCCTGAAAGTAGAGTAAAAGTGATGTCTATTAGTGAGATTATCAAGGATTGAAGTGTATATTACAAATGGCAAGACTTCCTAGCTCTTTCTTTTACAAAAGCTTACAGTTTTAAAGGTTTAAAGGCCACACATGAAGAGCATAGGTAAGGGAGAGTGACATTGCCCTAGATAGCAGGACAATGCCCTACAGTGACATTGCCTTAGCTAGTAGGACATTGCCCTACCTAGCAGGACAATGCCCTAAGGTAACATTGCCCTAACTAACAGGAAAATGCCCCACAGTGACATTGCCCTACCAAGCAGGACAATGCCCTAGAGACTGACCATATATACATATGATCAGCGCCTAAGCACCCTTTCCATCCAAGCTAGGGCCAGGGAGGGCCAGGCAATGGCTGCTGATGACTCAGCAGGTAGACCTATAGACTCCCCCAAACTCCCCATCCTTAGCTCACAAGGTTGGTGAGGTTGCAGATATTAAAGGAACTAACGAGTTTGAGTGGGACTCGAACCCCAGTTAGGTAAATCGGCAGGCAAGGACGTTTCCAATATTCTATGGATGGTTGGATTGTCATTGATTTTTCAATGAAAAGGACTAGTCTGAAGATATGGAAAGCGAATAATATTACTTACTGATTCAGGAAAATGGGAAGAATTAGAAAAGAGAGAAGATGAAGGTTGTAACAATGAATAAAAACCTTGATTTAAAATTTGGATACAAGGCTAATGGTGGAGGTTATTGTCTCATTTCAAAACGAAAAAGGTTTTTCAAGTGTTAGCCATACCACAAGAATAATGCTGTATTTACACGGCATCAAGTAAATAAAAATGTATAGTAATAATATGGTTTCTTCCTCCCCCCCCCACAAACTATTTTCATAAGGTTCACACTTTTATGAAATTCCCCTTTCATGTGAAGTCTAATACTGTGTAAGGTTTTGTAAAAAAAGAAAAAAAAACATAAATGGAATTTCATCAGGGGAACATAAAACATAGTCCTATACAGTTTATTAAAGCTTATTAAAAAGTATTATTTTTTTATCTTTTATCTTGGGTATTATTTCGATAAAGTGGATCTCACGCTAGACTGGGATCTTATTCTAGGTAGGAAAATGTGTAATAAGGCTATCAAAGACCTCTAGATTCAGCTCTACCAACTAAGACGTTCTGATATATATATATATATATATATATATATATATATATATATATATATATATATATATATATATATACAACAACAACAACAACAGTAGGACAAAGGACTCAGATATGTCCTTATTCATGTTTGGGGTTTGGTCAGTTTTCTTACACATACACACGCATCTATATGTAGAGGTTTGGCCAGTTATTCATACATACATACATATACATACATACATACATACAAACACACGCACACACACACACACACATATATATATATATATAAAATTCAAAATTATGATACTACAAAATTAAACTAATCCAACCCCTTGAATATGAACCAACTGGTACAAAATATCTAGTTGCTTAACAGCCAATAATCTTTTCATACTCAGTGCAATAATTTTCTCCACTAATCCCAGGCATTTTCGATAAGAGACTCAATACACCTTTTTAACATAATTGGATCTGCTATTCCGGAGCAGGTTTTCGGTGTCAGGAGCCTTTCTGATGGAATGCCGAAGCTTAGATCATCCGTCCAGATAATGATCATTATGGTAATCAAGGCGTTTTTACTAAGATACTACTAAGATACTAAGAGGTTCATGGTTTGAGAGAGAGAGAGAGAGAGAGAGAGAGAGAGAGAGAGAGAGAGAGAGAGAGAGAGAGAGAAAGATTATATACATTATACTGTATATACAGTATATATATATATATATATATATATATATATATATGTGTGTGTGTGTGTGTGTGTGTGTGTGTGTGTGTGTATACACACTCTACATATACTATCACACACAGTTTCAAAAATGTTATAAATGAAAAAAAAAAACAATAAACAGTAAGAGAATTACTGTATGGCACTGAAACTTACTTTGTAACATTGGACAAACATGACTTTAAAAACCCTTAAAATTATGTATATCAGATAGTGATTTCGTTTTGAATGAAGAGAACTATATACATCATGAAGGTTTTCTTATGTGTTCTCCTTTACCGACCCTAATAGTAAACACATTTTTATACTATGGCGAAGAAAAATGGTTAGCCGCATGTCCCGAGAAGTTTAAATATCTTTTATTCCAGCTGCGACCAAGCTGTGGAATGATCTTCCTAATCGGGTGGTTGGATCGGTAGAACTTCAAAGGTTCAAACTTGCAGCAAATGCTTTTATGTTGAACAGGCTGACATAAGTATTTTTATAGTTTATATATGAAATATGCGTTTTAATGCTAATTTTTTTTAAATATGTTATTCTAATTAATCATTACTTCTCATATAGTTTATTTCCTTTCCTCATTGGGCTATTTTTTCCTGTTGGAGCCCTTGGGCTTATAGCATCTCGCTTTTCCATCTTGGGTTGTAGTTTAGCTAGTAATAATAATAATAATAATAATAATAATAATAATTCATTTTAACTGTTCATTACTTCTCTTGTAGTTTATATATTTCCTTATTTCCTTTCCTCACTAAGTTATTTCTCTCTGTTGAAGCCCTTGGGCTTATAGCATCCTGCTTTATCAACTAGGGTTTTAGCTTAGCTAGTGATAATAATAATAATAATAATAATAATAATAATAACATAGGTATGTTGATGGTAGCTTCCTGGCGTTTAGGGATATGCGTCATGTCCTAAAGTCCCACAAATCCGACAGTACCTAAACAGTAAATTCAGAAGTATCAATTTCCCCGTATAAAACGAGCATGAAATACCACCTGAGGAATTACATTCTTAATTTACCAGTACCCTTTAAGTAGTATAAAATTAAAATAATTTTCTTCATTAACATTTCATTTTTTTATGTTGGATATAACGGTAATGATGACGTGGTAACGTCCCTGACTGGTGAACTCCAGACTTGGGTCTGAGTCCCTCTCAAACTCCTTAGTTTTTTGGTCGTTGTAACCTCACCATCCTTTTGAACTTAGGATGTGAGTGTTTGGGGGAACCTATAGGTCTATCTGATGAGTCATCAGCAGCCTTTGCTTGGCCCTCCTTGGTCTTAGTTTTGGTGGAGATGGGTCTTGGGCACTGATCATATGTATATATGGTCAGTCTCTAGGGCATTGTCCTGCTCGATAGGGCAATGTCACTGTCCCTTGCCTCTGCCATTCATGAGTGGCCTTTAAACCTTTAAACCCTTTGTGATTATTGTTGAGGAATAATTATTCCACTCCTATCATTTTTAATGTTAGCCTACTCAAGTTTTCACAGAATAAGAGATACACTGTTAAAAAAAAAAACCTTAATTTTAATCAGAAATTCTCCGTAAAAATATACTGTTCTTAGCCGTATTTCTTTACTTACTTTGATGGCTGCTTTTCCGGTCCCATACAGCAGGAGAACCCCACTCTCTACAGGACCTCCGCTGTCGTTTTACCTTGTTCGTTCAGAGTATTCAACGTTTCATATCGCGTATTGTTCATTTACTGTTAAATCGTCACTGTCAAAAGACTCATGAAATAAGAAAGTCTTCAGTTTCCTCTTGAAAGCCTTAATGTCTTCAATCATTCGAATGTTTCGTGGGAGCTTATTATATAGTCTCAGGGCCGCATATTTAAAGGCTCTGGAGCCTAAAGTGGACCTAAATCTAGGTTCCGACAATGAAATACAGGTAACCGTAAGTTTACCATACTTTTTTATTATATTTTACGGATTGGTAACCGTAATATCACTCCTTAACGTCAATATATCCGTTTTTAAAACGGTAAATGCCTGGCAATATTTAATCCAGGATTTATACCGTTTTTTACGGCAAATTTTAAACAGCACATGCAACAATTATTCTACTACAATACACAATCTTTATAGTTACTATAATTGATATGAAAGTAAAAAACTAATTATTATTATTATTATTATTAGCCAAGCTACAACCCTAGTTGGAAAAGCAAGATGATATAACCCCTAGGGCTCCAATAGGGAAAAATAGCCCAGTGAGGAAAGGAAATAAGGAAATGAATAAATGATGAGAATAAATTAACAATAAATCATTCTAAAAACAGTAACAACGTCAAAACAGATATTTCCTATATAAACTATCAACAACGTCAAAACAGATATGTCCTATATAAACTATTAACAACGTCAAAACAGATATGTCCTATATAAACTATCAACAACGTCAAAACAGATATGTCCTATATAAACTATTAACAACGTCAAAATAGACATGTCCTATAAAAACTATTAACAACGTCAAAACAGATATGTCCTATATAAACTATCAACAACGTCAAAACAGATATGTCCTATATAAACTATCAACAACGTCAAAACAGATATGTCCTATATAAACTATTAACAACGTCAAAACAGATATGTCCTATATAAACTATTAACCACGTCAAAAACAGATATGTCCTATATAAACTATTAACAACGTCAAAAACAGGTATGTCCTATATAAACTAAAAAAACAGATATGTCCTGTACAAAATATTAACAAGGTCAAAAACAGATATGTCCAATATAAACTATTAACAACGTCAAAACAGACATGTCCTATATAAACTATTAACAACGTCAAAAACAGATATGTCCTATATAAACTATTAACAACGTCAAAACAGACATGTCCTATATAAACTATTAACAACGTCAAAAACGGATATGTGACCTGATATAAAAAACAACAGAGATGTAAAACTCAAAGTGAAATCCCTTACCATATCAGCTCGCAGTACCAGCACGTGTCTCTCTGGATCCTGCAGACCAATGTGTGACGACCCGAGGTCTTCTTTCCTGAATCCCGACCAGGTAAAGCTTTAGGCTCCGCCCAACCCGATCTGGTAAAATCCTCCCCGGAGGTCAAGGAACCTTCGATATATTCCTGTTGTTAATGTTATAAGATTCCTTTGATGCTCCCGTGCGAGTTGTCCGTAACGGAAGCTGCTTACGGATTTGGATGTTCTATAGGACTCGTGGAATGTATGGGTAGATATACACTTAAAAAGTTTCCTTAATTGGAACGTTAGAAATCATGGAATAAATTTTGCCGGGCGTTTACCGTTTAAAAAAACGGATCTATATTGACGTAAAGGAGTGATATTACGGTCACCAATCCGTAAAAGATAATAACAAGGTAGGGTAAAAATTACGGACGCCTGTATTTTACTGGGATGCGGCTTAAAACAGTATAATTTTTACAGAGAATTTCCGATTAAAATTACGGTTTTTATAACAGTGTATGCAAGGGATATGGAAATTCTATAGATCTTATCACTCCAAGGGATATTTTCTAGTCACTTAATATCAACAAAACTGTTAGATTCGATTAATAACGAAGACAAAATCAAAATAATTTTGTTATGTAACCTAACCCATTCTAGTGGCCTATTGGAAACTTCCCTGCTTAGCGATCGCCGGACTGGGGTTCGTGACCCGCTCTAACTCGTTGGTTTCTTTAGTGTCTGCAACCTCACCATCCTTGTAGGCTAGGGATGGGGGTTTGGGGGAACCTATAGGTCTACCTACTGAGCCATCAACAGCCATTGCCTGGTCCTCCTTGGTCCTAGCTTGAGTGAAGAAGAGGCTTGGGGGCCCGAAGTCCCTTGCCTCTGCCATTCATGAGCAGCCTTTAAACCTTTAAAACCTAATCCAACCTAAGGCATCTTGATTCTCGTCAGGGACTTCCCAACATTCACTTTATTATCATTATTATTATCATTATTATTATTATTATTATTATTGCTTGCTAAGCTACAGCCCTAGTTGGAAAAGTGGGATCGTGTAATCCCAGGGGCTCTAACAGAGAAAATAACCCAGTCAGGAAAGGAAATAAGGAAAAACTACAAGAGGAGTCTAAGAGCAATAATAACATTAAAATAAATCTTTCATATATAAACTATAAAAACTTCAAAATAACAAGAGGAAGAGAAACAAGATAGAATAGTGTGTTCGAGTGTTTTCTCAAGCAAGAGATCTTGATAAACAAAAGAATTCTTAATAGAAGTCATTAATTTCAGAAAAGAAATCTAGAAAGGCATTTCACATTATCATAAAAGAAATATCCCAAAGAAGACGGACATGGCCAGACTACAACATTAAGAACCATGATATAAAACTTACTTTCAGCCAAAATATCTGAAATTTAGCAATTTTCTGTATATGGTCTCCTAACAGTACGTTTGATATATTCTGAATGCATCAATGTCAATGGCAGTAAGAGATGAACTAAATTTTCGTCAACCTGATCATTGTAAATGGATTCACTCGACCCCCCACCCCCCGAAAAAAAAAAAATTAAAAGCATAAGAGTCCCGTAATCCCAGATACGATGGACCATGCTCCTGTCATAATATATCCCATCACAGAAGAGGTAACATGATAGAACCGAAAGATACCAGCATGTCCAATGCTATCTGGTATGGAAGGACAATAGGAGGAATGAATGAAGAATTCGGTTGACTATTCACTTGGTAAAAGCTTTGGCAAAGAGGAGGTATGATCGAGCAAAACAATGTTGACCTCCGCCCACGAAGTTTGAAGGAGGT
>NC_090735.1:9235208-9240208 GCF_036898095.1 Palaemon carinicauda
TGTGCTTTATTTGAAAGCAAATTGGAGGTGATATTTACCTGGAAGCGAGGAATTTCAGCTTGCGCACAATCCTTGCGCATACCACAGTTACAGGGTCCAATTATACCCAGATGTAAATAACGCTTACTGTAGCTCTTTTAGATAAAACAAGACATCTTAGGATAGGCTTCCCCAGAAAGTTGGAAATACTCAGGAATTTCTGGACAAGAAAGAATTTGTATAATGTTTGACTTTATACGTATTATGTACCATACATTATTATGTTCCGAATGCGGTTTTGCTTATTCCTTGGGTGAAATCCTTTAAAAAAAAAAAAAAAAAAAAAAAAAAAAAAAAAAAAAAAAAAAAAAAAAAAATCCAATACGTACTTTAATAAACAAAATCTTGAAAACCTTGAAGGATTTTGTACAAGCGAGTGTATGTTCCCCGAATATAAACAACCAAATAATCATCTCCCACATTTTTAGCCTATACTGGAAACGCTTCTGCCTAGCAATCTGTTGGGCCGGGGTTCGAGACCTGCTCAAGCTCGATAATTTCTTGTAGTGTCTGCAATCTCACCATCCTTGTGAGGTAAAGATGGAGGTGGGGGTTTGCGGGGAGGTTATAAATCTACTTGCCGAATCATCAACAGCCATTGCCTGGTCCTACGTGGTCTTAGATTGGGTTGAAAGGGGCCTGAGGCTCTAATCATATGTATTGTATTCATGATTGATCTTTAAACACTTATACCAACAGGTGAACTATATTATACATCTTAATGTTAAACTTAGGCGTTAGTGTAATTGTGATTGGTCAGTTTAAATCAAGATGACCTCACACCAGCCAGGCCCCGGCCTAGGGGCACCTATGGGCATGGTAAGGTGTTAGAGGGAGTAAGAGTCGATCAACCTATAAGTAAAATATTTAGAAATGATTATTGGATTTGTTTAAAATGACAGAGAAAGATTTACTCAAGGAATCAGTTAAAAGGCAGGACAGGATGAGAAATGAAACTATAAGAGAGATTACTCGAGTGCCACATGTTGATGAGATTATGTTGATGGGTAGATGGAGATGGTTTGGGCATGCTCTTCGCACTCCCCAAGAGAGACTAGTTCACCAAACTTTCAACTGGGCTCCACAAGGCACTAGAAGAGTTGGAAGACCCAGGCCTATATGGCTGAGGTCTATGAAGCTTGAAGTAGGAGATGATGAATGGAGAAGTGTTGATTTAAAAGCTCAAAAGAGATACGACTGGCGAAATCTAACCGAGGCCCTTTGCGTCAATAGACGTAGGAGGAGACGATGATGAACTAGTTTAATCGTTGCTATCAACTTTTCCTCTTCCCCATAAATTCCGGATGAATCTACGCGTTTTATTCGGACCATAACATTGTTAAATATAGCCATATTATTATAAAAACCTTTACGTATGCAAATACATGAAGTATATTATGAAAGCGGTCACTATGTAATTACAAACAAGACTGCAAAGAGCAACCCGCACCCCTCAATTCAATACCCGTTCGCGTGCATCCAATTTTCATGTCAACCTCCCTTATATCAAGGCGATTCTCCCTTAGAATTGGTAATGGATATAATTTCTAACGGAAACTGCATCCGTGGCTTAATGCACGAAGGAGCAGCTAAAACCAGCTGCTTCCATTATCTACTTCGAAGCCAGTTTCATAGGTCGTCGCACTTGAGAGGGGGGCTCTGGAAGGGACACAGTCTGACCAATAAACAGTCAAGAACGGTCAACAGCAGGGTTGCCAGGTATTTCAATTGAGAAAAGACCAACTTCTAATCAACCGCATCTTTAAAAGGCCAACCAAATAGTAGAAAAAGGCCCAAAATATAGCATTAAAGCCCACCTTTTTCCGTGATATTACCAAAGGCCAACCAATTTTAAAAAGGCCTAATTTGAGGTGTATTTGGCCTGATAAAAGGCCAAGCTGGCAACCCTGAACAGATATTTTGGAGGAAAGGAGATGAGTATTGAGAGGCAAAGGATCACTTTGCTTCAAAAAATGAGAACTGCATTCTGTAGTTGTAGCATAATATCTTTTGGGATAGGTCTGAGGCTGGAAACAGTTGATAAAATATAGGAAAGGGATACCTAATGTATCGTTTAAGGTTTAAAGGTCACTCGTGAATGGCAGAAGCAAGGGGCACTGACATTGCCCAAGCTAGTAGGACATTGCCCTAGACCTAGAGACTGACCACACATACATATGATCAGCGCCGAATCCTCCTCTCCCCCCAGGACCAGCCAGACCTAGGCAATGGCTGCTGAAAGGTCCCCCCCCCCCACATCCGATCTTTAGGTAACAAGGAGGGTAAAGTTGCAAAGGTTAAAAGAAACTATCAAGTTTGAGGGGGTCTTGAACCCTAGTCAGACAGAACGCTAGGCAGGGACGATTCCAATAAGTCACCACAATATTCTATTTCTATATACAATTTGAGTGAATATTCAGTAATTCGAAATATAGCGAGTGTTAATTTATTCAGAGGTATATTCTTAATAAGTATTCTTTTTTTGTGTGTGAAATGGTTCATAAAGACCGTTAGCTTACCTAGGGAGATAAGATAGATATTAAATGAAGCAATTTATAATAAAGAAAAAACATAAGTAAACAACAGCTTAGAAGTTTATGGCATAAGCTGAAGCTTTTTCATGTAGCGTTGCAGATCTTTCTTAAATATCCAAACATGTAATGTGTGAATAATTCGGTTGATTTACGGTAATATTCGAGAAAAACTTCTATTATATCTTGCAACCAAGTCAGGATGAGTTATAATAGAAGTTATCAAAGTAGTAAAAACTGCAATTTGGGATAAATAAGTCAAACCACTTCTGCTTCAAGTGTCAGACAAAGTTAATAGCAAAAATGGTATTATTGATAATCACAAAAAAAAAAAAAAAAAAAAAAAAAAAAAATCATCGAATAATTTCTTTTGTATAAACAGCGCATCAAAGAAAACTGCAGAAAGATCCAAACCGTAAATAGAGATTGTATTTACTAACGACGAGAGTAAAAGTTAATCATGAAGTTTTCTATAGATCCTGCAAATCTCGAAGGATAAGCAAATCCTTGTGAACCATCGAAGCAAATGCTGAACATAATAAAAGGGTCTCCTTTCACAGAAAAGGATCAAGTAAGAAGGATTCTAAAGCTCCTTTACAGGTCATCAGGTTATCAGAGGTAATTCATTTTAAGATCTTTGCAGTGATTAGGCAAAGCTTTATACGAGAAAACATACGAAGATCATTTTAGATGAAGTTTATGAAGGTTAGAAAATAAAGAGGTTTTCTTGTTTACATCAAATCGACTAAGGCCAAATTTGAAATTATTTAAACATAATTGTGAAGCAAGGATACTTTGAAGTCATATTGAAATTTGAAAAGCATTGCAGAGTGTTTTACGTAACATAGGCACTAAAATGATACAACAACAACAACAACAACATAGCCAGCCGTTTCTAGTCAACGGCAAGACAAAGGCCTCAGACGTATCATTTCATTTCTGGGGGTTTCTAGTTTTCGTCACCACGGTGTCCAGTGCGGATTGGTGATGGTGGGAGATTTTCGTCTGATAGCTTACTGCAAACCAAGCCAATATGGGTGGCTCTGACTAGTGCAGCAATGGTGATCATGGCTATACGCAAACCCTTTCACAACGTTAAGTAATCACCACTTAGAAAGGGAAAATTATAATATTATTCAAGTTTATTAAAGAGCATACATTCAAAACTGATTGAAAATATTCCCAGATCATTAAAGAGGCATTTAAAAACATTGTATTCACTTCTCAAAAAAGAATATTGATATGAAGGAAAGCAAGTAGAAACTATATAAAGGTGCAAGAAGGGGTATTTCATGGTCACGGAAGTGAAGATATTTCAAGGTCACAGAAGAGAAGGTATTTCAAGGTCACAGAAAATAAAGTATTTTAAGGTCTCAAAAGATCATGTATTTATAGAACAATAAAAGATATTTGAACATTGGTACCTTTAAGGGGAATGCTCTACATTTTTTTTTTGGGGGGGGAGGGGGGCGAATGGGCAGGGCCGCTGTTTTCTTTACCTGTTTTCCTCATCATAGGAGATGTGTATCTTAATGTTACTGTTCTTAAAATATTTTATTTTTCCTTGTTTCCTTTCCTCACTGGGCTATTTTCCTTGTTAGAGCTCCTAGGCTTCTAGCATTCTGCTTTTCCAACTACAGTTGTAGCTTAGCTTGCAATAATAATAATAATAATAATAATAATAATAATAATAATAATAATACAGAAACGGAGGATCCATCTAGGCTCCTTCAAATTCAAATGATTAAAACAGTTTGGAAAAAAAAGCAGTCAACATTCTCTGGAGATCCTCAGAACCACGAAAAAAGTCTGTAAAACAAATACAGTTTGCCGTCTCTCAAATATATAATCTTTTGAGAACCTTAAATAACTTCTCTTCTTTCACCTTTCATCATCATTTGCTCCTACACCTATTGACGCAAAGGGCCTCAGTTAGATTTCGCCAGTCGTCTCTATCTTGAGCTTTTAATTCCATACTTCTCCATTCATCATCTACTTCACGCTTCATAGTCCTCAGCCATGTAGGCCTGGGTCTTCCAACTCTTCTAGTGCCTTGCGCAGCCCAACTTAAAGTTTGGTGAACTAATATCTCTTGGGGAGTGCGAAGAGCATGCCCAAACCATCTCCATCTACCCCTCATCATGATCTCATCAATATATGGCACTCGAGTGCTTTCTCTAATAGTTTAATTTATAATCCTATCCTGCTTTTCCCTTTTATATAATCTATATTTCCACTCTTTCATATCTATATTTTTTCCTGGTATGTCAATTGCATCTTTTTGAGTGCCCCTTTAAAAATCTCAGAATACCTTATCTTTAATTAATTTTGAATAATTACCCTACGTTACACAAACCACTCTATCATGCCTTTCAATTGATTTCAAAATATATTGGTTTCATACAATTGTTGTTGAATTATTTTCAAATT
>NC_090735.1:9245208-9255208 GCF_036898095.1 Palaemon carinicauda
AGGGGCCCGAAGAAGGAAAATAGCCCAGTGAGGAAAGGAAAAAAGGAAAAATAAAATATTTCAAGAACAGTAACAACATTAAGATAAATATTTCCTATATAAACTATGAAAACTTTAATAAAACAAGAGGAAGAGAAATCAGATAGAATAGTGTGCCCGAGTGTACCCTCAAGCAAGAGAACTCTAACCTGAGATATTAGAATAAGTTTTTTCTTCTACGGATTATATTGTAAGTTTATTTAAAGATTCCAGATCTGTACTTCTTATAATTGTTATAGGCAGTACTTACAGGATACCATATACTTGAAATACTTTATAAATATCTGATTTACTTGCGTCCTGGGTCTACTGACACCTGATTCCTCAAGTCTGTTGCAAGCATCTGAGACACAGGTATTTTTCTAACGAGGGATGGGGTTCAAACCTCCTTTTTCATTTGGTACTAGATCCACTTCTTACACTCTAAGCCTCTTCTATTTGTATGAGTTGACTTTCCCAACCTAATCATATCAACCTTGATATAAAAAAAATAAATTAAAAGACCTGAAAAATGTCTTTGCTTGAGAGTACACTCGGGCACACTCTTCTATCTTGTTTCTCTTCCTCTTGTTATTTTGAAGTTTTTATAGTTTATATATGAAAGATGCATTATCATGTTATTATTGTTCTTAAACTCCTTTTGTTGGTTTTCCTTATTTCCTTTCCTCACCGGGCTATTTTCCCTGTTGAAGCCCTTGGGTTTATAGCATCCCGCTTTTCCAACTAGGGTTGTAGCTTATAAAATAATAATAATAATAATAATAATAATAATAATAATAATAATAATAATAATAATAATAATAATAATAATAATGATAAATAGTTAAACATTTGACAATATTACCGAGTTAAGGCAGACAAGTCATTAAAGTAATGTGGTAATAGAAGCACAATCTCCTGTTTGGCGAAGGTTTATAAGATGGCCCCCACTTTTAAGGTAATATTCAGAACGACGTTACTCATTGGTAATCAGCTCACTCACTTTAATCCTTTAAAGTTCTTAAATGATATCACAACAACATTCTATCTGAAAAATATTACATAACTGGTTTTTGTAGTTTGATTGATGGATGAATCACTCGGTCAGTTGATTTAACTCGCTATCTTTTTCCTTAATGGTTTACTTGTGATTAATTACTAAGGAAGATCGAGAGAGAAACAGAGCATTAGAAGGCGAGGTAGTAGGTTGGCCGGGGCACTAGCCACCCGTTGAGATACCACAGCTAGAGAGTTATTGGATTGTTTGACTAGCCAACCAGTACTACAACGGATCCCTCTCTCTGGTTACGGTCCATTTTTTTCTTTGCCTAAATATACACCGAATAGTCTGGCCTATTCTTTGCACATTCCTCTGTCCTCATACACCTGGCAACACTAAAATTACCAAACAATTTGCTCAATGGGTTAACTACTGCTATGTAATTTTTCACTGGCTACTTTCCCTTTCGTAAGGAGAGAAGAGACTCTTTAGCTATGGTAAGCAACTCCTCTAGGAGAAGGAGACTCCAAAATCAAACCATTGTTCTCTAGTCTTGGGTAGTGCCATAGCTGATAACTAAATAAGCTATGCATAAATTATTATTTCGTATATAACAGATTTGTATTTAATCACCATCTATTCAAGATAGGAACGTTCTCCAAACATATACACTCGTAAATTTGGACTATTTTCCTCATCATCTATGACGCCTATTGACGCAAAGGGCCTCGGTTAGATTTCGCCAGTCGTCTCCATTCATCATCTCCCACTTCACGCTTCATAGTCCTCACCCATGTACACTTTTCATCTAACTTCATCTTCACGATAAAACTTTGTTATTCTGAAAAACTACTCATATTTCAGGCTGTTTTTTTGAAAGTGAAATTTGGTTATTTTATCCAATACAACTATCTTATATTCATTCATTAGATTAGTTTAGTCGCTATGTTTATCAGTTGTTAGGGTTTATCTTATCAAAAGTTTCTCAATAACCTGATAACTTGACAAGGTTGATAAAAACATGGCTTCATTCTCATGTAGTATGTTGTAGAACGTCAATTCATCTCATTTTATTTCTATTTGTTTATATAATAAGTAATTTCTTTTTTCAATTGAAAAAAAAAATACTGTTTGTATAAACAAATAAAAAGAAAATGAATTAAATCGAATTAAAAGGTCAAGATAGAGACGACTGGCGAAATCTAACCGAGCTATTTTGCATCACTAGGCGTAGGAGGAGACGATGATGATGATGATGATGATGATATAATGAGTAGGATATCCAAAACAACATGCATTATTACAGTACACACAAAGAGGTATTTGATATCTAAAACACCTGATCCTTATTTTAAAGTCTTCCAGAGATTTCCGCCATTTGAATGCATTTTTTGCTATTGAATATTTTGATTTATTGGTTTCGTTTTGTTTCTTCATTATTGTTTCTCTATAGATATTCATAGGCTAAGATTTATGGCAGCAAACACTCAGGACATCCACAAATGTGCTGGAGGCGAAGATGAGAATTTTGAATATGCCAATGTATTTTCGATTAAATTCCCGGTTTTCTGATGTATATCAACTCTTTCTGAAATTAAATTACCTATCTAAAATTAGTATTTATAAACCGGGAGATTTTTTAGCATGAGGAATGGAGAAGTATTGGATAAAAAGCTCAAGAGAGAAACGACTGGCGAAATCTAACCGAGGCCCTATGCGTCAGTAGGCGTAGGAGAAGATGAGGATGATCAAAGATCAAGTTTAGTAAAAATGTCAGGAAAAAAAATCGTAGCTAATTCAAAACCGGAGATAATCTTCCATTTTGAGAAGATAATAAAAATTATTTTAACAAAATGTTAATGTTTTAGATAATAACAAAGAGATTTACTTAGTAGTGTAGATGTAATATAAAAGTAACATTAAATGGAAGAGATGATTTACATATAAATAACGAGAGAGAGAGAGAGAGAGAGAGAGAGAGAGAGAGAGAGAGAGAGAGAGAGAGATCAAAGCGTCCCGGATAAGCAAAATCAAATCCTCTGAGGTAGGAATCTCTTGCTGAGGATGTTTAGGAGATAAGGTGTATCTGTAAAAGGATGCCTCTAGCCTACCTGTCAGGATTAAAATGTACATATACGCACACATACATGAAGTATATATATATATATATATATATATATATATATATATATATATATATATGTATATATATATATATATATATATATATATTTATATATATATATATATATATATATATATATATATATATAAATATATATATATATATATATATATTTATATATATATATATACACATACATATATAATTATATATATATATATATATATATATATATATATATATATATATGTATACATATATATATACAGTATATATATATATATATATATATATATATATATATATACATATATATATGCATACATATATATACATATATATATATATATATATATATATATATATATATATATATATATATATATATATATTCATATGTTAGTATGTATATACATATATATATATATATATATATATATATATATATATATATATATATATATATATCCACGCACATGCATATATATACTGTAGATATAGACTATTTATAGTATTACTATCCAAATAGACTTTATATCGATTTAATCTCTCTCTCTCTCTCTCTCTCTCTCTCTCTCTCTCTCTCTCAAACACAATGGGCGTCGAAGAAGGAACCGTCCCTCAGATTGGTTGTAAGAAATGCGAGTCAGATTAAGTCTTATCTGTACTTTTACAACCCTTTTAAAGTTAATATATTCTTTATAGTTAAAATTTTATTAATATTTCAATAAAGATTTTCTCATCTACTTGTGAGGTTGTTTATTAAACGTAAGACGAAATTCAATTGAATATAAAGATCGTTCACTAATAAACAGGTACAAAATCCGCAAGTGTCTTTATGATAGATCTTTCTTTAATTTTGTTGCTGTTCTTTTGTTGTTGTTTTTATTTCCTTTTTTTCACTGAAGTGTTTTTTTTCTTTACTGTTTTAGTCCTTTGGTTTATAGCATCCTGCTTTTCCATCTAGAATTGTAACTTGACTAATAATAATAATAATGATAATAATAATAATAATAATAATAATAATAATAATAATGATAATAATAATAATATTATTACTATTATTATTATTATCATTATTATTATTAATAATAATAATAATAATAATAATAATAATAATAATAATAAGAAGAAGAAGAAGAAGAAGAAGAAGAGCTAAGATAAAAAATGACAGTCGTCACTATGATCGTTTAATATAATCTTAAAGATAACGAGAAACAGCGCCATCTATCTTCACCCTCGGGTAACGGACGAATCAAGAGTCTTCTATTAAAATCACCGATAACGTGAATATCTCAAGCAGAGGAAGAGATAGTTTCCTGTTCTCGTATCTCTCGGATTCTTCTTTCCTTATTTATGATTGGAGGATAATGGATAGTTTTTGCTTCTGCTTGCATTTTCCTGACGACATATTTAGGTGATTGGGTTTAAGTGCTTTGGCCAATAATGCAAGATTATCGCTTGCGTTTATCAATGGAAATATTTTTCATTTATTCAGTAACTTTGAAAATTATATGAATGTGAAGATGCAAATTAACTTGTAAGTAAATTATATGAATGTAAAGATATAAATTAACTTGTAATTAATTATATAAATGTGGATATGTAAATTAACTTGTAAGTAAATTATATGAATGTAAAGATATAAATTAACTTGTAATTAATTATATGAATGTGGATAAGTAAATCAACTTGTAAGTAAATTATATGAATGTAAAGATATAAATTAACTTGTAATTAATTATATAAATGTGGATATGTAAATTAACTTGTAAGTAAATTATATGAATGTAAAGATATAAATTAACTTGTAATTAATTATATAAATGTGGATATGTAAATTAACTTGTAAGTAAATTATATGAATGTAAAGATATAAATTAACTTTTAATTAATTATATGAATGTGAATATGTAAATTAACTTTCAAGTAAATGATACAAATGTAAAGATGTGAATTAACTTGTTATTAATTATACGAATGTAAGGATGTAAATCAACTTGTAAGTAAGTTATATGAATTTAAAGATGTAGATTAACTTATAAATAAATTATATGAAAGTACAGATATAAATTAACTTGTAATCAAATTACATGAATGTGAAGATGTAAATTAACTTGTAAGTAAATTATATGAATGTAAAGATGTAAATTAACTTGTAAGTAAATTATATGAATTTAAAGATGTAAATTAATTTATAAGTAAATTATATGATGGTAAAGATGTAAATTATATATATATATATATATATATATATATATATATATATATATATATATATATATATATATATATATATATATATATACACCTTTACCAAAGGCTTCATAGTTCGATGCTATGTAGAGAAAAGAAGATTCTGGCCCAAGTAAAAATCCTATTGTCAACTCTATTATCCTAATCATGTTTGTTCGTTCGTTTTAGATTGCACTACAGTACTTTACATCAGGCACAGGCTCTTGCGTTGGCCGCCCGTAAGCCCTAACCAAGCCATCCCATACGTGCCTGATAGTTAGGCGACTGTTGTTTGTCGCCTATATGGTGAAGGGCATGGAATTAACTTTTATTATTATTATTATTATTATAATTATTACTTGCTAAACTACAACCCTAGTTTGAAAAGCAAGATGCTTATAAGCCCAAGGCCTCCAAAAGGGAAAAAATAGCCCAGTGAGGAAAGGAAATAAGGAAATGAATAAACGAAGTCCTTACTGAGCATTGAGAAATAACCTTCCTTTAGGATCAGACTCCCTTATTTCTGAACTACGTAGGATGATGAAACAAAATGTGAAAGTGAGTTGTCTCCTATTATGTTTTTGTGCATTGTCACCAATAATTTGATTTGAATTCTTGTCAGTTCGATTTGTCAATGGTGGGCTTATCTTCTAACCTTGAGTTGCAACGTAAGATAGCAGAGCTGTTTTCAAGGATGTTGATAATCGACTTTTTGATATATTATTGCTCTCTTCTAAACACTTAAGAGAATCTTCCGAAGATAGTCTCTCCTATAGGCTATAATAAATAGCGTCTGGCTATATATATATATATATATATATATATATATATATATATATATATATATATATATGTGTGTGTGTGTGTGTGTGTGTGTGTGTGTGTGTGTGTGTATTCCAAAGAAGCCATATATTTCAATACATTAAAGTCTGGATTCTCTTACAAGTATCCTGGACCAGAGTTCGAAACCCGGCCGGTCAGATGCTATACTCTTTGAGTGATTTCGCCTGGGGCTCTGATCCCGAGGTCAGTAAGAGAATCCAGACTTTAATGCATTAAAATACATAGCTTATTTGAAATATGAAAAACACGTTAAATGTGTAAAAATGTATCATATATATATGTATATATACATACATATATATATATATATATATATATATATATATATATATATATATATATATATATATATATATTTCCTGTCACGCTCAGGTGGAAAGGAAATAATCATACCATGGTGAGAGGGGGGAATTGAATCTGTGTGTACGTGTGTGCATAACTATTCAAATATTTAGACGTCATTTTTGACAGCTTGGGTATATTATTATTATTATTATTATTATTATTATTATTATTATTATTATTATTATTATTATTATTATTATTACTATTGATTTTTTATGAGCTCATATATTTCGTTTTTTGAAACTTCTAACATCTAGCAATATTGGACGACTTTTCCCAGAGTATTTCGTATGATTAAACTTTGAACAAGTAAATTTGACTTATGTTTTATTCTTACAGAAGAAGAATTGGGTGTTGTTATTGTCATGGTATCTTTGCTTGAACAATGTAGACGGAATTACAATCACAAAAGGATTTTGTACAACACTAAATACTTATTTATAGGACTCTTTTCAATTATTATTATTATTATTATTATTATTATTATTATTATTATTATTATTATTATTATTATTACTTGCCAAGCTACAACCCAAGTTGGAAAAGCAGGACGCTATAAGCCCAGGGGCCTCAACAGGGAAAATAGCCCAGTGAGGAAAGGAAACAAAGAAAAATAAAATATATTAAGAAGAGCAACAACACTGAAATAAATTTTTCCTATATAAACTACGAAAACTTCAACAAAACAAGAGGAAGAGAAATTAGATAGAACAGCGTGCCCGAGTGTACCCTCAAGCAAGAGAACTCTAACCCAAGACAGTGGAAGACCATGGTACAGAAGCTATGGCACTACCCAAGATTAGAGAACAATGGTTTGATTTTGGAATGTCCTTCTAGAAGAGCTGGTTTTCATAGCTATAGAGTCTCTTCTACCCTTACCAAGAGAAAAGTAGCCTGTGAAGTTCACTTGCAAATAAAAACTTTAAAATAAAATCATTAAAATTGTTGGATATAATTAAAATTACATGTAATTATTCTTCGTGCATTTTTAGAAAATTGTACACGTTTTTGTGAGTATGCTTTGTCTTTGTATAAATCAGTTAACGATTAATTTGTGGGGCCAGATAATCTTATCAAATATCCCATATTAAAAGAATTACATAAAAATATTTCTTAGCGACGTAACAAAGTTAATTTAATTATATAAGATTTATAAGCATAGTAATATTTTGCAATTTTATAAATTAAAGAAATTAGATTACGTTTCAGATACAATAGTCCAATTCAGTTAGTTATGTGCATCTTAGATGGATTATTATTATTATTATTATTATTATTATTATTATTATTATCATTATTTTTATTATTGTTGTTGTTGTTGTTGTTGTTATTATTACTAACTAAATTACAACTGTAGTTGGAAAAGCTAAATGTTATAAGTCCAAGGGCTTCAAGAAGGAAGAATAGCCCAGTGAGGAAAGGAAATAAGGAAATAGATAAACAACAAGAGAAGTAATGAACAGTTAAAATATTGTAAGAACAGTAATAACATTAAGCAGAGGTTTTCTTAAAAAAGATTTTCTTTTCTACCATTTTTCCATTATCGTCTGGTGTTGGTCTCGTATAACATTCACGCCCTTCCACTCTAATCTTGGTTTAAAACTCCGGTAGATAAGACATTTAATATGTCTCGCGAATCTATGAACTGCTCGCAGGATAAAGAGCAATGTTCGCTAGAGAACGGTTCTAAATTCTTCTTTGTTTATTTTTATCTTAAAGCGTGTTAAGCGCTGTCACCCATCAAGGTCTCTATTATCTTAGCGTTCAGTTGCCCTTTTTAAATGATACGGTCGAGAGAGAGAGAGAGAGAGAGAGAGAGAGAGAGAGAGAGAGAGAGAGTGTGTGTTACAAGGATTTTGGATGCCTCAAAGACTTTTTAGTCCATCCGCTGAGACTCCATTTGCTCTTTGGAAGAGCGATTTAGTGTAAGTAAATAGAGAGTTCTTATGATATTGTCTAACTTATTCTTGAAGGGAGAGAGAGAGAGAGAGAGAGAGAGAGAGAGAGAGAGAGAGAGAGAGAGAGAGAGAGTTGCGAGGAGTTACAAGGATTTTGGATGTCTCAAAGACTTTTCAGTCCATCCGCTGAGACTCCATTTGCTCTTTGGTAGAGCGATTTAGTTTAAGTATTTAGAGAGTTCTTATGATCTTGTCTAACTTATTCTTGAAGAGAGAGAGAGAGAGAGAGAGAGAGAGAGAGAGAGAGAGAGAGAGAGAGAGAGAGAGAGAGAGAGTTACGGGGATTTTGGATGTCTCAAAGACCTTTTAGTCCAATCGCGGAGACTCCATTTGCTCTTTGGTAGAGCGATTTAGTTTAAGCATTTAGAGTTCTTATGATCTCGTGTAACTAATTCTTGGAGAGAGAGAGAGAGAGAGAGAGAGAGAGAGAGAGAGAGAGAGAGAGAGAGAGAGAGAGAGAGAGTAGAGTGGCGTGTCTTGCACCTTGAAATGTACACGATATTCTCATTTGCATAGTCGCATTAACGGTCTCCCAATGAGCTTCATCATCTGAATTATGCAAAGGAATGTTACCCCCCCCCCCCCCTCCCTTCCTAACAACAAGAGATGGTGTTCCTTATCAAGACCTCGAATGCAATTTCTAACGGTGTAAGGAGGAACTATAGAGAACGTGAAAGATGAGGATTCTATGGGAATAAAACCAACGTACATGCTAACCGCCAAGAAGTGTATGGGAAGATAGAGGATGTACGAGGAAAATAAAAAGAAAAAATCTATTAAAAGAAGGTATGGGAAGATAAAACATGTATGAGAAAAAAAAAATTCTATTTTAGCAGCATTTTTGGGGAGACATAGGTCAGGTAATATTAGCATCTTCTGTTTTGCACTTAAGAGATGTTATAGGTCTCTCATGCTTACGATTCGGGAATTGTTGACATGGATATTATTGAGATTAATGTTGAAATGAGATTCACGGGTTTAGCTGTATATCTATTAGCTCCCTGAATTAAATTCTCAAATGTATAGGTATCAGTGATTGTATAAGACGTAGGTCTATAGCAGAATTATAATAGTAGAAGACGTAGGTCTATGTCAGTAGAAGACGTAGGCCTATGACAGAATTACAATTGTAGAAGACGTAGGCCTATGGCAGAATTATAATTGTAGAAACACAGGCCTACGGAAGAATCATTAACCGTATAACTCTATACGAAAAAGTTTCCTTTAAAGAAAGGTCTGAATTCATCTGTCATCGACCCTCGAGTTTGTACAGGTTTATAATCCTACGACAAGAAGTTGATGAAAATGAGACATGTTAGGCCATTAGGGAAGATGTACAGACAGTAGTTCTAAAAATGGCTATCTACCAGAGGGACTGATTCATCGATGCATTTCCTACTATGTCCACCCACAATGCTCCATCTGAGATCAGTATTGTAGCGCTTGTAGCTTTAATCTGATTCATTCTGTATTATT
>NC_090735.1:9257708-9270208 GCF_036898095.1 Palaemon carinicauda
GGTAAACAGTTCCTTGTTCCTTGTTTTAATCCTTTAACCAGTCTGCTTGAACCATGTGTAATCTGATAAGGGAGTGGGATAGCTAATAACAGCTTTCAGGAGAAATTATAATGGCTTTGAACAGACTCCCAGTGAAAAGCATGAGAAATTTGAAATGCTTTACTGCGTACACTCGAATGGTGTGTATTCTTATTCATTTTTTTTTCTCTTCGTATATTCTTACACTTTTATTCAAAGTATTAAGGGAAAACCAATTTCAATGTTTATTTCATTACTTATTTGTCTTCCTTAGCTATTATATTGCAATTGGATGAATGATAATCAAAATCTGCCGAATATTGAAAATAATTGAGAACTTTACCATACAGAAAAAGATATAAAAAGGACAAATGTGCTCTTTTTTGTAAAGAAAATCATTTGCTAAATATCATTGTTGTTCAAACATAAGCAAACGAAACCTTTCTTAACAAAAACACACACGAAAGGAAATTATAAAAACTACAAAATTGTTACCAAGAAACGAAGAGAAGATCCCAGTGATGACTAATTTTTTTTTTTCGTGATAAGGACACTCCAAAATCAAACCATTGTTCTCTAGCCTTGGGTAGTGCCATAGCCTCTGTACCATGGTCTTCCAAGGTCTGGGGTTAGAGTTCTCTTGCTTGAGGGTACACTTGGGAACACTATTCTATTTTATCTCTCTTCCTATTGTTTTGTTAACGTTTTTATAGTATATATAGGAAATATTTATTTCAATGTTGTTACTCCTCTTAAAGTATTCTAGTTTTCCTTGTTTCCTTTCCTCACTAGGCTATTTTCCCTGTTGGTGCACCTAGGATTATAGCATCCCAACTAGGGTTGCAGCTTAGCAAGCAATAATAATAATAATAATAATAATAATAATAATAATAATAATAATAATAATAAAATCGCCTTTATAGGAAATAAAAAGTCATGTGAATGAAGAATGTGCAATGTACATTCTAAAACATTCGCGATGAACATTCAACCCTTTAATTGTTTTCAACTTACTTGGGAGCGTCTTCGGGACACAGTCTTTTTTATAATTAGCCTTCGTAATCTTTTCAATGACTTTAGGTGTGTTATTATCTATTAATTTTCTTTCTCAATCTGTTTGTAATATATTATTATTACAATATATTACGGAGGAAATTGTGATGGATTAGGGCTTTTGGATCTAAAATTTTATAATTGGCTCCATCTTACGAAAAGCACTGCTTTTACATTATTTTAAATCCGTGTACTCTCTCTCTCTCTCTCTCTCTCTCTCTCTCTCTCTCTCTCTCTCTCTCTCTCTCTCTCTCTCTCTCTCTCTACGAGTCGACGTCGTCCAACAGCTAATTTATGACAAGGATATTACCACTGATGCAAATAATCCATAGTTTACATATTTAATACTAAAAAAAAAAAAAAGTTAACGAGTCAGCCTAATGGATAATGCCGTGTTATCTAGTGTAGTAAGACAGGAAAGCACAAGGTAAGGTAACGTCTGCTCTAACAGTGAAGGAGTTGCTAAACTCACCTTTTATGAGAGAGAGAAGGCTATATAAGTATGTTCCAATATTATACGCGATTGAAATTCTTTTATTTTATAAAGAGAATTCAGATATTTGTTTTCAAATATATCTTATTGAATGTGTTTTCGTATAGGAATAAGGAGTTTTTAAAGTATAGTTTGGGACAGTAAATGGCTAATGAAATAGTTTTATATATATACTCATACTCTCTCTCTCTTCTCTCTCTCTCTCTCTCTCTCTCTCTC
Source organism: Palaemon carinicauda (assembly GCF_036898095.1). Classification (NCBI taxonomy): domain Eukaryota; kingdom Metazoa; phylum Arthropoda; class Malacostraca; order Decapoda; family Palaemonidae; genus Palaemon; species Palaemon carinicauda. The sequence continues at coordinate 9,259,492 of NC_090735.1, forward strand.
TCTCTCTCTCTCTCTCTCTCTCTCTCTCTCTCTCTTTCTCTCTCTCTCTCTCTATATATATATATATATATATATATAATATATGTATATATATATACATATATTTATATATATATATATATATATATATATATATATATATATATATATATATATTCTGTATTTCTACTGTATATATACAGTATATATATAATATATATATACTGTATACATATATATATATATATATATATATATATATATATATATATATATATATATATATATATATATATATATATATATATATTCTGTATTTATACTGTATATATATACAGTATATATATAATATATATATACTGTATACATGTACAGTATTATATATATATATATATATATATATATATATATACATATATATATATATATATATATATATATATATATATATATATATATATGTATGTATGTATGTATATATATTTCCTTATTTCAAAGACTTTGTTTACCGAGTCCGGCTTTTCTTCGTGTTGACACAGAGGGAGATCTTTTCCCCTTTTAAATTCCCATCTAATTAACACAAACTATTTGGGTTCGCTATTTATAAATGTGGAATATTGTGTTATAGATTTTTAAAATCATCTTATTACATTACTCAGATACAAGGCCTTAATCTGTGACACTTGTTAAACTATCAAACATTTAATCGTAATTAAACTGACTCAATGCATTTTGTTGTTCTAAATTTTCTATACTTTAAGGATATCTTGAACATTTAGTGATACATTTGTTCATTTATTCTATGTCCATTATAAAAAAAAAGGAAAAAAAAATGTGTTTTAAAATACACATTGATACGTAAATACAATCAGTGTGTTTTACACATTTGAATGTAAGAAAGCTTTAAAATTTCTTGAATGCGTAGTAATACATTATTTAAAATTGTTTTCTACATTCAGTACAAACATATGCAAATAAAAAAGAAGAGGGACTTTTAATGGTTCTTAAACACACATTGATACGTAAATGCAGTAGCTGTGTTTTTCACAAGTTAATATGAGAAATTAATAAAGGAAAGGGAATTGACCAATTAACCAATAATGACGTGTAATTCCACCCCTATTAATTAGATATTCTTTAGTTAGTGAGGATTCAACTCTGGGTGAGAATAACAATCACAACAGCCTTACATATATGAAGATGAGAAATTAATAAAGGAAAGGGAATTAACCAATGAACCAATTGTTCAATTCATGTAATAATGGCTTGCAATTTCCCCCCACCATTTATAAGATATTCTTTAGTTAGTGAGGATTCAACCCTGGGTGAGAATGACTGAATCACAATCGTCTTACATATATGAAGATGGGAAAGAGATAAAGAAAAGGGAATTGACCAATTGTTCAATTCATGTAATAATGGCTTGCAATTTCCCCCCACCATTTATTAGATATTCTTCAGTTAGTGAGGATTCAACTCTGGGTGAGAATAACAATCACAACAGCCTTACATATATGAAGATGAGAAATTAATAAAGGAAAGGGAATTAACCAATGAACCAATTGTTCAATTCATGTAATAATGGCTTGCAATTTCCCCCCACCATTTATTAGATATTCTTCAGTTAGTGAGGATTCAACTCTGGGTGAGAATGACAATCACAATCGTCTTACATATATGAAGATGGGAAAGAGATAAAGAAAAGGGAATTAACCAGTTAACCAATCGTTCAATTCATGTAATAATGACGTGTAATCCCCCCCCCTATTCATTAGATATTCTTTAGTTAGTGAAAATTCAACTCTGGGTGAGAATGACTGAATCACAATAGTCTTACATATATGAAAATAAGAAATTAATAAAAAAAAAATGTAATTAGCCAATGAACCAATCGTTCAATTCATGTAATAATGACGTGCAATTTCCAGCACGAGAACCAAGCCAGCAATCCAGTAGCCAATGAGAAGGAGATAAAAGGAGCCTTGTAGATGTTCCAGACTCAGGGCGCTTTGTTCCTGGAAGAAAGCGAATCAGCATCTTAATGTCTTTATTATAAGTTCTTGACGCAAGATCAAGATAAGAATATGTTTATTGGTTCTTTAGTTGTAAGATTAAGTCGCGGATATTTTATTCAAGATTTGGTCGTTTATGGATGGGGGGATTTTTTTGATGATATTAGATAGAATATTTAATGTGAATTGTGTTGCTGGTCAAACATGGCCAGAATGGAGAGAGAGAGAGAGAGAGAGAGAGAGAGAGAGAGAGAGAGAGAGAGAGAGAGAGAGAGAGAGAGAGAGAGAGATTCTTTCGTTAATATTTAGCTTTCGGATATTAGATAGAATATCTAATATAGACTGTTTTGCAGGTCAAGCATTGCCAGAATGGAGAGAGAGAGAGAGAGAGAGAGAGAGAGAGAGAGAGAGAGAGAGAGAGAGAGAGAGAGAGAGAGAGATTCTTTCGTTAATATTTAGCTTTCGGATATTAGATAGAATATCTAATATAGACTGTTTTACAGGTCAAGCATTGCCAGAATGGAAAGAGAGAGAGAGAGAGAGAGAGAGAGAGAGAGGAGAGAGAGAGAGAGAGAGATTTTTTAGTTAATATTTAGCTTTAGGATATTAGATAGAATATATAATGTAAACTAACTTGCAGGTAAAACATTGCCAGGATAGACGGACAATAAGAGAGAGAGAGAGAGAGAGAGAGAGAGAGAGAGAGAGAGAGAGAGAGAGAGAGAGAGAGATTCTTGGACTAAATCCTTATATTTCAGAATTTCAAGAGAAAATACTTTAACCACTCCCAAATGGTAGTAAAGGGAAAGTTATATAACTTTACATTATTTTTACCTTTATAAAACATTTAAGTTCACTACTATTATCAAAAACTGAACTTCATTAAAAAAAAAACGTTATCCAGAAAATGTAATTTTTTCGTTTTTTTTTTTCTTTTAAAGAATTTAATTCTAAAGCATTTTTGCCACTTTCAACAATATTTACAATAACTATTTGTATGTAATTTATACAATTTAAAAGACGTATATCTGTTACCAAGTTGTGGAATGATCTTCCTAATCGGGTTGTTGAATCAGTAGAACTTCAAAAGTTCAAAGGTGGAGCAAATGTTTTTATGTTGACCAGGCTGACATGAGTCTTTTTATTGTTTATATATGACATATTTGTTTTTGACGTTGTTAATAGTTTATATAGGACATATCTGTTTTGACGCTGTTACTGTTTTTAGAATGATATATTGTTAATTTATTCTCATAATTTATTTATTTCCTTATTTCCTTTCATCACTGGGTTATTTTTCCCTGTTGGAGCCCTTGGACTCATAGCATCTTGCTTTTCCAACTAGGGTTGTAGCTTGGATAATAATAATAATAATAATAATAATAATAATAATAATAATAATAATAATAATAATAATAATAATAAAATCTGTTAACCGAACATACCACTATAGATACCCTTTGAAAAACAGAAAAACTCCTTAATAATTAAAAATAATTTTAGATATTTCTAAATCTCTCACCTTCTCATCCGCTTGTCTTATTATCAGAGATCCATTGAATTCTTTCTTCTCCGACTCTTCCACTTGAACTCGGATGACCTCATTTAACCAGCGATCTATGAGACCAGCCTCAATAAGGCGTTGCTTCATTCTATCAATGGCATCTCGAAAAGGGGCACCTTTCCTGAAAAAAAAGATCACCCTGAAACTGAAACAGAAACTGGGACAAACACTGAAACAGAAACTAGAACTGAAACTGAAACAGAAACTGGAACAGAAACTGAAACTGGAACTGAAACTGAAACATAAACTGGAACTGGAACAAACACTGAAACAGAAACCGAAACAAAAGCTGAGACTGAAACAGCAACTAAAACTGAAACAGAAACTGGAACTGGAACAAACACTGAAACAGAAACAGAAACAAAAACTGAGACTGAAACAGCAACTAAAACTGAAACAGAAACTGGAACTTGAATAAACACTGAAACAGAAACTGAAACAAAAACTGAGACTGAAACAGAAACTGGAACTGAAACTGAAACAGAAACAGGAACTGAAACTGAAACAGATACTGGAACTGAAACTGAAACAGAAACTGGAACAAACACTGAAACAGAAACTGGAACTAAAACTGAGACAGAAACTGGAACTGGAACAAACACTGAAACAGAAACTGGAACAGAAACTGGAACTGAAACAGAAACGGAAACTAAAACAAAAAATAAAACAGAAACAGAAACTAAAACAAAAACTGAAACTAAAAATGAAGCACAAACTGAAACCGACTTTGATAATTCAATTAGCTTGTTTTATCATTGACGGACTTCTTAAATTTACTGAAACCTTGTTTAAAGGTTTAAAGGCGTGAATAGTAGAGGCCAAGGGCAGTGACATTTCCCTAGAGACAGGACGCTATCCTAGAGACCGACCATATATACATACGATCAGCGCCTAAGTCCCGTCTCCACACTAGGTAGGACCAGGGAGGGCCAGTCAGTTACTGCTGATGACTCAGCAGGTGGACCGATAGGGTCCGCAAAATCACCCATACCTAAATCACAAGGATGATGAGGTTGCAGACACCAAAGAAACTATCGAGTTTGAGCGGGACTCGAACCCCAGTTTGGCAAGTGCCAGGCAGGCTTCCAAATGGCCCCCACAGCCATGACATTGTGAAAGTAAAATAGCAATTTGGTGATGAAAAAAAGTGTTTTTCTCTGAATAAACAGGTTATAAGCTTGTACGACTGTAGATTTTCTTTTTTACCTTATTTTGTAAGATAATTATAAGCACCTCTTCCGTTAGAATAACTACATAACCGTAACATCTACAAAACTTCTTGTATTTTTGTGATTGAAAGTTAAATGCTTAACACCCCAAGTGGGCTGTCAAATCAATGACTATATATCACATAAAGGCGTGAAAGAAGAAGGGTTCTTCGTGGTCAATTGATTTTTATTACAGATTTTAAGTCGGTTCCTTTGAAAAGGATATCCTAGAGAGAGAGAGAGAGAGAGAGAGAGAGAGAGAGAGAGAGAGAGAGAGAGAGAGAGAGAGAGAGAGGGGGGGGGGGGTTCTTCATAAGATAGCAACAGAACAATTTAAGTCATCAGAAAAATTTGTGAGTGAAGGCCGTATTGGTTAAATATGATAGATTTGATCTTATTGTAAAAGACCGTGAACATGAGAGAGAGAGAGAGAGAGAGAGAGAGAGAGAGAGAGAGAGAGAGAGAGAGAGAGAGAGAATGTTACTATCGGTGTTTGATTTGCAAAAAGTTTTTATATTGGAACAATCTGTTTATATAATGGATATTTTTTTCAAATGTTAGGACTGAATTGTGAAAATATAATGGATATCATATGATTATTATATAAGAGCTCTTATAAATGCCAATTGCCATCAGCAGAAGATCTTAACATTAACATTAACATTCCCTATGTGACCTGCCACTCAGACGAGACATTCACCATAACTCAGGTATGACAGCTACACCTAAGAAGAAGGGACATTAATTCACAACAGCATTTAGTATCTGCAGCTCATTCTTTTGGGCATCGACAAAAATATATAGGAAAAGAGTTCATTGTACCATATAGCAAACTGTTGTCTTTATAGATCAAATTACAGTCAGAAAATTGATGTTTTTGAAGGGAATTTCTAATTCTTATAGTATGGATAATCGACCATCCATATGATAAGCATTAGAAATTCCCTATATACTTCTCCAAAACACTTGAGTCCTGTTCAATTCACCTAGAAAATAAGAAAATAGGATTTGAAAATATGAAAGAGAACACTGAAGGACAACTTTAACCATTTTAACCTACAATAAAGGAAATCTTGATTAATTCATCAAACTACTCACGTCTCCAGTATCAGTGATCTATCAAAGGTTGCCAATTTCGTAATATAAGTAAAAAACTAAATGGACATTCATAAAGTAGTAATATAAGTAAAAAAAAAAATAAATAGACATTCTTAAGGTTGTAATATAAGTGAAAATTAAATGCATTCATAAAGTCGTAATATAAGTAAAAAACTAAATGAACATTCATAAAGTAGTAACATAAGTAAAATAAAAAAAAAAACTGAATAGACATTCTTAAGGTTGTAATATAAGTAAAAAACTAAATAGACATTCATATAGTCGTAATATAAGTAGAAATCTTAATAGACATTGATAAAGTCGTAATATAAGTAAAAAACTAAATAGAGATTCATAAAGTCGTATTATGAATAAAAAAATAAATAGACATTCATAAAGTCGTATTATAAGTAAAAAAAAAAAACTAAATAGACATTGATAAAGTCGTAATATAAGTAAAATACTAAATAGACATTCATAAAGACGTAATAGAAGTAAAAAACTAAATAGACATTCATAAAGTTGTAATAGAAGTAAAAAACTATATAGACATTCATAAAGGAAGAAGAAATACCGGAATCCCCATCCATATCCACCGAAGACTGGATATTCAGTGGTGCTCATATATACAGGGAGCCCTCGCCGTTCGGCTTTCAGGAAGTCCACCCACACAATGGTCTTCCGTGTTACGTGCGAGTAATACCCTGCCAGCACTAAGTCCATTTGCTTCTCCAATGGGTGAATCTGTTTTGGAAGAAATAAATGTGACGAAGAAAGATTACAATAATGTTTTTCTTTATTAATAGTCCAAAGTTTTTGCATATATTTACCCAAGATTGGTGATTATTATAAGCTATTTGAAAAAGAGTGAAATTGTTAATGGAAGTTTATCTTCATTTTCTGTTTCATTAAAGGTTTTATTGCAAAATAGAACATTCGGTAGGGAACTTATTCTTTACAAGGCAAAGTTCAATGAATTAGCACAATGGTGAAATAATCTAAACTAGACTGCTAGGTTCAAAACAAACTGTTTTCCTTACAACAGAAACATGCTCTTGGGTTACATTTTACCAACAAAATTTGAATATCAAAGTGCAGTTACTCTCATTTCATAATGTAGCCACTTTGAATGTGATCTATTGATGCTATCACAGGGTTGGCAGTGTATAGAAGTTAAATAGAAAATCAAATTGTTTTGGACCTTTGAAGTCAAAGATATGTCATAACATATTGTTTTTTGCCACTGAAGCTCTTACATAGGATCAACAATCTAATCATGTGGGGAACAATATGTCTAAGACATTTTAAAGGTTATGTTCACACATTTTTAGGGATAAATCTTCAGGAAGAAATATTACATGAGAGGAAGTTAACAACAGCACCTCGCCACATAAAATAAACAAACTATCTTTCTTTGTTTTATAAAAATATCTAGTTACAACAGATCACACGAATGCCAATACGGATATTTGAGTTTATCGTGAAGCTTCCAGAAAAGTATATTCTAAAATACACATCAATAAACATCTAACATATTTGTCACAAATTTGGAAGTTCTTGAATATGTAAGCCCCTTGGTTACTGGAGTAGAGATGAGTTATCTATCATAGATTCCTGGCTTTTGGAAAAATTTATTCACAAACTAGTGTTAGTTTTGGCCATTTCACATTTCCTCTTATTACGAGGCAATGGATGGGAAACGATTCCTGTGCAAATGCTTTAAACACAAAATCCCTCAAGAAGCTTACAGGACACAGTCTCACCTCCAGCTTTTTGTAAATTTCTTGAACAATGGGGTCAGGGTTTTCGGCTAGATATGCGATGGCTGTTCCACTATACTCGATCCATCCCCACCTCTGGCCCTCCATATTGTAAAGGTCCTCGAAAGTGTTTATAGCTGACGACCTAATCACCACCGTCAGATGGGCAATGAGTGCTGATCTGTACGCTGTGAAGATCACCAAACATCCAACCCACCAGATTCCAAGTAAGAACTGGAAAAAATGGAGAAGGAAAGAGACTATTCATTACCAATGTCCACTGGGGACCTCCAGAAATTGAAGGCTGTGCAAACTGAGGCCTACAGAATGGAAATGCATTACATGGTCAATTACCTCTCGACTATTCCAAACTACTATTGCATCGGGACTGAAGAGGAAAAGGTAAACTATTTCAAGTACCAGTTGAGCATGGGATATGAAACTTAATTTTGACTGAAAATATTTATGCAAAAGATTTCTAGCTCAGATGATTGCTGTATATTTACGGTAACTGTTTTAGATTTATTACCAATAAATCTACACTGGAGATGCTATTATATTGTTCCTTTGATATTCATAGTAATTAACGGGCATAATATGCCACCTTCTAAAAAAACACTATCTATGATCTATGATCCACAACTTTGAACAAATAATTTTCTCACTCTAAATATGGCTTTGAAGTAGCTAATAGTAACACCAGGATTACACAAGATAAGATAGTCCTCAATATCTTACCGAGTTGGAAACTTGGGGCATATATTGATTCTAAAAGGTTATAACCTTGCATTAGATATGCTCTAACATTTACCTGATCTACCAATCCTTACGCCATAATTCATGTATTTTATCTAATATTCTAACTTGTAATAAAGAGTCGTTGTTTCACTGATATCAATGGAATTAATGTTCTTCAACTTCATGTTTTCAATACAATCACTGTTAGAAGATATAAACATGTGATATCTTTGCTCTACGTTATCTGTTATTTTTCGCAAGTTAGCAAGAAAAGTTTCTTTATATACTTTTTTTTATACTTATTGAAGAAGTTGAAATGTTACTCTATTGTGTAAATGTGTTTGTGGTATCTCTAACCCTGTTGAATACCTCCCAATTTTCATAACTAACTCCCTTCAGCAAATAAAATTTTTCTTTCTGCCAACATATTTTCAACCTTACCTGGCTGGCTAATTGCGTGGGCAGAATGACTGGTGGGTTGAGGAGTACCATCCTCACGGTGTAGAGCAGAGACGTAGTGAGGGACATTGTCTTCACTCTTGAGAACAAGCAACGGACTTTCTCGATCATCCACAGCATAACGCCGGCAAAGAGGCAGGTGATGATGATGCTGTTCCATACCCAGGCTTCGGGAGGAGATAAGTGACAATTGGTATTATTATTATTATTATTATTATTATTATTATTATTATTATTATTATCAGCTAAGCTGCAACCCTAATTAGGGGCAAGTGATGATGATGCTGTTCCATACCCAGGCTTCGGGAGGAGATAAGTGACAATTGGTATTATTATTATTATTATTATTATTATTATTATTATTATTATTATTATTATTATCAGCTAAGCTGCAACCCTAATTAGGGGCAAGTGATGATGATGCTGTTCCATACCCAGGCTTCGGGAGGAGATAAGTGACAATTATTATTATTATTATTATTATTATTATTATTATTATTATTATTATTAACAGCTAAGCTGCAACCCTAATTAGGGGCAAGTGATGATGATGCTGTTCCATACCCAGGCTTCGGGAGGAGATAAGTGACAATTATTATTATTATTATTATTATTATTATTATTATTATTATTATTATTATTATTATTATCAGCTAAGCTGCAACCCTAATTAGGGGCAAGTGATGATGATGCTGTTCCATACCCAGGCTTCGGGAGGAGATAAGTGACAATTATTATTATTATTATTATTATTATTATTATTATTATTATTATTATTATTATTATTATTATTATTATTAACAGCTAAGCTGCAACCCTAATTAGGGGCAAGTGATGATGATGCTGTTCCATACCCAGGCTTCGGGAGGAGATAAGTGACAATTGGTATTATTATTATTATTATTATTATTATTATTATTATTATTATTATCAGCTAAGCTGCAACCCTAATTAGGGGCAAGTGATGATGATGCTGTTCCATACCCAGGCTTCGGGAGGAGATAAGTGACAATTGGTATTATTATTATTATTATTATTATTATTATTATTATTATTATTATTATCAGCTAAGCTGCAACCCTAATTAGGGGCAAGTGATGATGATGCTGTTCCATACCCAGGCTTCGGGAGGAGATAAGTGACAATTGGTATTATTATTATTATTATTATTATTATTATTATTATTATTATTATTATCAGCTAAGCTGCAACCCTAATTAGGGGCAAGTGATGATGATGCTGTTCCATACCCAGGCTTCGGGAGGAGATAAGTGACAATTATTATTATTATTATTATTATTATTATTATTATTATTATTATTATTATTATTATTATTATTATCAGCTAAGCTGCAACCCTAATTAGGGGCAAGTGATGATGATGCTGTTCCATACCCAGGCTTCGGGAGGAGATAAGTGACAATTATTATTATTATTATTATTATTATTATTATTATTATTATTATTATTATTATTATTATTATTATCAGCTAAGCTGCAACCCTAATTAGGGGCAAGTGATGATGATGCTGTTCCATACCCAAGCTTCGGGAGGAGATAAGTGACAATTATTATTATTATTATTATTATTATTATTATTATTATTATTATTATTATTATTATCATTATTATTATTATTATTATTATTATTAATAATAATAATAATAATAATAATAATAATAATAATAATGATAATAATAATAATAACTAAGTTACAACCCTAGTTAGAAAATCTGGATGCTATAAGCCCAAGGGCTCCAACAGGGAAAAATAGCCCCGTGAGGAGAGGAAACAAGGAATTTAATAAACTACAAGAGAAGTAATGAACAATTAAGATAAAATATTAAGAACAGTAGAAACATTAAAAAAATCTTTCATATACAAACTATAAAAACAAAA
>NC_090735.1:9290208-9302708 GCF_036898095.1 Palaemon carinicauda
TACATATATATATATATATATATATATATATATATATAAATTTATGTATATACATATATATGTATACACATATATATATATATATATATATATATATATATATATATATATATATATATATATATATATATATATATGTATATATATATATATATATATATATATATATAAATTTATATATATACATATATATAAATATATATATAGTATATATATATATACATATATATATATATATATATATATATATATATATATACAGTTAAAAAATTGCCGTAATAAAAACAGTGAAATACTTGAAACAAATGTTGCCAGTCATTTACTGCCACTAACCCGTAAAAGATAATAACAAAGTAGGGTCAAAATTACGGTACCACAGTATTCTACTGAACTACGGTTGAGAACATTATATTTTTACGGAGAATTTCCGTTTAAAATTACGTTTTTTTTTGGTGTAGTTATAGCAATGTTATTCTGTTCCTTTCTTTTTCGGTGTCAATTTCATATAGATTTCACAAAATGATTGAATTCTCCAGACTTTTAATCCACATGTTTTGCAATTGATTACCTTCATCAAATATTCCTCTTATGTTACAATATTAATCTGATTATGTGGTTCTCAGCGTTGTCTCTTTTTTCAACTATTTGATTTTAACTTAACCCCCCAGCAGCAGAGAATGCCAAGGTAGATTATTCCTATGCTATAATGTAAACAAACCCAACTCATATGACGAGATGAGTTGAGGGTGTACCTTAGGTAGACACTATTATTATTATTATTATTATTATTATTATTATTATTGTTGTTGTTGTTGTTGTTGTTATTTGCTAAGCTACAACCCTAGTTGGAAAAGCAGGATGCTATATGCCTAAGGGCTACAAAAGTGAAAATAGCCCAGTGTGGAAAGGAAATAAGGAAAAACTAGAAGAAAGTTTAAAAAACAATAATAATATTAAAATAAATCTTTCATATATAAACTATAAAAACTTTAACAAAATAAGAGGAAGAGAAACAAGATAGAATAGTCTGCCAGAGTGTACCCTCAAGCAATAGATCTCTAACCCAAGACAGTGGAAGACCATAGTACAGAGGCTATGGCACTGCCCAACGATGTGAAGGTGTGTTTTTGTTAACCTTAGACACACGAAGGCAGATAGAAAGTATTGGAGAGAATATGAATTAAGAAAAGAGGAATATCACACATTCCTCTTGTTAAGGGTAGAAGAGACTCTTTAGCTATGGTAAGGAGCTCTTCTAGGAGAATGCCACTCCAAAATCAAACCATTGTTCTCTAATCTTGGGTAGTGCCATAACCTCTGTACCATGGTCTTCCACTGTCTTGGGTTAGCGTTCATTTGCCTGAGAGTACACTCAGGCGCACTATTTCATCTTATTTCTCTTACTTCTGTTTTGTTAAAGTTTTTATAGTGTATATAAGAGATATTTATTTTAATGTTGTTACTCTTCTTAAAATATTTTTTTTTCTTCTTGTTTCCTTTCCTCACTGGGCTATTATCCCTGTTGGAGCCCCTGACCTTATAGCATCCTGCTTTTCCATCTAGGGTTGTAGCTTAGCAAGTAATAATAATAATTATAAACAAAAGCAAACTTTAACATCTCAATCTTTCAGAACTGGCGAGAGAGAAGATGAAGGGACTGATAGCAGTTTTAGCAGTTTTCTCGTCTCTGTGCAGCGTCAGTCATGGATCGAAAATCACACGAACAGCCACTGTGCCGCTGGTGGGTCCAGATGCCATGGAACTTAATGTAAGTCCGTTATTATTATTATTATTATTATTATTATTATTATTATTAGCTAAGTAACAACCCTAGTTGGAAAAGCAAGATGCTATAAGCCCAAGGGCTCCAATAGGGAAAAATAGCCCAGTAAGGAAAGGAAATAAGGAAATAAATAAACAATACGAGAAAAAATTAACAATAAAATGTTATAAAAATAATAACATTAAAAAAGATATTTCATATATAAACTATATAAAGGCTTATGTCAGCCTATTCAACATAAAACCATTTGCTGCGAGTTTCAACTTTTGAAGTTCTACTGATTCAACTACCCGATTAGGAAGATCATTCAACAACTTGGTAACAGCTGGAATAAAACTTCTAGAGTACTGTGTAGTATTGAGCCTCATGATGGAGAAGGCCTGACTAATAGAATTAACTGCATGCATAATATTACGAACAGGATGGAACTGTCCGGGAAGATCTGAATGTGAATATTTCTCCAAATACTCAGATGGCTGCCACTACCTAAATTATTCTAAGTAATGAAAATATTAATATTAATTTTTTGTTCGATTTAAAGGATTAGGAAATTTCCGGAATGCATTCACAAATGGTGGAGTAAATAGTAAGATTAAGAAAGGATTCTTATCTCTGATATTGTAGTTTTTCTTTTTTTTTATCAATGTGTTTTTTTAAATGGTTATCACAAGGTTAAGTTTGCTGCAGTAATAGTATTAATAATAGGAAGTACTCATTAATTTTATATTTGCTAAGAATAGTTTAGAAGTGTTTTCTATTGTATTTAGTTATGGTTTTTGAAATACATATTCTGTAGTTATTGCCCTATTCAACAGGTGAAATGAATAGTTTGAACAGGTTTAGTAGCTATAGTAATTGAAATAATAAAACTGGATACACTAGAATTAAGATAACTATGAATATTGCATAATGAAAGGAACCATTAAAAGGATTAAATTGGAGATAAAAATGAATAACTATAAAAGGAAAAAAGAAAAAAAAAGTAATTTCTTAGATCAGCAATTTGATGACTTCATAAAGTCTTTAGAATTAAGAATAAGAGTTATTTCAAGTTAATTAATCACCGGTTAAGTAAAGAAAATTACTTGGTGAAGTCCTACATAATATATTAATACCAATGTTAATATATTTAATTTTCAAAAAAGTTTATAGATACATGAACGTATATATATATATATATATATATATATATATATATATATATATATATATATATATATACACACATATATATATATATATATGTATGCATATATATATATATATATATATATATATGTGTATATATATATATATATATATATATAATTATATATATATAAATAAATATATAATGTATATATATATATATATATATATATATATATATATAGAGAGAGAGAGAGAGAGAGAGAGAGAGAGAGAGAGAGAGAGAGAGAGAGAGAGAGAGAGAGAGAGAGATTTCTGTGAGTCTAGAATACTAAGGTATAGAGTGTTCATAGAAACCGGTATAATTTTATTTATTTATCCTAGTGCTATTTTACTGAGCCCCATATTATGCTCGTTCAGTTTCTAACTCTTTAGATAAAAACCCCACCAGCTTTCGAGTCCACTACTCAAGCTAGCCACTAACAGGCTTTAAAGTTCCATACTCAAGCTTGACAGTAACTGGCTTTAGAGTCCCCTATTAAAGCCTCACAGTAACTAGCTTTAGAGGCCCCACAAAAGCTTGACAGTAACTGGCTTTAGAGTCCCCTACTCAAGCTTGACAATAACTGCCTTTAGAATCCCTTAATCAAGTTTGAAAGTAAAGTAACTGATTTTAGAGTCCCTTGCTTAAGTTTGACAGTAACTGGTTTTAGAGTTCCCCACTAAAGGTTGACAGTAACTGGCTTTATAGTTCCCCCACAAAAGCTTGACAGTAACTGACTTTAGAGTCCCCCACAAAAGCTTGACAGTAACTGGCTTTATAGTTCCTCCACAAAAGCTTGACAGTAACTGACTTTAGAGTCCCCCACAAAAGCTTGACAGTAACTGGCTTTCGAGTCTCCTATTAAAGCCTGACAGTAACTGGCTTTAGAGTCCCCACAAAAGCTTGACAGTTACTGGCTTTCGAGTCTCCTATTAAAGCCTGACAGTAACTGGCTTTAGAGTCTCAACAAAAGCTTGACAGTAACTGGCTTTAGAGTCCCCACAAAAGCTTGACAGTAACTGGCTTTAGAGTCTCCAACTCAAACTTGACAATAACTGACTTTAGAATCCCTTAATCAAGTTTGAAAGTAAAGTAACTGATTTTAGAGGCCCTTACTCAAGTTTGACGGTAACTGGCTTTTTAGTTCCCCCGAAAAAGCTTGGCAGTAACTGGCTATAGAGTCCCCACTTGAGCTTGAAGCTCCTCAGCTTTTTGATTTGTCAATTATATAGTTTGATGACATGTTATAAACGCCATTTTTGTTATCACATAACGAAATACTCATTACAAATACTATTCAATTTAAAATTGTAGACCTAAATACAGAAGGTGCTTCTATGATAACATCAGAAATTTTTGAAATCATTAAAGTTTATTAAACCTGTTTCTTAGTTTCAATATCAAATAAATACCAGAAATACATCAACTCAAAATTTTCTTGGAGTAGCAATCCTTGGTTATTCGAATATTATAGATGCTTCTATAATAAAGCTAACAAATTTTCAAGAGAGAGAGAGAGAGAGAGAGAGAGAGAGAGAGAGAGAGAGAGAGAGAGAGAGAGATTACTAAATTCCCTAATCAGAGAGAGAGAGAGAGAGAGAGAGAGAGAGAGAGAGAGAGAGAGAGATAAATTACTAAATTCCCTATTCAGAGAGAGAGAGAGAGAGAGAGAGAGAGAGAGAGAGAGAGAGAGAGATTTATAAACTCCCACATCCTTCTTTTAGATCGAGAACAGCCTACAACGAATAATGGCTAAACTAGACGAGAACCACAGCGAGTTGGAACAGTCCTTGAGGGACATCCTTAGGGCCTCGAGGAGGACACAGCGCGAGGTGGCCGACCTCCAGGAGGACATGGAGCTCCTCCTCGGGCAGATGTATAAGCCATCCTGTCAAGAAATAGCCCAGGAACAACACGACGGTTTGCCAGGCAAAACCAATGACGCTTCGATAGGAGTGTTCATCGTCAAGCCGCCTAAATATAGGCCTACTGAAGTAAGATGTCGTTATTTATTATTTTTATTATTATTATTATTATTACTTGTTAAGCTACAACCCTAGTTGGAAAGCAGGATGCTATAAACCCAGAGGCTCCAACAGGGAAAATAGCCCAGTGAGGAAAGGAAAAAAAGTGAAAAAATAAAATATTTTAAGAACAATAACAATATTAATATAAATATCTCCTATATAAACTATAAAAACTTTAACAAAACAAGATAAAAAAGTGTGCCCGAGTGTACCCTCAAGCAAGAGAACTCTAACCCAAGACAAGGGAAGAGCATGGTACAGAGGCTATGGCACTACCTAAGACTAGAGAACAATGGTTTAATCTTGGTGTGTCCTTTTCCTAGAAGTTTGGAAAATCAACGAACTAATTTGGATTTTTATGAAGGAACTGTTTTTATGATTATGAAAGTTGTTATGAGGTAGTATTTGAACATTTGAAATTCCGTGGGATTTGAGTAATCATTTTTCTTATAACTGAAATATGTACGTATATATATATATATATATATATATATATATATATATTTATTTATATACACACATACTGTATAAATATATATATATATATATATATATATATATATATATATATATATATATATATCATATATATATATATATATACATGTATATGTATATATATATATATATATATATATATATATATATATGGATATATATATATATATATGTATATGTATATATATATATATATATATATATATATATATATATATATATATATAATTTCGTAAAGCCCTATAAAATGGACATCCAAATTACCTTAAGCATCTGATTTGAAATTCAAAGAAGAGTTGAAAGGGGAGACTGTATCATAGAGATCAATTTTCCTTTGAATTTAAGGAATATATCCCAGTAACAAACTCCATCTAACATCTTTCTCCTTGTCTAATTAAAAGACTCATTAAGAATCTACACATTTAATTGAACTATTAGGACAAGAATGAAAGAATCCCTGAGCATTTTGTAATTTCCACGAGCAACAAATTGCAAATTTTATTGAACTACTATGCCTAGGGTAAAAGATTTTCTGAGCTTTCTGTAATTTCCACTAGCCACAAATTACAAATTTCATTGAACTACTGGTACTAGAATAACAGAATCTGTAAGCTTCTTGTAATTTCCACGAGCCATAAACTACACATTTCATTGAACTACTAGGACTAGGACAAAAGATTCCCTAAACTTTTTGTAATTTCCACGAACCACAAATTACACATTTCATTGAACTACTAGTACTAGAATGAAAGAATCCGTTAGTTTTCTGTCATTTATTGAAGCCATTAACTACAGTACACATTTTATTGAAGTACTTTCATGAGTAAAAGAGTCCATGAGCTTTCCGTAATTTCCACGAGCCATAAACAACTGGATGTTTTAAACATCACGTAACACGATAATTCCAACCAACAGGTACGATGCGAAATCGAACGAGGAGCCGTGGGTTGGACGGTCATGTTGTCCAGGACAAATGGAAGGGAACCTTTCAACAGGACCTATAAGGAGTACCGAGAAGGCTTCGGAGATCCTAACGGAGAATACTGGATTGGTAAGTTTCAAAATACATATACATACATACACACACACGCATGCATATATATATATATATATATATATATATATATATATATATATATATATATATATATATATAGTATACACACACATACACACACACACACACACACACATATATATATATATATATATATATATATATATATATATACATGTGTGTGTATGAGAGAGAGAGAGAGAGAGAGAGAGAGAGAGAGAGAGAGAGAGAGAGAGAGATTTCACATTTCAAAGATCAGCTGAGATGTAGTCCAAGTACTAATTTCAGTTAGTCTTCAAGTCTTATTAGTGTCAAATGTATCAAATAGTAATATATAGCTTTTGCAATTTTGTCTTCATTTTGGATCCTCATTTGTCTCTCGATTAGCAACTAAAACTGTTTTGTCCTGGATTAATCAAGACCAATTGGTTAAAGTTTTAGTTTTATTAAAGGAATTCTTATCCCTGATTCGTATTCATCACATATTTCTATTTTCCATATAATTTTGGGTAAATCATTTTCGTACCGATTTAGATTTCAATTGAGGACGTTCTCTGTTTTCCTGCTTCTCGTAATAATAATTATAGTGCCTAGAACTCTTATGTCTTGGTTCCAGTACATTTTTTAACAGAGGTAATGCTTGCTGACTGTATAGTACACTAATTGTAGTTATAAAATTATACAAGACTCAAGACTATAAAACCGTTTAGCCACGAGCTTAAATCTTCTTCTATCCTTTTTTATCATAATTTTATGTCCTGTGGACGAGAAACGTAAGTCTGCTATTTAGGTGGGATCAATATGGAAAATTGCAATATTTAAGAGATTGGAACAAGGAAAAGACTTCTGAAATAAATAATAATAAGAAATGCTATTCCCAGAATTAATGGTTTATTTTAGGTTAAGCGAGATGAAACAAAACTTTATCTTCCAGCCAATTTAAATAAGTTGTAAAATGACGCCAGCAGAAAAGAGGATAAAGAATAAATAAGAGAGTTAAGTACAAGGCATATTTTGTATAGCTGTTTCCTGACATGAAGGGAAACAAAACTACGAAGCTTCCAAATTACGAGACCAAAAAGTCCAAACCAGGAAGGGTAAAAGCAATATAAAAAAAAAAAATAAAATAAAAATAAATAGATAAATAAAAAAAAAAAATCACACGGTTCTGATTAGTCTAATTCAAATTTCTCTATTTAATAAACCTCTGTAATTCTGTTTTAGCCATTCGTGCATATTCTGACAGAAACAAACACCATTGTTTTCCAGGTAACGATTTCTTGCACAAGCTAACGACATGGAAACCTCATCAGCTAAGAGTGGTCATGGAAGACTGGGATGGCCAAAAGACCTGGGTTCAGTACAATCTCTTCAGGTAATGTACCTAAGATTTTCTATTTCTATTCCTTTTAGAATTAAGGTATTTTTCAATCTATCTATCTATCTATTGATTATTATTATTATTATTATTATTATTATTATTATTACAAGCTAAGCTACAACCATAGATGGAAAAGCAGGATGCTATAAGCCCAAGGGCTCCAACAAGGAAAAATAGCAGTGAGGAAAGGAAATAAGGAAATAGATAAACTACAAGAGAAGTAATGAAGAATCAAAATTAAAAATTCTAAGAACAGTCATCATCATCATCATCATCATCTCCTTCGCCAATTGACCCAAAGGTCCTCAGTTAGATTTCGCCAGTTGTTTCTAACTTGAGCTTTTAAATCAATACTTCTCCATTTGTCATCTCCCACTTAACGCTGCATAGTCCTCACACATGTTGGCCTGGGTCTTTCAACTTATCTAGTGCCTTCTGGAGCCAAAATAAATGTTTGGGGACCTAATATCTCTTGGGGAGTGCGAAGAGCATGGCCAAATCATCTCCATCTACCCCTTACCATGATTTCATCCACATAGGGTACTCGAGTAATCTCTCTTATAGTTTAATTTCTAATCTTGTACTGCTATTTCACTCCCAATATTCTTCTGAGGGCTTTGTTCTCAAATCTACAAAATCTGTTGGATATTCTTTCAATGTCATACCACGACAAATGTCCATAGAGTAACACCCATCTCACTAAACTTATATATAACCTGATTTTTACATGTAATTTCAGGCGATTTGATTTCAAAATTCTATTCAACCTAACCATTGTCTGATTTGTTTTATCAAATCTTTCATTAAACTCCAATTATATAGGCACTATATTAGAGATCATAATTCCTAAATACTTTGAATGATTCTACCTCATTAATCCTTTCTCCTTCTAATGATATTTCATCTTCCATTGCTTATTTCGTTCTCATCTCTCTGTCTTTCTTCTATTTATCTTGCGCCCCACCTTCTGTGATATTTCATGCATTCTGGTAAGCAAGTATTGCAAATCCTGTGGTGTACTGCTAATAAGGACAGCGTCATCAGCATACTCTAGGTCAGATAATTTCCTATTACCAATCCAGTCCAATCCTTCTCCACTATCTCCAACAGTTCTATGCATTACAAAATCCATTAGGAGGATAAACAACATAGGTTACAACACATTCCCTCGGAGTACTCCGCTGTTCACTGGAAATTCATTTGATAGGACTCCACTAACATTAACTTTGCGCTTACTATGCTCATGAACAGACTTAATCAAATTTACATATTTGAGAGGAACTCCATAATAACGTAGGGCTCTCTACAAAATTGGCAGGTGCATACTATCAAAGGCCTTTTCATAGACCACAAATGTCATCAAAATTGAATGCCTATATTCAGTACATTGCTGTACAAAATGTTTTAAAATTAAAATTTGGTCAGTACACCTACCTTTTCTAAATCCTGCCTTTTCATCTATCAGCTTTTCATCAATCTTCCACTAGTCTCTTTAGAATAAGCATACTATATATTCTAATGACAACTGACGTAAGTGTGATGTCCCTGTAATTATTACAATTAGTCAGATCTCCCTTTTTTGTCATATGTGAATTAAGATATTTTTACCGATACAACCATTTAGTTATCCATAACAAAACTATACTAACAAATCGTTTTCAGAGTTGCTGGAGAGGATGAGAATTACAAACTCACCGTTGGGGAGTTTGAGGCCGATAGTGCAGCTGGGGATGGCCTTCAAGTTCACAATGGAATGAAGTTCTCGACATACGACAAGGATGACGACGATAATGATGGTGAGGCAATTCTTAATTCATGTTGAATATGTTTTGATTTGGGTCATATAACAATCATCATCTCAGTTTGTTTCTACAATTGGAAAGAGATGAGATGAATCATTGCTGATATGTTATGAATGAAAATTTGGATGATTTTAATCAAAGTAGACTAAAATTAACTGGGGTCATTATCCTTAATAAGCACAACCTAGTGGGAATAGGACAATTATACATGAATTAACTTACAACTTAAAGAGATTAATTAATAAGAAAAGTTCTTCAATTACTATAATTCAAATGTTTTCTTTTGTGAATTAATGCTAATTCACAGCAACATTCTGACAGAAGGGCATTTTACAAAAGTCGAAATTTGACTCAAAGCTCTGACGTTTATTTATTTCTAAGATATACAGTATTTCAGATAGGTAAGTATTTCTTCAACGACTCAGATAGGTAAACATTTCTCCAATGACTCAGATAGGTAAGCATATCTTCAATGACTTACATAGGTAAGCATTTCTTCAATGACTCAGATAGGTTAACATTTATCCAATGACTCAGATAGGTAAACATTTCTCCAATGATTCAGATAGGTAAGCATATCTTCAATGACTTACATAGGTAAGCATTTCTTCAATGACTCAGATAGGTAAACATTTCTCCAATGACTCAGATAGGTAGACATTTATTCAATGACTCAGATAGCTAAATATTTCTCCAATGACTCAGATGGGTAAGCATTTCTTCAATGACTCAGATAGGTAAACATTTCTCCAATGACCCAGATATGTAAGCATATCTTCAATTAATTACATAGGTAAGCATTTCTTCGATAACTCAGATAGGTAAGCATTTCTTCAATGACTCAGATAGGTAAACATTTCTCCAATGACTCAGATGGGTAAGCATTTGTCCAATGACTCAGATAAGTAAACATTTATCCAATGACTCAGATAGGTAAACATATCTCCAATGACTCAGATGGGTAAGCATTTCTTTAATGACTCAGATAGGTAAGCATTTCTCCAATGACCCAATTAGGTAAGCATTTCTTCAATGACTCACATAGGTAAGCATTTTTCAATGACTTAGATAGTTAAAAAATTCTCCAATGACTCAGATAGGTAAGCATTTCCTCAATGACTCACATAGGTAAGCATTTCTTCAATGACTCACATAGATAAGCATTTCTTCAATGACTTAGATAGGTAAGCATTTCTCCAAAGACTTAGATAGGAGATAGGTAAGCATTTCCTCAATGACTCACATAGGTAAGCATTTCTTCAATGACTCAGATAGGTAAACATTTCTCCAATGACCCAGATATGTAAGCATATCTTCAATTACTTACATAGGTAAGCATTTCTTCGATAACTCAGATAGGTAAGCATTTCTTCAATGACTCAGATAGGTAAACATTTCTCCAATGACTCAGATGGGTAAGCATTTGTCCAATGACTCAGATAAGTAAACATTTATCCAATGACTCAGATAGGTAAACATATCTCCAATGACTCAGATGGGTAAGCATTTCTTTAATGACTCAGATAGGTAAGCATTTCTCCAATGACCCAATTAGGGAAGCATTTCTTCAATGACTCACATAGGTAAGCATTTTTCAATGACTTAGATAGTTAAAAAATTCTCCAATGACTCAGATAGGTAAGCATTTCCTCAATGACTCACATAGGTAAGCATTTCTTCAATGACTCACATAGGTAAGCATTTCTTCAATGACTTAGATAGGTAAGCATTTCTCCAAAGACTTAGATAGGAGATAGGTAAGCATTTCTCCAAAGACTTAGATAGGAGATAGGTAAGCATTTCCTCAATGACTCACATAGGTAAGCATTTCTTCAATGACTCACATAGGTAAGCATTTCTTCAATGACTCACATAGGTAAGCATTTTTTCAATGACTCACATAGGTAAACATTTCTTCAATGACTTCAGATGTTATTCGCTTGCGAGGTCAGTATTTTCTTATAAGATCAGTATTCTTTAACCGATTGATATATCTGCTTAAGGATAATTCATGGGAATTACTGTCAGTTTGGTTAGCTGCTGGCCGGGAGGTTTAGGGGATACCTGCTGGTATGCAAGGCAGTTGATTAACAAAGATAATTCCACTTAAAGTAATATTTGGTTTGATATTTTTTCATGCCTTTGTGATTAACTTCTTTATAGAAATTTGACTTTAGAACACATTTGATTTTTATTTTCTATAGGCGAATGAATAAAGTATTATGACGAAGGGAAACTCACCTGGCTAGAATATTCACCTCTCATCTAATATGATGCTATAGCCAACACAACACCCTACCTTTAGTATTTCATCATTAGCAATATGGGTTATTCTATATAACTACTGTGCTAAAGCATTAAGTCACAGCTGCATCAAGACGCGAACTTTCATCTTAACAATAAAGTCAGTGTTAGGGGTAGTGAGGATAGTCCACTCACTTGTATCAACAGGCTAAACAACATAGGTGACAACGCATTCCCTTGGATTACTCCACTGGTCACTGGAAATTCATTTGATAGGACTCCACTAACATTAACTTTGCACTTACTATGCTCATGAACAGACTTAATCAAATTTACATATTTGAGAGGATATAGAGGAAGCACATCGAAGTTATTTTTTTTTTCTTTTTTTTTTTGACTGACGGAGGAAGCGAATCAATGCATTTTTTTTCTAATTGTGACTGATGTACGACCGCTCATACCCGTATTTTGTTTAACCACTAAAGAGATAAACAGCATTCCTGTACGTCAATAATTTATGCCTGTTCAGAATATAAT
>NC_090735.1:9312708-9350208 GCF_036898095.1 Palaemon carinicauda
TTCATGACCGGCCTTTAAACCTTTAAACTAGAGATCAATGGTTTGATTTTGGAGTGTCCTTCTCCTAGAAGAGCTGCTTACCAGAGATAAAGAGTCTCTTCTACTCTTTCCAAGAGGAAAGTAGCTAAAGAGTCTCTTCTACTCTTACCAAGAGGATAGTAGCTAAAGAGTCTCTTCTACTCTTACCAAGAAGAAAGTAGCTAAAGAGTCTCTTCTACTCTTACCAAGAGGAAAGTAGCTAAAGATTCTCTTCTACTCTTACCAAGAGGTAAGTAGCTACTTGTGAAAAATGAAACCTGAAAGATGGCAATAACACAAAAAAGTGATACCTACAATAATAAAAACCACAACAATGATGACACAAAAAGGTATAACAATGATAACAATGATAGTAGTAATAGTAATAATGATGATGATGATGATGATTATATTATTGTTATTATTATTATTATTATTATTTTGTATATATATAACATAGATCTATCAAAATTTCTACAGCTAAATAAAATGAAGTTCAAGCTATGCGTAGGTGATACATAATTTTACTTCTCTATAAATGATATTGATGATACCCTTGACACCTTAACCCACATTCTAGTCAAGTGTTAGGAAATGGATGAAAATTAAACAAAACTAAATGAAAGTAAAACTGAATTTATGGTGGTTAGAAAGAAAAACAGATTAAACTTGGGAGACATCTAAATAAATATCAACAAGGACCTGGTCCCGATAGTGGAGTTCTTATCCTTTGAATGTAAATTTTCTCTCCGTGTTCAAGTAAAGCATATATTAAGAATCGCTGGATAATATCTTAAAAACATTGCTTTTGAAAGGAAATATCTGGATAGATATTCGGTAAAAAAAAAAATAAAAATAAAATAAAATATCAGACTGCCTACTATATCTCCATCTATCACAGACTAGCCAAAGTGAAACTTAAGAAATTACAAAACATAATAAACAGAGGAGCAAGACTGATGAATGATGTTCCAACCCTAGAGAGGATTACTTGTAAACTAACTGAATTACACTGGCTGTCTATTACAGCTAGAATAGAGTTTAAGATATGTGCATTGACTCAGATTATTAGAACCGGACGTCCAAAATATCTATGAGAATTATTATTATTATTATTATTATTATTATTATTATTATTATTACTATTATTATTATTATTATTATTATTATTATTATTACTTGCTAAGCTACAACCCTAGTTGGAAAAGCAAGATGTTATAAGCCCAGGGGCTCCAACAAGGAAAATAGCCCAGTGAGGAAAGGAAACAAAGAAAAATAATATATTATAAGAACAATGACATTTAAATAAATATTTCCTATATAAAGTTATAAACTATGAGAAATTTAACAAAACAAGAGGAAGAGAAACGAGATAGAATAGTGTGCCCGAGTGTACCCTCAAGCATATCGTGCTGCCAACAAATCGTGTCGACACGTGAATAGTTCTAGATGGTTTCAAGTTATTGGAGACAAGATTTAACTCTACGGTAGGTTAAAGAGATTCCTAAGACGATATAACAAGCTCCTACTAGACATCCGAAGGACTGAGGATAATAAGGTTTTCAAGGAGAAGCTGAAGACTTTCATGTTCACCAAGTGCTTTTCGATAATGTGGATTTGACAATACACCCCCATTATGCTGTGAGATACTCTAAGTACCTAAGAATATATCATCATCATCATCTCCTACGCCTATTGACGCAAAGGGCTTCGGATAGATTTTGCCAGGCGTCTCTATCTTGAGTTTTTAAATCAGTACCTGATTCATCGTCTACTTCACGCTTCATAGTCTATATATATATATATATATATATATATATGTAGATATATATATATTATATATATATATATAATATATATATACATACATACATATACAGTATATATATATATATATATATATATATATATATATATATATATATATATATATATATATATATATATGGAGAGGTACTGATTTAAAAGCTCAAGATAGAGACGACTGGCGTAATCTAACCGGAAAGAAATTATATATATATATATATATATATATATATATATATATATATATATACATATATATATATATACATATATATATATATATATATATATATATATATATATATATATAATTTCTTTCCGGTTAGATTTCGCCAGTCGTCTCCATCTTGAGCTTTTAAATCAATATCTCTCCATTTATCATCTCCCACATCACGCTTCATAGTCCTGATTTGGGCTTTCTACATTATACGATGATAATTAGCGGGGATACGGTAAATAAATTAAAGTAGTTTTCCCTTTAATAGAAAATAAAGTCATTCAGTGAGTGAGCGCAGTAAAGAGCAGTTTTACTGTATTTATTAAGAGCTTGCTAATATTTCAAGAGAAACATAGAGAATGATAATACAAAATATTTAAGAACTAAACTTTTGGAAAACTGTCACTGTAATCTATCCTGTTCGTATTTCTAGGCAGGCAGTTAATTCTAATAGCCAGGCCTTCTCCATCATGAGGCTCAATACTACACAGTATTCTAGAAGTTTTATTCCAGCTGTTACCAAGTTATGGAATGATCTTCCTAATCGGGTAGTTGAATCAGTAGTACTTCAAAAGTTCAAAGTTGGAGCAAATGTTTTTATGTTGACCAGGCTAACATAAGTTTTTTTATAGTTTATATATGACATATCTGTTTTTGACGTTGTTAATATTTTATATAGGACCTATTTGTTTTGATGTTGTTACTGTTTTAGAATGATATATTGTTAATTTATTCTCATCATTTATTTATTTCCTTATTTCCTTTTCTCACTGGGCTATTTTTCCGTATTGGAGCCCTTGAGCTTATAGCATCTTGCTTTTCCAACTAGAGTTGTAGCTTGGCTAGTAATAATAGTAATAATCGACAGTTTCGAAGTTTTTTATTTTTCTTTTTCTTTTTTTGGTTTAATTGGATGAGACGGTTTTTAAGTAATAGTAAAGAAACAAATTCTATTTTACCATTTCTGAACTGAAGAGTTATTGCTAGACGTGAAGGGGAGATTCCATTTATACCTTTTGGAATCTATAGTGTTTCAAAGGAACATGATCTCTGTTATTGTTCTTGCAGAAGGAAGTGGCCTTTTTTTTTTTTTTTTTTTTGAAAGTTAACTTTAAGATAAAATTGTACTTGCTTCTGAGAATTAACATTTTAACGTTACTGTACTGATATGCAAATGTATAATCTGTATATATACGACCATACATCAAAAATGGGTTTTCATAATACATATATATATATATATATATATATATATATATATATATATATATATATATATATATATATGTATGCTTACAAACAAATACATACATATATATACAGTGTATATATATATATATATATATATATATATATATATATAAATGTATATATGTATATATACAAACAAATGCATACATACCTATACAATATATATATATATATATATATATATATATATATATATATATATATATATACATATATATATATATATATATATATATATATATATATATATATACACAACCATTCATCAAAAATAAGTTTTCATAATGCATATATACATATGTATACATACAATCAAACAAATACTTATACATACATACATATACACTATATATGTGTATATATATAGTTATATAAAATATATATAAATAATGATTTTGATATATATTTTAATTGTTCATTAGTTACATCGTTCATCTCTTTCCTTTCCTCACTGGGCTATTTTTCATTTTTTTTTTAAAACTATTATTACCTTAAAATTAAATACAAGATGAACATGCATTATTCAATAACATCCCGATAAGATTGATAAACCAATTAAAAAGTAATCTCTACAGTTACTTTTAGTAAAAGATTATGCATTCCCGGGCAACCTCATCAGCTGGCTACCTCGAGTTATATCGGTAATTATTGGAGCGCCTGTATCCTTCCCTTCAAACATCAACTCTTAATTCTCTACTCTAATAATCTTAACTAGTCTCCACTTGCAAGAGCTTTATTCTTATTCATATCAATAACACAATCTTCTTCTCCAGTACATATGGTGAATTGTCACCACTTGTAAGTTTAGCTTGATTTAAAATTTCAGTAGAGCGAAACTACATAACTGCTTGTTTGATTATCCACGCGTTGTACTCTTATCTGACAGGCTTCCAATGGTCAAACTAGACTTGGTTGAGGAAAAAAAAAAAAAAAAAAAAAAAAAAAAAAAAAAAAAAAAAAACTTTCCATTGTACCGAAATGCTACTGCAATAATAAAGACCTAGGAATGCTAAAAGAAAAAATCGTTTACCTAATACGAATAATCGAAGAAAACTGAATTCTTCAGTCATTTTCCCTGTACAAGATTAAGTTTCTGGGTGGAGCGACACTGAACTAACAACCTCTTCCTTAATTTACTGTACCCTGTATTTGAGCAAAAATCTTTCAGACTTACAGAAACAGACACTAATTTCAGAAACAAAACCAGGATAACCAATCAGGGAAACAGTCACAAAGGTAACTAATTTCATAGTGTCTTCGAGGCTAACCAATCTCTCAACATTGAAAATTAAAGTGTCGGCCAACACTGATGGGGGTACATTCCTTCCCTCAACAACATCGGCAAGATTTTCGTTTAATATAAATTTTTTCAAGAACCTGTCATCATAACTCCTCCATTTAATGTAATGTTTTCCCCAGTTCGTGTATTACAGCTACGATGAAATGCATGTAACATACAATAGTTTCATAGTTCAGCTTTCTTATAAACTTAAAATTATTTTCAGTGAATCGTTGGTTACCAGTTAGGCAATAAAATATAAATCAGAAGCTAGCTTTCAATGAAATTAACCAGTTTAAGGTACAAGTTCCTTTTTTTTTTCTTTTAGAGAGAGAAAAGTAGCCATGCGACTTCCCTTGATGCAAATACATGTTGACTTTTAGACTGGTTTTAATTATGAAAGACTAATTAAATGTATTAGAAATTTAAGTTTAAAACTTTTAAAACCAATAAGTTGTAAAATGCCATTCCAATTCCAACAGATATATTTCAGTATTTTCAAAAAGGACAAACCACGAAGTAGTCAAGATAGAAATTTTATTATAAAATTAAGCCTTTATTTAAAGAAAAAATGGGTTCTGCCAATCCATTAGATATGAACTATTTAAATCTATTGAAATTTGATAGATATTCCAACGAACTGTTATCCAAAGTATCTAAATAACTTTCCAATTTTCTTCAACTACTGGACAACTTGGCAAGAATGTACCTGGCAGAACTGCCCAAATATTGACAATAACTTCGGGAAAAAAAAAATTCTTGCATTAATTGTAAATTTAAAAAAAATTGTGATTTTTAAAACAGAATTCCCACCATGAAAAAAAAAATAATTTCCTTCTGTTACCACTTACCAGTAACCTATTATGCTGAATTTCTAACAATGTTTGTCAAGTATTTCTTCCAGTAAAAACCGATTTTCAAAAAATCATAAAAAAAGTAATACAAATATTTATAGATTATCTTAACAGGATTTCCAGAGAACCACGTATTGACAGAAGATCTGGACAGTATTTCCAGTAACAATCCAACCATACTAAACAGTCATAAGTCGAATTTGAAGTTTATTAGATTCAACGAATCTAGACCTCTAGTAGTTTTATCCTGAAGCCGCACCTAGAGTAGTTTTATCCTGAAGCCGCACCTAGAGTAGTTTTATCCTGAAGCCGCACCTAGAGTAGTTTTATCCTGAAGCCGCACCTAGAGTAGTTTCATCCTGAAGCCGCACCTAGAGTAGTTTCATCCTGAAGCCGCACCTAGAGTAGTTTTATCCTGAAGCCGCACCTAGAGTAGTTTTATCCTGAAGCCGCACTATCTGAAAAAAAAAAAATAATAAATCATCAAAATTTTTTTTTAGTATAAGTTGATCCCTACATAAACTAAAGCCTGTAATGGTGAAAGTCTAACAGTAGGTCTATTATAAAATTACCAATTTAATACAACAATTATTACATTATTATACTTAGAGTCAAGAATGTGATTAACTACGATTACACTCTTATACTTAAAACTCCAAAAGTCAATCTTAAAATATGAAATAAATATAATTTGATATAAATAGCAAGAAAGTTCGGAAAACTTTTAAATTTGTGATCAACAGGCTTTACGTAAACTCCAGAACCTAAATAAAGTACAAAAAATGAGAAAACTCACCTCTAACTTAAAACTAAGGTAAAAGCAAGCCTCCCTATAGCGCACGGTAGAACTTTTCAGGTCTACCGTGCGCTATAGGGAACGTCCTCCCACAGATTGGGGGCGCCGCCCCCAATCGGGGAGGACTGGCTTGCTTGGGATTGAATTAAAATAAAGTATCTAAGTAATGCTCACCTTTTAGTTCAGACAGAAAAATACTTCACCAGATTCCAGCGTTGTCAGCTGTTAGTCTATTTTGCGACACGTGGGCCTGTAGGCAGGAATATAGGCAGGAATAATGCAGGAAACATCGGCTATCAGGAAATATTCTCATTAGAATCTTGAGACTTCCAGGTGATAAGGGGATCACACTTTTCTGAAAGTACAAAATAATCAAGAATGATAAGAAACGAACATTCAATATAACTATGCACAGAAATTATTTATAAACCGGTATGTCAAGACATGGGTACTTGAAATATATTATGTACAGAAATAAGTTACATATATCAACAGACCTAAAATAAACACCAAACGATACTAGTAGCAGTAACTATATTGTAAATCAGCTTTTGACGGAATACTTTACTTACCAACTAAAACAACCGAGTTACCTCGTATAGCGGTTACCACCACCCACTCAACTACTCGTAGACAGTGACACCGCCAAGACAGCATTAGAACGCTTCGCTTTCCCCAGCCAAGGACTCTCAAAACAGAGACAGGTAGCACCTATGACAACGTAATTACCCCTCGCTTGGTCCATTTCTTAAGAGACAACTTTGCAGTGGCCAAGAACTAAAGCTATTATTTCCAAATTATCGACTTACTTCTTTAACTATCTAGGTCTATTACATATACGTGGAAACAGGTGTATGTTTGATTTTGTGTGTATATATATATATATATATATATATATATATATATATATATATATATATATAGTATACACACTCATACATATATATACAATATATATATATATATATATATACAGTATATATATATATATATATATATATATATATATATATATATATATATATATACACACACATATGTATATATATACATATATATGTATATATATATATAGTATACACACACATATATATATATATACAATATATATATGTATATATATATATATATATATATATATATGTGTGTGTGTGTGTATACTATATACATATATATATATATATATATATATATATATATATATATCAATATATATATATATATATATATATAGATATATATATATATATATATATATATATATATATATATATACTGTATATATATACGTATATATATAAATATATATATATATATATATATATATATATATATATATATATATATAAATATATATATAAATATATATATACATATATATATATATACATATATATATATATATATATATATATATATATATATATATATATATATAAACAGTTTAACTGCATACAGTTTATGGTGAACAGGCTGACATAAGTATTTTTATAGTTTATATATGACATATCTGTTTTGACGTTGTTACTGTTTTTAGAATGATTTATGGTTAATTTCCTGTTATCGTTTATTTATTTCCTTATTTCCTTTCCTCACTGGGCTATTTTTCCCTATGGGAGCCCCTGTGCTTATATAAAATATATAATATATATAATATATAATATATATAAATAAATGTATATATTTATATATATACATATATTCAGTATATATATATATATATATATATATATATATATATATATATATATATATATATATATTGTATATTATATATATTACATATTATATATATATATATATATATATATATATATATATATATATATATATATATATATATATATATATATATTTAATAGGTAGTAGGTTGGCCAGGGCACCAGCCGGCCGTTGAGATACTACCACTAGAGAGGTATTGGATCCTTTGACTGGCCAGACAGTAATGCATTGGATCCCTCTTTCTAGTCACGGATTATTTTTTCTTTGCCTACACTTACACAGAATAGTCTGGCCTATTCTTTACATATTCTCGTCTTTCCTCATACATCTGACAACAATGAGATACTTAACACTTCTTCACCCAAGTGGTTAATTACTGTACTGCAATTTGTTCAGTGTACTTTCCTCTTGGTAAGGGTAGAAGAGACTCTTTAGCTATGGTAAGCAGCTCCTCTAGGAGAAGGACACTCCAAAATTAAACCATTGTTCTCTAGTCTTGGGTAGTGCCATAGCCTCTGTACCATGGTCTTCCACTGCCTTGGGTTAGAGTTCTCTTGCTTGAGGGTACACTCGGGCACACTATTCTATCTTATTTTTTTTCTTCCTCTTGTTTTTTTGAAATGGTGTGTTGGGCAGGCTTAATAGAAGGGCCATGGATGCCTGGTGGTTTATCAAGAGGTTGTCTTTTCCTTTTTCTGATTTTTTCTTCTCAAAACCATCCTTACTGTCCTCCCTTCAGTTGAAGTGGCTATCCTGGAGGGTATTTAGCCTTGCATGGTGTATCGGCTCCTCCATGTTGACCAGTTTTTCCGACTTTTTACTATAGTCTATGGGTATCATCAATCACTTTTTTTATTATTCTGTACATATTGTTTTTGTTATAATTCTTGTTAATCTAGTTTTTAAGTATGATGTCTCTTTTTTATTTCTATTAATTCTTATGCTGTCTGGAGACATTGAGCAAAATCCGGGACCAGTACGTCCTAGATTTCGTCAATGTCGTCTTCTGTATTGCAATATTCGTGGTCTTCATGCAAATATCCAAGACCTTACAGTTGCGTCCAGACAGTATGATATTCTTTTGTGCTCAGAAACTTTGGTTTCTAATATGAGGCACTCATCTGAGCTCCTTATAACTGGTTTTAAGAAGCCAATAATGCTGAAACGTGATGCCATTCCTAGGGCCAGGGGAATGGCGGTGTATATTAGGACCGAGTACCCTGCTTCTCATAAGTCCTGCTATCAATGTGGATGTCATGAGATTCAGGTAATAAAAGTTTGTGGCAGGCATAACAACTTTTATTTGTGTTCGATCTACCGGAATCCAGACATGGATGATTCTATCTTCGATTGTCTTCTTACCATTATGGCTAAGATACAAGAAGATGATAGAAAGGCTTCTTTTGTCTTTGTTGGTGATTTTAATGCTCACCATAGGGAGTGGTTAAGTTCTATCTCTCCTACCGATCGCCATGGCTTAAGAGCTTTAGACTTTGCCTCTGAATCAGGCTGTGAGCAAATCATAAATGAAGCTACTCACAGGTCTGGTAATTGCTTGGACCTGTATACACTGACTCCCCTGGCGTTATAACTAGTAAGGTTGATTCTCCAGTTGGGACTTCTGATCATGCCTTGATTTCATTATTAGTGAAGACTGAGCAGCCTGTCCCTGATATATCATATTACTGTAAAATTTATATGAAATCCCAAGCAGACTGGAATGGGATTTTGCATGATCTTTTGTGCTTGAATTGGTCACAATTATATAATAGTGTAGATCCTGTTGTCTCTTTGAATGAGAATCTAGTCAACATAATTGATAGGCGTATCCCTTCTCGTGTGCTAAGGTACCGAATGAAGGACAAACCGTGGTTCAATGATGATTGTAGACGTGCTTATTTGGAGAAGCAGGAGGCCTATCACCTTTGGAAGGGTAACAGATCAGATTTGACCTGGAACAACTATACTCAGCTTCGAGCTTTTGCTCAGAGAGTTTATGCCTCAACTGAAAAGGAGTACAATTTAATCATAAAAGAAACCCTCTCTGGTACAACTCAGGAACATAAATGGTGGTCTACCCTTAAATCTGCACTCTTTGGTGTAGATGCAACAGTTCCTCCTTTACTTAAACCAGATGGCTCAGTCACTCACTGTCCAAAGGAAAAGGCATCCCTTTTGGCTGATGTTTTTGACAGTAAACAGAGTAATGAAAAACTTGAACTTCCTTATTCCTGTTTTCCTGAGGCTAAACTAACTAGTTTAGCTTTTCGATCTCGTGAGATTAAAGCTCTGTTGATGGACCTTGATGCTTATGGAGGTGTAGACCCAAATGGTATTTTTCCTTTGTTTTTTATAAAGACAGCAGATTTCTTAGCTCCAAAGTTATCTGTTATTTTGCGCAAGTTAGCAAGAAGAGGAGCTTTTAGCACTTGTTGGAGAATTGGTAATGTTACTCCTCTATGTAAATGTGTTTGTGGTAGCTCAAGTCCCACTGATTACCGCCCAATTTCCATAACTCCCATATTATCTAAAGTTTTTGAACGTCTTCTGGCAAAACGTCTTAATAGGTTTGCTGAAGGTAATCATCTATTCCCTAGTTTGCAATTTGGTTTTCGTAAAGGCCTTGGAGCATGTGATGCCCTTCTTACAATCTCCAATGCAGTACAGAAATCCCTTGATTGTAGTCGTGAAGTTCGTATGATTGGCCTTGATTTTAGTGCTGCCTTTGACCGTGTTGATCATGAGGCCCTTGTTTTCAAACTGAAACAGTTGGGAGTGGGTGGGTCGTTTCTTAGCATTATTATTGATTTTTTAAGTAGTAGATCTCAAAGAGTAGTTGTTGATGGGCACCATAGTGAGTATAGGAATGTGATATCCGGTGTTCCACAGGGTAGTGTTCTTGGCCCATTACTTTTCATACTATATACACATGACATGTGGTTTGGCCTAGAAAATAAGCTTGTTGCATATGCAGATGATGCTACTCTCTTTGCATCAATTCCATCCCCTGAATGTAGACCTGGGGTTGGTGAATCCCTTAATAGAGATCTAGCTAAAATTAGTGCATGGTGCAAGTTATGGGGTATGAAGTTGAATCCTAACAAAACTCAAAGTATGATTGTAAGTAGGTCAAGGACGGTGGCTCCTCAACATCCGGATCTCAGTATTGATAATGTTTCTTTAAATTTGTATGACTCTTTCAAAATTTTAGGTGTGATTCTCGACAGCAAATTTACTTTTGAGAAACATATAAGGTCTGTGTCTTCTTCAATTGCACAAAAAATTGGCTTATTGAGAAAGTCTCTTAAGATATTCGGTGATCAATCTATTCTGAAGAAGTGTTTTAATTCTTTTATTCTACCATGTTTTGAGTATTGTTCTCCTGTCTGGTCTTCAGCTGCTGATTCTCATCTTAATTTGTTGGACAGAAACTTACGGTCTATTAAATTTCTTATTCCTGATCTAGATATTAATCTCTGGCACCGTCGTTCAATTAGTTCATTATGCATGTTGCATAAGATTTTTCATAACTCTGACCATCCTTTACATTCAGATCTCCCTGGACAATTCTATCCTGTTCGTAATACTAGGCTGGCAGTTAATTCTAATAGCCAGGCCTTTTCCATCATAAGACTCAATACCACGCAGTACTCTAGAAGTTTTATTCCAGCTGTTACCAAGTTGTGGAATGATCTTCCTAATCGGGTTGTTGAATCAGTAGAACTTCAAAAGTTCAAAGTTGGAGCAAATGCTTTTTTGTTGACCAGGCGGACATGAGTCTTTTTATAGTTTATATATGACATATTTGTTTTTGAAGTTGTTCATAGTTTATATATGACATATCTGTTATGACGTTGTTACTTTTTTTAGAATGATTTACTGTTAATTTGTTCTCTTCAGTTATTTATTTCCTTATTTCCTTTCCTCACTGGGCTATTTTTCCCTATTGGAGCCCCTGGGCTTATAGCATTTTGCTTTTCCAATTAGGGTTGTAGCTTGGATAGTAATAATAATAATAATAATATGTATATACTGTATATACACACAATATATATATATATATATATATATATATATATATATATATATATATATATATATACTGTATATATATACGTATATACATACAGTATATATATAAATATATATATATATATAGATATATATATATATATATAAATATATATATATAAATATATATATACATATATATTTATATATATATATATATATATATATATATATATATATATATATATATATATATATATAAACAGTTTAACTGCATACAGTTTATGGTGAACAGGCTGACATAAGTCTTTTTATAGTTTATATATGACATATCTGTTTTGACGTTGTTACTGTTTTTAGAATGATTTATGGTTAATTTCCTCTTATCGTTTATTTATTTCCTTATTTCCTTTCCTCACTGGGCTATTTTTCCGTATGGGAGCCCTTGTGCTTATATAAAATATATAATATATATAATATATAATATATATAAATAAATGTATATATTTATATATATACATATATTCAGTATATATATATATATATATATATATATATATATATATATTGTATATTATATATATTACATATTATATATATATATATGTGTGTTTATATATATACATATTTTTATACATAAATAAATAAATATATATATACATATATATATATATGTGTGTGTGTGTGTGTAAAAATATATCACTAGAATTATGCAAGTGGTAATATTCTTGGTCTTGAAATTTCTATTTCAACAGTAGTTTATACAATCAAATGAGTTTATTCATAACATGGGTGCATGTATTCTCTAATTACAGAAAATGTGTTTTACTTGTATAATGATTTTGGGTGATTTTGCAATCTTTGGCAAAATAATACAAAAGCAATTCATATCATTGACATGAGAGAGAGAGAGAGAGAGAGAGAGAGAGAGAGAGAGAGAGAGAGAGAGAGAGAGAGAGAGAGAGAGAGAGAGAGAGCCTTTGAAGTACGTGAGAGTTGGAAATTTTTTCCACAGAAATGTGAGAATAGATGGCTAGTCAGGTAGTATGACGGAGCCCGAGTCAATATAGGGTTTTTTCCTTAAGCTTAATTGAAATATTCTTAATAAATATGAGGAAAACAGACAGCAAAAATGCATAGCAGCCGATATAGGGACATGTAATGAGATTTTTTTTTTTTACTAAGAAAATTTACAGTTTCATATAGTTTACTTTTATACAAATATATATTTGTAATACAGACATTTATACAATTTATTATTATCATTATTATTATTATTATTGTTATTATTATTATTATTATTATTATTATTATTATTATTACTTGCTAAGCTACAACACTAGTTGGAAAAGCAGGATGCTATGAGGCCAGGGGCCCAAATAAGGAAAATATCCCAGTGAGAAAAGGAAACAAGGAAAAATAAAATATATTAAGAATAGTAACAACATTAGAATAAATATTTCCTATGTAAACTATAAAAGATTATAACAAAACAATAGGAAGAGAAATTAGATAGAATAGTGTGCCCGAGTTTACCCTCAAGCAAGAAAATTCTATGCTAACCCAAGACAGCGGAAAACCATGGTACAGGGGCTTTGACACTACCAAAGACTAGAGTCATCAGAATGTGATTGATAAATCATCATTTACATCTAATTTTTCCCTGTTGGAGCCCTTGGGCTTATAGCATTTTGCTTTTCCAACTGGGGTTGTAGCTTGGCTAGTAATAATAATAATAATAATAATAATAATAATAATAATAATAATAATAATAATAATAATAATAATAATAATAATATTACCTGATCAGGGCCATTATAAAAACGAATTATTTGAAATTCTATTCCATCGAGTATTAAAAAAAAAATAGTAATTCAAATTTAAAAGTATGAGGTTCTCATATTTCAATTTTAGAAAAATAAGTGAAACAATAAAAAAATTGATAAAAGTCCTTAGGCAATTAATTAACTTTGTCAAACTACCAAGAATCCATTTAAAATTCTTTCGAATTTTTGGATTTTTTTTTAAACCATTCCACGTTTTTTCCCGATTCTTTTCCATCAAAAGAATCCCTTTTCAAAATGAAAGTGAATATTTCATAGTCTGTGGTTTCATCTGAATAGACGGAGATAACTTATTTCAACTTTTAAAAGATTGGAGTAACACATCACTTCAAAGTTAAATTCAATCAGTTGGTTCTCTCTCTCTCTCTCTCTCTCTCTCTCTCTCTCTCTCTCTCTCTCTCTCTTTTTATATTAGCTTTTGCTGTTGTTTGCAGGTGAATACATAATTTAGGAATATATATATATATATATATATATATATATATATATATATATATATGTATATATATATGTATATATATATATATGAATAGATATATGTAAATAAAACCAAAATTTTTCTTTTTTCTCAAGAATTACTTAAATAACATTGTATTTCGGTAACTGAAACAATTAGAATTTAATTCCTAATTTATCAATCATATAAAAATGTAAAGATTCCAAAAATGGAAAACTTCGAAAAGTAAAATGCTCAGGAAAAGAAACATAACAATATTAGAGTTCCCTTGCTTGAAGGTGCACTCGGGCACACTATTCTATCTTAATTCTCTCCCTCTTGTTTTGTTAAAGTTTTTATAGTTTATATAGGAGATGATTATTTTAATGTTGTTGCTCTTCTTAAAATATCTTATTTTTCTTCGTTTCCTTTCCTCACTGAGCTATTTTCCCTGTTGGAGCCCCTGGGCTTATAGCATCCTGCTTTTTCAACTAGGGTTGTAGCTTAGCAAATAATAATAATAATAATAATAATAATAATAATAATAATAATAATAATAAAATATGCATTGTATTCTTTTAAGGAAATAAATAAACGTAATATTTTTTTTTTCAGGTAACTTTCATATATCAGTTATATTATAGAATGTATTATTATTATGAATAATCTCTCGAAGGGAGGATTATTATAAATGTCTTGGGAGCGTTAAGCGCAGATCTAGCAATTTCGAAAAGGGGTGGGGGTTTGGAGTTGGGGGGGGGTGTTAGAAAACATGACCTAGGCAGCTGGGGCCCAGTGGGTCACTATAATGCCCCCAGAGGCCGACGCAATTTTAAGGTATTTTAGAGCTATTTTTCATGTTTTTTTTAATCCATTTTCACCTTATAATTGATTATAGTTAAAAGGCATTATGCAATAACAACATCCCGATGTAGATATATAAAACATTTCAGCAGTAATCTCTTCAATCAATTTTATTATTATTATTATTATTATTATTATTATTATTATTACTAGCCAAGCTACAACCCTAGTTGGAAAAGCAAGATGCTATAAGCCCAAGGGCTCCAACAGGGAAAAATAGCCCAGTGAGGAAAGGAAATAAGGAAAGAAATAAATGACGAGAATAAATTAACAATATGTCATTCTAAAAACAGTAACAGCGTCAAAACAGATGTCCTATATAAACTATTAACAACGTCAAAAACAGATATGTCTTATATAAACTATAAAAAGACTCATGTCAGCTGCTCAACATAAAAACATTTGCTCCAACTTTGAACTTTTGAAGTTCTACTGATTCAATTACCCGATTAGGAAGATCATTCCACAACTTGGTAACAAATACATGACTATACATTACCGGAAAACCCCATCAGCTGACAACTACCTCTAAACTTCTAAAGTATATTCTAGTTATTGGAGCGCCTGCGTCCTTCCGTTCAACTATCAACTATCAATTCTCGACTATACTCAATTCTTTTTAATGAGGCGCATCTGCACTGACTCGCAGCGGTGCCCTTTTAGCTCGGAAAAGTTTCTTGCTCTCTGATTGATTAGAATTATCTTGTCCAACCAATCACCGATCAGGAAACTTTTCCGAGCTAAAAGGGCACCCCTGCGAGTCGGTGCAAATGTGCCTCACTAAAAAGAATTGACTATAGTCGAATTTTAGTTAGTATCTCCACTTCTGTCAATTTGATTTATATTAGAAACACAATCTCTTCATTTCTAATTCATATAGTGATT
Organism: Palaemon carinicauda; assembly: GCF_036898095.1. Lineage (NCBI taxonomy): Eukaryota > Metazoa > Arthropoda > Malacostraca > Decapoda > Palaemonidae > Palaemon > Palaemon carinicauda. Next base: position 9,328,692 of record NC_090735.1, read on the forward strand.
TTTTTACCTCTTCGGAGAGAGAGAGAGAGAGAGAGAGAGAGAGAGAGAGAGAGAGAGAGAGAGGGGTGTTTTCAATGTTCTACATCTAGCTATACTACAATCTTCTTGTAGCAACTATGGAACGGAAGATGATGATTATTCACTTTTGGTTTTATTAGACTTTGAAGGTTTTTGTAAAATTCAAGCTTTACTCCATAAATTTTTTTAATTTCTTCATATTAGACATTTACATCTGATTTTGATAAATACATATAAGAGGGGAGAGAGAAATTGAATACAGTATTAAATAGAAAATAATATGTTTATCGATGTATTAGAAAATACAATTTTAGAGTATCAGGTGTGAAAATGCAACAGGTTCAACAGCAGAAATCAACTTAGGGGATCCAAAGTATTTGAGTTCATAAGAATGAGAACTGTAATGTGATTGAAAAAAATATGACAGATGTGTGATTACGAGAGAGGGAGAATAAGAGAGATTGAATATATATATATATATATATATATATATATATATATATATATATATATATATATATATATATATATTATCATTATTATTATTATTACTATTATTATTATTACTAGCTAAGCTACAACCCCAGTTAGAAAAGAAAGATGCTATAAGCCCAAGGGCTCCATCAGGGGAAAATAGCCCAGTGAGGAAAGGAAATAAGGAAATTAATAAACGATATCAGAAGTAATGAAAATTAAAATAGAATACTTTTAAAACATTAACAACATTACAACATATTTAATTTATAAACTATAAAAGGACTTCTGCAATGAACATATTCATATAGTTGGTAAAAGCTTAAAAAGGTAAAGCGTAGATCAAATATTTAGCTCACGCTGTTAAGAATTTGTATAAAAAAAGGGTAAAAGTCTGGTAACATTTATTCCTGGATTTTTACCATTTTAAAAACGGCTATATTGACGAAAAGGAATGATATCACGATTAACAACCCGTAAAAGATAATAACAAAGTAGGGTAAAATTACAGTCACCTGTATTTTACTGAGATAGGGTTGAGAATAGTATATTAGGAGAATTTCCGATGAAAATAAGTTTTTTTTTTTTTCTTTTTTTTTTCAAACAGTGCAGGTCACGAAGAAACAATTTCATCGCCTGAAACGTCATCAATTTCTGAGTTAAACCTCCACCATGAAACTCACACCTGCCAAAATGTCATTAAAAATATATATATTTCTTTATAATGAACTATTGCTATTCATTTAATTAGTATTAAAAGCTTAAAAAGGTAAAACGTAGACAAAAAGTCATTAAAATTTATATATTTCTTTATAATGAACTATAGCTATTCATTTAATTAGTATTTAAAGCTTAAAAAGGTAAAACGTAGACCAAATATTTAGCTCAGGTCACGCAAGAACAATTTCATCAACTGCAAACGTCAGCATTTTCTGAGTTAAAACTCGACTATAAAATTCGCACCCACCAAAATGTCTTGAGTTTTATACCGCCAGATTTCAGACTAGCACTTCCTGATCAGTTAATAGCCTTCGCAGACCTGATTTAAATGGTTAGGTGGACCGGATTACCAACTGTGTGTTGATCCCTTCTATCCCTCTGGTTAGGGAAACCTCATGTCCTGCCGTCTTTCATGGCAAAGTGACCCGTAATATGTAAGATCATGAAAAATAAAAAGATCTTGAAAAAAAGTAATGCATTGATTTTCGACTCTCTTTGATCAATGATTTGGGGATACGTGCTCCTTGCTTAGCCTTTGGGTTTATCTGTTTTCTGTGAAAATAAGGTAATAGATATTTTTTTGTTGGTGAGAGAGAGAGAGAGAGAGAGAGAGAGAGAGAGAGAGAGAGAGAGAGAGAGAGAGAGAGAGAAACAAGCTTTCATTCTTAGAGAGAGAGAGAGAGAGAGAGAGAGAGAGAGAGAGAGAGAGAGAGAGAGAGAGAGAGAGAGAGCCTTACCTTATTGCCTTATTTTTTGTTTGGGTTCCCCCAGGTCCCTCAGTGTGAGGCACCTCGTATATCCACCAGAGAGTTGCTAATGCATCTTCCGGTGTATTTTGCATCTTCCAGTCTTGGATGGTCTGGGATGCATCTTAGGTATTTATCGAGCTTATTCTTAAACACATCTACGCTCACTCCTGATATGTTTCTTAGATGAGCTGGCAGCACATTAAATAGTCGTTGCATTATCGATGCTGGTGCGTAGTGGATTAATGTCCTGTGCGCCTTTCTTAGTTTACCTGGAATATTTTTTGGCACTATTAATCTACCTCGGCTTGCTCTTTCTGATATTTTAAGCTCCATGATGTTTTCAGTAATTCCTTCTATTTGCTTCCATGCTTGTATTATCATGTAGCGTTCTCTTCTCCTTTCTAGACTGTATAGTTTTAAAAATTGCAGTCTTTCCCAGTAGTCAAGGTCCTTAACTTCTTCTATTCTAGCAGTATAGGACCTTTGTACACTCTCTATTTGCGCAATATCCTTTTTGGTAGTGTGGGTACCATATCACATTGCAGTACTCGAGTGTACTACGTAAAGTTTTGTAAAGCATAATCATGTGTTCAGCTTTTCTTGTTTTAAAGTGTCTGAATAACATTCCCATTTTTGCTTTACATTTAGCCAACAGTGTTGCTATTTGGTCGTTGCATAACATATTCCTATTTAACATTACACCAAGGTCTTTAATTGCTTCCTTGTTTGTGATTGTCTTATTATTAGGTCCCTTGTATGCATACACCATTCCTTCTCTGTTTCCATAATTTATTGATTCGAATTTATCGGAGTTAAATAACATCCTATTTATCTCCGCCCATTCATATATTTTGTTTAGATCTCTTTGTAGTGAGTTCCTATCCTCATCACAAGTAATTTCTCTACTTATTCTTGTGCCATCGGCGAAACTTCTCACTACGGAGTTTTCAACATCACAGTCTATGTCTGAGATCATAATAACAAACAGCAGTGCAGCTAATACCGTACCTTGTGGCACACCCGATATTACCTGGGCTTCATCTGATTTCTCGTCATTTGCAACCACTATCTGTTTTCTGTTTTGCAGGAATTCTTTTACCCATTTTCCTATCTTTCCTACAATATCATGCTTTCTCATTTTTTTCTCCAATATGTTATGGTCTACCTTGTCAAAGGCTTTTGCAAAATCTAGATAGATCACATCTGTGTCTTTTTCATTTATCATATTTTTGTATATGTTTTCATAGTGTGCTATCAGTTGGGTCTGTGTACTTTTTCCAGGCACGAAACCGTGTTAACCCATAATAAACAAATTATTTTTGACCAAATGGTTCATTATTTTCTGTTTTATTACCCTCTCATACACTTTCATAATATGTGATGTTAGACTAACAGGTCTATAATTGCTTGCCTCTAGTCTTGATCCACTTTTGAAGATAGGGGTTATATAAGCTAATTTATGTTTAACATATATCTCGCTTATATCTACACTTTGTCTTAGCAGTATTGCAAGCGGCTTCGCGATAGTGTTTGCAGTTTTTTTTAACAAAATCGCTGGAACTCCATCTGGTCCGGCTGCCGATCCATTTTTAATTTCGTTTATAGCCTTGACAATATCTGCTTCATTAATATCTATATCCGTTAGATATTCAACATTTTCTTCTCTCATTTCTGTTTCATTATTCTCATTCGCAATTCTTGGCGTGAACTCACTCTTATATTTTTCTGCTAATATGTTGCATATTTCCTTTTTTTTCATTCGTTTGCCGTCCTTCAATTCTTAGAGGGCCTATTTCTATTCTCCCTTTATTCATCTTTTTTGCATAGGAGTAAAGTACTTTGGGGTTTCTTTTTATATTTTGAAGTGTCCTTTCTTCTAAGTCCCTTTTTTCATTTTCTTTCGACTGTATAATCTTTTGTTCTGCATTTTCTATCTTACATTTTATTTCCCTCATTTTCCACACATTTTTTTCTTTTGCAAGATTTTTCTTCTACTTTCTAATTTTCTGAAATAAGATCCTTCTGTCTCTTGGTATGCACGTCTTTTGTTTATTGTTTTTTTTTCGGTACATATTTTTCAACAATTTTCTCCAGTATTTTGTACGGTATGTCCGTATTTACCTGTATATTATCACTTACAAATACATTTTTCCATTCTTTATTCAGTTCTTCATTTATTTCTGACCATTTTATATTCTTACTGTAAAAATTATATTTTCCATATCCTTCCCAAAGTTTTGTGCTTTTATTAATTCTGCGATCACTTGCTTTGGAATGAACTATCAATTCTATGACATTGTGGTCTGAAATTCCCGTGTTATATACTATTATTTCTTTAACATAATTCACCTCATTCACAAATACTAGATCTAGGACATTTTCCTTTCTTGTTGGAATGGGGTTTATTTGTTGCATATTATTTTCTAATAGCATATCTTGAAGCTTTTCAAATTGCCTTTTATCTTCTGCGCTACTATTACTCTCTTTTTTATATGTATACATACAACCACTTTCTTCTATCCGTTCTTTCCAATCCACGTAAGGAAAGTTAAAATCTCCGGATAGGAGTATATTCCAGTCTTTATGGTTTCTACATATATCATCTATTTTTTCTATTATTATGCCAAACTCCTTAGTATTTGGGGGTCTGTAAACTACAATATTCACTAGTTTTTCAAATTCAAATTCTACCGCAATCAATTCACATTCTGTGTTGCTGTATTTTTCACAGACTTTTCCTTGATTTATGTCTCTTCCATATATTGCGGTTCCCCCTTGATTCCTATTTTTTCTGTCTGATCTATAAGTTTGGAAACCCTTTATCTGGTCATCACTGCCAGTCTCTTGGGAATACCATGTTTCACTTATATTTAATATATCTATTTTTTCAATTTGGGTTAGTTCTTCTAGGAACTCTATTTTCCTTTTAGAGTTACTCGTGACTAAACCCTGTGCATTCATCACTATTATGGTTTGTGTTTCATTCCCATTATTTAATATTGGTAATAATATGGATTCTCCCATGCTTCCTTCCTGTTCTGATATGATGTTCTTTTCTTCATTTCTCGGAATTCTGCCATTAAAAAATCCAACTTTTCCATAATATTTGTTCTTTCGCCTTCATACTTATTTTTGTGTGTAAACCTGCAATTATCCCCATATCTGCACCAACCCCTGGCATTATAGATGCATTCTTTGTAGTTGGGCTCTATTTGTGGAGATTTGGGTTGAAAGGCCTTTTTTGGTGCATAGTGCGGTATATACGCAGCCTGCTTTTTTTGTTTCTTTTTTTGTTTCATTTTTGTTTTTCTTTTCAGTTTGCTGAGTTTTCTTACTCTCATTCATAGTTGCAGGATGCATATATCGACATTTTTTGTTGAAACTGCATCCTTTTCCTTCTTTTAGGGTTTTTCATATTTTTGGATGGAGATCTCTGCATTCGTCTCCATATCCGTCTAAATACGCACATTTACCATATATTTCATAATTATGGCATATCTTTGGATGCTTGTAGTAGCATCTTTCGCCAAATCTGCAATTCCCTCTTTTCAGCATATTACAGACTATATCTTTCTTTTCTTTTTTTTCTTGTTCTTGCTCTTTCCTAAAAGTATGTAGGTCCGGGTAGAGTCTCTTGGGTCTATTATTTGTTTCCATCTGATAATTTATTTCTTCATAAGTATGTTGTTGGATGGCATCATAAGTTATATCAATGATTTCCTCTGCATCCTTACACATATCCTGTTCATTTTTCTCTTCTTCTTCTTCTTCTTCTTCTTCTTCTTCTTCTTCTTCTTCTTCAACTATTTGCAGATTTAGTCTCGACTTAATTATATTTTCTATCCAGACTAAGCATGTTGAGCAGAATACCTTTGTCTCTATTTTTTATTTTTTGCTGTATTTCAGCACATGTGGGGTGTGTTGGAACATGACAGGCATTACATTTTCTAATCAGTTGTTGAGGATTATTAATGGAATACCATATCTTACATGTATTACACCATTTTGGCATTCTTTTTCCCAATGCACCAATCAGCATATTCACCATATTGGACTTGTTATTGTTCTTTGATGGAATGTGTTGATTGATGTAGACTTTCTTTATAAGTCTCTTTATCACTTGGATCTTCTTTGGAATTTCTTCTATTATTTTGCTGATGTTTTCCGCAGATTTGTTCCAGTTTATTGGATCATATTGTTTCAATATGTCTGCGAATATTTTTCTGTCACACTGGTTAGAGTTACTAGTGACCTCTGTTATCAGACGGTCGAGCTCCTGTTTCGCCAACTCATGGAATTTGCTTTTGCTGACTCCAGCGATGTCTCTCCACGAGTTGCCTGTGTTATACAATGCCATCTTGATCAGATTTTTATTAATTCACAAGATAACTATCCTATGCCGACGTTTTATCCCACTTTTCTGCCCTCAAACTAATCACCGACTATTCACGAAAACTTGTAGCTATATTTCACTCGATAGCCTTTTGTTATCTGCGTTAAATCAGGATATTTTTAGGGACGCACAAGTGTTCACTCACCGGCACACAAATACAGAGAGAGGGGGGGGAACAAGCTTTTATTCTTAGAGAGAGAGAGAGAGAGAGATTCATCCTTAGAGTGATATATATAGCAGTGTTATCATTATTATTATTATTACTATTATTATTATCATTATTATTATTACTTGCTAAGCTACTACCCTAGTAGGAAAAGTAGCATGCTATAAGCCCGGGTGCTCCTACAGGGAAAATAGCCCAGTGAGGAAAGGAAACAAAGAAAAATAAAATATTTTGAGAACAGTAACATTAAAATAAATATTTCGTATATAAACTATAAAAATTTTAACAAACCTTAACAAAACAAGTAGAAGATAAATAAGATAGAATAGTGCGCCTGAGCGTACCCTCAAGCAACTATAGATGTAAGGTTTTCTTCCAAAATGTGCAAAATTAATTCTAAAGTTTAGTTCATAGATCAAATAGTATTTTAAGTAAAAAAATGACAAGATTCTAGCCACTTTTTGTCATTTCTTTTTAGTCTTGTATCTTGAATTTTCCTTTCGTGAATTTAATGTTAATTAGGTTTATTTCTTAAGAAATATTAAGATAAACTATTTAATTATAAACGACTGAAAGATATGATAATCATCATCATCATCATCATCATCATTATGAAACTTATATTAATGAAAAAAAAATTTAAACTCAATAAGGAATAGAAAATGAAATATAAAAAGAATTATTTTTTGGAGGGAAATAAAGTTTTTATTAAATTCTAGAAAATTTAGTGATCCAAATTTATAACTCAAAATAAATATAAGTGTTGATGAGATAAAAATGACCTTTGCAGTTTAAAAAAAAATAAATGTTTATGAAATTCTAGAAAATTTCGCAATAAAAATGATAAATCAAAATAAGTGTTTATGAGATAAAAATGACTTTATGATATTTTCTATAATGCTTAAAGGAATAAATATAAAAAGTAGAGGGCTTGTGTAACCCACATTAGAACAATAGTCCAGATTAGAAGATGAAATATTCGAATTTTATAGTTTAATAATTGCTAATAACTCACTGAACTCATCGTTATAGTGATTATTGTGTTATCGTTTTTATTAGATTTATTTCACTAGATTGGATTTATATTTCAGTATTATTTAATTAGAAAAAAAAAATAATTTTTGTAGTCTCACTTCATTGAAAAAAAAAAATTGCAAATGGCTTGCATGGTATATGATTGTGTGTGTGTGTGTGTGTATGTGTGTGTATGCGTGTGTGTACGTGTGTGTGTTTTCCTTAACTTTTTATTCAGAATACACCCTGAAGAAATAGTCACATCATTAAAAAAGAAAAAAATGAAAATGAAAATAAAATTTGCAAGTGGCTTGCATGGTATATGATTTTGTGTGTGTATGTGTGTATGTGTGTGTGTTTTTCTTAACTTGTTACTCAGACTACACCCTGAAGAAATCGTCACATCATTAAAAAAAAGGAAAAAAAGAAAAAAAAATTGCAAGTTGCTTGCGTGGTTTATGATTTTGTATGTGTGTTTGTGTATGCGTGTGTATGTGTGTGTTTTTTTATTAACTTGTTATTCACCCTATACCCTGAAATTGAAAAATGAAAAAAAAATGCAAGTGGCTTGCGTGGTATATGATTTTGTATGTGTGTGTGTGTGTGTGTATGCGTGTGTATGTGTGTGTGTTTTCATTAACTTGTTATTCACCCTATACTCACCCTGTGCTCTTCCAAAGGTCACGGAACTTAAGGGCTGCTCAGGAGATATTAAATCTAATTAGCTATGGGTGAATCGAAATACCATAGTCATTAGACTCATTAATTCGTTATCATATCCTGGAGTTCTTCCTGTAAAATCTCAGATAAAGTTGTTTACAACTTTTTCCTTTCAAATAAATTGAGATTTTAATTTTTAGTTAGTTTTTTATATAGGTCATTTGGTTCAAAAGTTCAGTAACCTTAATTTGCGCACTTGAACAATTTCGTCCAATTTGGTAAGTATTAGCGCAGAGATATTATTATTATTATTATTATTATTATTATTATTATTATTATTATTATTATTGTTATTTTATTATTATTATTATTATTATTATTATTATTATTATTATTATTTTCATTATTATTATTATTATTATTATCATCATCATCATTATTATCACCTACTAAGCTACAGCCCTAGTTCAAAAAGCAAGATGCTACAAGCCCACGGGCTCCAACAGGGAAAACTAGCTCGGCGAAGAAAGGAAACAAGGAAATAAATAAACATCAGAAGTAATTAATAATCAAAATAAACTATCTTAAGAACAGTAACAACATTAAAATAGATCTTTCATATGTAAACTATAAATAACTTTAAAAAAACAAGAGGAAGAGAAATAAGATAGAACAGTGCGGCTGAGTGTACCCTTAAGCAAGAGAATATTAAAACTAGCCCAATACAGAGGAAGCCAATGGAACAGAGGCTATGACACTATGCAAGTCCAGAGAACAATGATTTAAAGGTTTAAATACCACTCATGAATAGCAGAGGCAAGGGAGTGTGACATTGCCCTATCAAGCAGGACAATGCCCTAGAGACTGACCATATATACATACGTATGATCAGCGCCCAAGGCCCCTCTCCACACAAGCTGGGACCAAGGAGGGCAAGGTAATGACTGCTGATAACTCAGCAGATAGACCTATCGGCTCCCCGAAACCCCCCATCCTTAGCTCACAAGGATGGTGAGGTGGCATCGACCAAAGGAACTAACAAGTTTGAGCGGGATTCGAACCCCAGTCTGGCGTTCACCGGTCAGGGACGTTGACTTTTCATTAATTCATGTTTTTTTTTTTTTTTTTTTTTTTTTTTTTTTTTTTTTTTTTTGGAGAGGTTCCCAATGGGTGAAGGAATAATGCCCTTCCTATTAAGTTTCCATAAGCTGAAAACCAAATAATTACATTACACCTTAAGCTAGAGGATATCATTAATGCTCATACTTCTGTTATTTTTATTGCAGTTAAATCTGCAGAAAATTGTTTATCTGATGATAAAAACGTGAAATTTGGCAGAAGTTAACACACGAAGTTCCCTTAGGTAGCCATTTTCAAAGATGGCTGCCGTATGAAGATTATCTTGAAAAAAAAAATAGGTAATATCTATCTAAATATTTGGCTGTTATTAGAGTGAACTAATTAACCCAACAATATTGTAAAATCGGCTGCTAGAAATTGTAAAGGTACGGGCTGATAACTTATTTTCTCCCACAGGTACTTTAACTACAATAACAACAGCCGCTTCGAGGAATGAACACATATTGCCTTTTTCATTAAGTGATATAAGTTGCCTGTCAGAGAGAGAGAGAGAGAGAGAGAGAGAGAGAGAGAGAGAGAGAGAGAGAGAGAGTCAATAATTTGGCGTCTCCCAAGGCTGTTCTTTGAAAGAAATCTAATTTGGCATTAATGAATTTTCATAGTTGTCAACTTTTTTTTTTTTTTTTTTTTTTTCAGGATGCTTACTGAAATTAAGCTGGTGTTACATGGTCCTTTCATTAAAGTTATTTTGGAAAATGAACCTAAAATTTGACATTCTTTCGTTATCACCTTTCCATTTTTACTTCCGCCAACGAAGTTGGAAGGAGGTTATGTTTTCATCCCTGTTTGTGTGTCAGTAATTTGTGTGTGTGTTTGTTTGTAAACAGCTTCCTGGGAACAAATTTTAATCCCAATGAAACTTGCAGGGATTAACTGTTATGTAAAGAGCTTGAAATGATTAAATTTTGGAAAGTCAAGGTCAAAATTCAAGGCCAAGGTCAAGCAAAATGTCCAATTCACGTAATCAGCTATCAATTAGGACATCATTGACACAGAGACTTCAAACATTGTTCATATTTGACTATGAAAATCCACGCCAATTATTACATGTTAAGGTCAAAGGTTTAGGTCAAGGTCGAGCAAAAGGTCAAGAAATAAGCTGCTGCGGTGGAGGTCTGCACTCTGCTGAGTGACCCTCTAGATTTATTTCTGTGAATGAATCACATTTGTTTGTATAAAGACCTATTTTATGTAAAATATTGTTTCCTTAGTCAGCATTCACCTGAACAAAAATAGCTGGGGGTAAAGTTAGAAAAAACAATAAAGAAGATAAGAGAGAAATATATTCTTGAAATATTATATTTTAGTTGTTCATTACTTCTCTCATAGTTTATTTATTTCTTTATTTCTTTTCCTCACAGGGCTATTTTCCCATGTTGGAGCCCCTGGGTTTGTAGCATCTTGCTTTTTCGACTAGGGTTGTAGTTTAGCTATTGATAATAATAATAATAATAATAATGATAATAATAATAATAATAAATTTGGGAGTAGACCATCTTTTAAACAAGTTTTATTGAAAGTAATGGCTGCAATTAAGGCAGCAATTGCTTTCAATAAATGATGATGATAATAATAATAACAATAAAAATAATAATAATAATAATAATAATAATAATAATAATAATAATGATGATAATAATAATAATAATAAATTTGGGAGTAGACCATCTTTTAAACAAGTTTTATTGAAAGTAATTGCTGCAATTAAGGCAGCAATTGCTTTCAATAAATGATGATGATAATAATAATAACAATAAAAATAATAATAATAATAATAATAATAATAATAATAATAATAATAATGATAATAATAATAATAAATTTGGGAGTAGACCATCTTTTAAACAAGTTTTATTGAAAGTAATTGCAGCAATTAAGGCAGCACTTGCTTTCAATAAATAATAATAATAATAATAATAATAATAATAATAATAATAATAATAATAATAATAATAATAATAATAATAAACTTCGGAACATACTTTCAAAATCTGCTTATTTGGGCTGTTTACCTGTGAGCTCATATCGTTAACAGGACGGTACAAGTGTCTCCAGGTAACACGAACTTTAGCTAATAATAATTGGATCAAGTATTGCAACAATATTTGTATACTAATGTTACCGAGCCGTCATAAAAAGACGTCTAAATATTTAGATAGATACACACACACACACACACACACACATTCAACCCTTCCTACCACCTTCCCTTTTCCTAACTTCAATCCGCTGGTTTGGCAATTTAAGGGAGAGTGTGGTTGCCGAGTGTACCTCTCGGTGTACCCCCTCTCACCATGGTATGACTAATCTCTTTCCCTCCTGAGCGGGATATATATATATATATATATATATATATGTGTGTGTGTGTGTGTGTGTGCGTGTGTGTGTGTGTGTGTGTGTATACATATATAATATATATATAGATAGATAGATAAATATATATATATATATATATATATATATATATATATATATATATATATATATATATATATATATATATATATATATATATATATATATATACATATAAATATAAGAGAGAGAGAGAGAGAGAGAGAGAGAGAGAGAGAGAGAGAGTGTGTAAATTATATAAAATAGCTATATAATTCTAATAGTACTAACATCATAAATATATGTTGAAATACAGGAGATACATCGATAGATACAAAAAATTATATATTTCATTCTATTACCTTAAAAGTCCTCTGTATGAACCGTCTTTAATAAATTCACCCCATTTCTGGACGACAGGTGTCTGGGAGCACGAGACCGTTAAGATGAATAATCGACTGGTTTCAAGCTCCAGGCACCTGTCGTCCAGAAAGGGGTAAATTTGAAATCTGTCTCAAAGCTTGACACCCGCCTAACTTATATGAGTGACTGTACACCATTTGTAGTATTGTAAAGCCGCTGGAATGTTTATTACTGGAAACTCATTAGTTGGGTATTACGTGTGTAGCAATTAGAGAGAAAAAATCACATAGGTCATTGACCTGAATAATGATGGGCGATGAAATATCAGATGATTAGAAATAGACATATTATTATTATTATTATTATTATTATTATTATTATTATTATTATTATTATTATTGTTGTTGTTGTTGTTGTTATTCTTATTAATATTATTATTATTATTATTGTTGTTGTTGTTGTTGTTGTTATTCTTATTATTATTATTATTATTATTATTATTATTATTGTTATTATTATTATTATTATTATTGTGATCAATCTATTCTGAAAAAGTGTTTTAATTCTTTAATTCCACATTGTTTCGAGTATTGTTCTTCTGTCTGGTCTTCACCTGCTGATTCTCATCTCAATTTGTTGGACAAAAACTTACTCTCTGTTAAATTTCTTACTCCTGATCTAGATATTAATATCTGGCACCGTCGTCCAATTAGTTTTTTATGCATGTTGCATAAACTTTTTCATAATTCTGATCATCCTTTACATTTAGATCTTCCCGGACAGTTTCATCCTGTTCGTAATACTGGGCATGCAGCTAATTCTAATAGCCAGGGCTTCTCCATCATGAGGCTCAATACTACACAGTATTCTAGAAGTTTTATTCCAGCGGTGACCAAGTTGTGGAATGATCTTCCTAATCGGGAAAATATACTAAATAAATAAACTAAACTAAACTAAATTAAAGCGTAAGTGACTTCAGTTACGATATCATATAAACAGCAACAGTTTTAAGCTTAAAAAAAAAAAAGAAAAAAAAAAACTTATTTGGGAGTCAGTTTATAGAAGACTCCGTTCCTATTGATACCATTTGATATGTTATAAATGGTTTGTGGTTTTGATTCTAATAGATAAATAGATTGGTAGATAGATATATAGAAATATATATATATATATATATATATATATATATATATATATATATATATATATATATATATATATATATATATATAGCTAGATATAACCAGTTAGGTAGGTTAAATAGATTTTTAGAGATATAGATAAATAGATAAAATAAAAGCGCCTTAGGATCCCAATTATATCAACTACTATAAAACATATTATTAGGATATTGTTAATTAAAACATTTTTCTTTTAAAAACGATAGTTTATTGACATAAATAGTTTCGTATCATCGTCCCCTAAATCCTGTAGACGTCTTAATTTAAGCATAAGAGGGCGCTGGATTGTGCTGAGGCTCTCCCTCGTAAGTGACCTCAGCCACGAAACCTGAGTCCCCGTTGACGTTGTAGGACACCTTCTGCAGGCGACCGTCGGGAAGGAGCACGTAGTAGGATCCCTGAGTGTCGTAGCCATCACGGGCTTCCTGGTGGCCGAAGTCGTTGCCTGAGTAGTCGTCCTTGACGGCGTAGTTGAAGTCGTACTTGGCTGGTTCCTGTCAGGGGAAAACAATGATTGCAAATGTATTTGTGTTGAACAGGCTGACATGAGTCCTTTTATAGTTTATATATCAAATATCTGTTTTACTGTTGTTAATGTTTTTGAAATATTTTATTTCAATTTTTCATTACCTATATAGTTTATTTATTTCCTTTCCTCACTGGGCTTTTTTTTTTTTTAGCCATTGTGCTTATAGCATCTTGCTTTTCCAACAAGGGTTGTAGCTTAGCTAGTAATAATAATAATAATAATAATAATAATAATAATAATAATAATAATAATAATAATAATAATAAATGAAACGTTCCAGGAATTATCAATTTTTAGCAATTATTTCAAGAGGAACAGGGATAATTTATTATTATTATTATTATTATTATTATTATTATTATTATTATTATTATTATTATCATCCAAGCTAAAACCCTAGTTGGAAAAAAAGGATAGTATAAGCCTAACGGCTCCAAAAGGGAATATAGCCCACTGAGGAAAGGAAATAAAGAAATAAATAAACTACTTGACCATCGTAGTACAAATTTCTACATCTTTACAGAATATGTCTTATACATAGAAATAAGTTTCAATTCTGACCTCGTAAGTTGGTTGAGGGGCGTAGCCATTAGCAGGCTGGGATGGAGCACTGAAGACAGAGCCAACTAGGGCCAGAGCCAAACAGGTCTGTAAAAAAAAAAAAAAAAAAAATTATACTTCATTACAGCTCAAATATGTTTCGAGAACTTGCATTTTGTGAAGTTATTGGGGTTAAAACATTAACCATAGAGACACGAAGAGAAATTGTTTGATAATTGAAGTAATATGAGAGAATTATGAAGAAATCATTCGCATCATTTATCAAATACATATTCGGGCAGATTACTATTATTATTATTATTATTATTATTATTACTTCCACGCTCAGTAGAGATAAGGTTCAGCCACTTGGTCACTTTCTTTAAAAACTTATTAATGCATCACTCTACGAACTCCAATTGACACTTACACGACACTTGCACGATTTTCGTCAACGAAATACCGCACGACGCGTCGTGTCAGTGATTAAATTCTTAATGCGATATGTGAAATGTTCATTATTGCTTAAAGGAATTATTGAATTGTTCAAAAATTTAACTCGCATGAATTTTCTTACTATTTTACCTATCACTCACATCACACAGACTTAAACGCTGACGCTACGTATTACGTGATATTTTTTTTCTTTTTTATCTTTTTTATTTGAAAAGTTAAATTCCTTTTTTTTTTTTTTTTTTTACAATCACAATGTTTCCAGTATAATTACGGTATACGCTAACATTATATAAACATAAACCATCTAAATTAACAATTTACAAAACACATCTTGATTTTGATTTTTAGTTACTCATAAACGATAATTTATATACTTTTTTGTGTGAATTTTCTATTCATTCTTTCTTTATACATATTTTTTAAAAGTCACCGATCATAATGAAATTTACATTCAAAGACAAGTGTTTCCTCTTTCGTATAATCGTTTCGTCTTTCTGACCCGAACATCATAATAAAAACGTGATATAGTGGAAATGAAAATCGTTCTTAAGCGTCGTGTGTCAGTGTGTCAAAACGGTTAAAACTCCTCGTATCGTTTACCTTAGCGATCATGATGAGGAACTGGCAGAGGACTAGTGATGTCAAGGAGTGGATTCTCCTCCTTTATATACCGAAGAAGAGAAAGGAAATCTTGCATTTTAAACTCAAAGAGAATCTACATAAACTAGTCCCACCCACTCGTGACCAACGGCTATTTTCAACCGCTGTTGACGGTCTCCGACTAAAGTCGAGGTTAGCGAGAGCCCATCTAGCTGAAAGTTACCCGCAAGAAGGATGCATTGATTGTTTTGCTTTAAAATTATTAAAGCTTAGGATCTTCGAGTAAAAGTGCATTTATTCATAGAATTTATATCTTAATCAATGAAAATTTTCTACTCCTTTTCATACTTACAGAGTATTAACATTTAAACTTTAGTCCTACACAAACTAGAGATGAAATGATAAAATATTTTCTTCTATTGTGAAGCCTTTTCTCTCGACTGTGTCTAGGATTCATTCATAATGGTATTCCAGTAACTTACCATTTCATTTCTTATGTATATTGGCCTATGGTCTACCACAAGATTCCAGTATCTGCTCGTTTTCATATTTATAGATTATTGAGTCAGTTAAAGGAATGATAAAATTGAGAGATGGTTTAGTCCCAAATTAACTAGAGATGAAATAATAAAATATTTTCTTCTATTGTAAAGCCTTTTCTCTCGACTGAGTCTAGGATTCATTCATAATGACATTCCAGTACCTTACCATTCTATTTCTTATGTATGTAGGCCTATGGTCTACCACAAGAATCCAGTATCTGCTCCTTTTCATATTTACAGAATATTGAGTCATTTATAGGAATAATAAATTTGAGAGATGGTTTAGTCTCACACTAACTAGAGATGAAATAATGAAATATTTTCTTCTATTGTAAAGCCTTTTCTCTCGACTGAGTCTAGGATTCATTCATAATGGTATTCAAGTAACTTACCATTTCATTTCCTATGGTCTACCACAAGATTCCGGTTTTAAGACTTAAATTAGATTAATGATGTATCGTCTTAAGTAAATCAATGAAATAGATGACAAATTGGATTCCAAAAGGGGAAAGGGAGAAGTATATGAAAGTGCATGTATGGTGATGTATTTGTTAAATCTTTATTAAAAAAAAAAAGAATATTGCTATAGTATGATTTAATTATGTATACAGTAGTACATCACCAAGTTTACAATTGCGTTAAGAACCGATATTTATTCCATAATTATATAAAATGGATGAATTAATATAAAAAGTATTTCCTATCGTATTTTTATTTAATATATCAGAGATGCTTAAAGTCGATTCCACTCGCTTTGAAATTCGGTCTCACCCGTTTCAACCTAGTCTGTATCTTGCAAGTTTTTCCTTTTTATCGAAAGATAAAAATAGAGATTTCGAGAATATCAAATGATTTACTTTTAAATCTGTTTACATATATTCTTTTTTTTCTTCGTGATTTATTTTTCCCCCAGACTTCAAAGACGCGTCGTAATGGCAATACTTTTCCGAAGACTTACAAGTGGTCTGAGTGAGTTCCACCCCGTTCGTTATTTCAAGACGGGGTTTATACGGTCGAACGGTTCGTCGAAACCGGTTGTCGAACCTGCTTGTCTAACGGTTCGTCGAACCTGGTTGTCGAACCTGCTTGTCTAACGGTTCGTCGAACCCGGTTGTCGAACCCAGTTGTCGAACCTGCTTGTCTAACGGTTCGCCGAACCTGCTTGTCTAACGGTTCGTCGATCCCGGTTGTCGAACCTTCTTGTTAATCGGTTCTTCGAAACCGGTTGTCGAACCTGCTTGTCTAACGGTTCGTTGATCCCAGTTGTCGAACCTGCTTGTCTAACGGTTCATCAATCCCGCTTGTCGAACCTGCCTGTTAAACGGTTCTTCGATCCCGGTTGTCGAACCTGCTTGTCTAACGGTTCATCAATCCCGGTTGTCGAACCTTCTTGTTAATCGGTTCTTCGAAACCGGTTGTCGAACCTGCTTGTCTAACGGTTCGTTGATCCCGGTTGTCGAACCTGCTTGTCTAACGGTTCATCGATCCCGCTTGTCGAACCTGCCTGTTAAACGGTTCTTCGATCCCGGTTGTCGAACCTGCTTGTCTAACGGTTCGTCTATCCCTCTTATCAAACCTGCTTGTCTAACGGTTCGTCGATCCCGGTTGTCGAACCTGCTTCTCTAATGGTTCGTCGAACATTGTTGTCGAACCTGCTTGTCTAAGGGTTCATCGAACCCGGTTGTCGAACCTGCTTGTCTAACGGTTCGTCGAACCTGCTCGTATAACGGTTCGTCGAACCCGGTTACCGAACCTGCTCGTAAAACGGTTCTTCGAACCCAGTCGTCGAACCTGCTTGTCAAACGGTTCGAAGAGGTGGAGTCAGGCTTAAATGCATAAAGTTTGTGGACGATGAAGCCCCGCCCACAAAAGTCAGGCGAGAAAAGACTTTCTTCGAACCATTCGACGAACGTGTTCGACAACCAAATACCACTTTTAAACGTTCAATCATCCCTTCAAACACTTGTCTGTCGAACTGCGTTCGAACATCAATCTTAACACTTGTCTGTCGAACCACTTTCGACAAACAAGAGTAAACCCACCCTAAGGCTCTAAGAAACCCTGGGTCTAATATCAGATTGGTCTGCAATTAAATGGCCCTAAAATTAGAGTTAAAGAATCATTGATTTATTGAATGGTGAACTGAAGAGAAATGGAAAAAAAAATCCACCCACATTTGATGAAACCATTTCTGTGGTTTTTAGATAATTGATGCTTCTCTAAATTTGTGTTCCCCTTTCAATCGAAATAAAGTTGAATGAATACCTGCCAATAGGAGCTGAGATTGATGAAAAATATGATAAAAGGCGAATATATATATATATATATATATATATATATATATATATATATATATATATATATATAAATGTGTATATATATATATATATATATATATATATATATATATATATATATATATATATATATATATATATATATATATGTGTGTGTGTGTGTGTATATATATTCTGAGCACAGGTTTAAAGGGTTTAAAGGCCACTCATGAATGACAGAAGCAAGGCACAGTGATAATGGTCTAGACACTGACCATATATAAATTACATATGATTAGTGACAAGTAGCCTTTTCACTCATGCTAGGACCAGGGGGTCCCAGGCAATGGTTGCTGATGACTCAGCAAGTAGAGCAATAGGCTCCCCCAAATCCCCAAGGATGGTGAGGTTGCAGACACTACACGAAACTATAAGCATGAGCGGGACTCGAACCCCAGTCCGGCAAATCGTCAGACAGGGACGTTTCCAATAGGTATTTTGAGAATTTGAAAAGGGAATTTGATTAGACTTGATATCATAAACCCAATATGAAAATGCTTCCTGTTTTGAGCAAACATTTCCTCCCTTATTTAAATTTCATAATTCGACTCTGGTATATCATGCATCATCGTCAAAATGTCGAAAGTACTAGGCCTATTCCTGTTTTGGGCAAACATTTCCTCCCTTATTCAAATTTCACAATTCGATTTTATTATATCATGCATCATCTTCTAAGTGTCGGAAGTACTAGGCCTATTCCTGTTTTGGGCAAACATTTCCTCCCTTATTCAAATTTCACAATTCGACTCTATTATCTCATGCATCATCTTCAAAGTGTCGAAAGTTCTAGGCCTATTCCTGTTTTGGGCAAACATTTCCTCCCTTATTTAAATTTCACAATTCGATTTTATTATATCATACATCATCTTCTAAGTGTCGGAAATACTAGGCCTATTCCTGTTTTGGGCAATAATTTCCTTCCTTATCTAAATTTCACAATTCGACTGGTATATCATGCATCATCTTTCTAAGTGTCGAAAGTACTAGGCCTATTCCAATTTTGGGCAAACATTAACAAAATCCTTTATGGTTTTTTTTTTTTTTTATCAAAGTCCATCTCCCGCTTCCTGTTACTGCTGCCGGACATCCGCGTTGGAGGTTTATATCAAAATCTATATTTTGACCAAAAATTCTCAATTTTATTTCTTTATTAACGATGTTTCTCATTGCAGGAAAGCATCAATCATCCTCAGAGTTGAAATAAACCTTTGATGGTTATTTGTTACTGTCGTTGGTCATGCCGGACAGAGTTCATCATTTCTGAAAGGTAATTTAGTGTTTTATTGAAGTGATCACAAAAGATAGTTTAATCTTCTGTCCTTTGTTGAGTAGAATAAGCTATGATGCTCTACTCGCAAAAATTTCGTTCAAAGGTGAATTAAACTAAACGTATTCTTTTATCCGTGTGTGTGTGTCTGTGTGTGATATGCATGCATGCAGAAACAATAATCAAAGCAGTAAAAAAAATGCATTGGAGAGCGTTGACATTTCCTCATGCATGTAAATATCCACAATTATTAAGTATTTAAAAAAGACCCTTGATGTCTAACCCCTCCTATTATCCATTACAAGAAAAATAGCTGAAGTATATTGATCTATCCCATTTATCTTATTTATTCTTTACTCAAACAACTGCTATTGATAAAAGTATAAGAAGAATTAATCATTGATACTACATAGACTAAGAAATAGTATTTTATCTAAAAATAATCCCGTTTCAATTAAAAATAAACCAAACAACTTATCCTCATTTGATATCAAAGGACAGCTACCAAATATGTGGCGATAAGCTTTACTCTAGTTTTTTTCCTATCCATCTTTATACTGTTCTTTATCTATCCAACTTTCTCTTCATTCCAACGTTGTCTATGGCTGCCTTCGGTATGAGTAATATCCTTTTTTGATAAATAACACCCTACCTATGAAATCTTCCCTTAAGGTACACCTCTAGACCGATGTATGTGTTCTTATGGACTTGAAACCAGTAGCTACTTTGAAAATTTCATGGATATTAATGTCTCTTTGGTATATCTTAAATGACATAAACCGATCAGTATTAGACCCTATTGAAAGTTTTCATTCAAAACACAATAACTCCAGACAGCCTAGTTGACTGTTCGCTAGACACCTGTTTGGTCCGGCTGAAAGGAAGTTTTTAACGGACTAGGTTACCTCTCATCTTTGGAGGCTGTACACGGGGCTCGCTGAGGCAAAGGCCGTCTTCTTGGAATTTTATTAGAACACAAGGTTAAGAAATGAAACTATAAAAGAAATTACTCGAGTATCATATGTGGATGAGATCATGGTGAGGGATAGATGAAGATGATTTGGTCATGCTCTTCGCACTCCCCAAGAGAGATTAGTTCACTAAACTTTCAACTGGGCCCCACAAGACAATAGAATAGTTGGGAGACCCATCCCTACATGACTGAGGACTATGAAGCGTGAAGTAGAGGATGAATGGAGAAGTATTGATTTAAAAGCTCAAGAGAGAGACTGGTAAAATCTAACTGTGGCCCTTTGCGTCAATAAGCATAGGGAGAGATGATGATGATGATGATTATAAGGTTGGCATAGATAAAGGACCGCCAACTTGTTTATTGGAATCGCAGAGTGTAGATGTACACGCAGTTTTCTAAAGCTTACTTTTCAAACCAGCGCCCCTCTTTACTTGAATCCTGAGGGTAATAAATGGCCAGTGTTGGCGGAGACCTACCATTTTCAGAATCCGTTACTATTCCCAAAGCCGACTCAAATTGAGTACCATCAATCAGGGAAAGATGGACACATAACAGATGATAGAATTCAATTATCAGAAAGAAATAAATTCCATGATACGTTTAAGTAGATTAGTTTACCATTTCTCTGATTATAGTTGAAAAAGAAGTTCTATAGTTCTAACTTGTGAAGACTTAAAGTACTCACTATAAATCTGTTTATATACTCTTTATGTGATAGATAGATAGAGAGACACACACAAGTATAGATAGATAGAGATAGATAGACGGATGGACAAAACGAGGGAATTTGAATTAGCAATTCCCAATAGACTAATTGCAGATTGTTTAAAGGTTTTAAAGGCCGCTCATAAATAGCATGGGCAAGGGACAGTGACATTGCCCTATTGAGTAGGACAATGCCCATGAGACTGTATATATTACTGTACATATGATCAGCGCCCAAGCACCCTCTCCAGCCAAGCTAGGACCAAGGATGGTCAGGCAATTGCTGCTGATAACTCAGCAGATAGACGTATAGGCTCCCCCAAACGCCCCATCCTTAGCTCACAAAGATGATGAGGT